>NC_057861.1:389695480-390005064 GCF_019393635.1 Dromiciops gliroides | reverse complement strand
GAGCTTTCCTTAAAATAATAAACAGTATCTACCTAAAGCCAGCAGCAAGTATTATATGCAATGGAGATAAATTAGAGGCCTTCCCAATAAGATCAGGGGTGAAACAGGGATGCCCATTATCACCCCTATTATTTAATATTGTACTAGAAATGTTAGCTTTAGCAATCAGAGAAGAGAAAGGAATTAAAGGAATTAGAATAGGCAAGGAGGAAACAAAACTATCACTCTTTGCAGATGATATGATGGTATACTTAAGGAATCCTCAAGAATCAACTCAAAAATTATTTGAAACAATTAACAACTTTCGCAAAGTAGCAGGATATAAAATAAATCCACATAAATCATCAGCATTTCTATACATGACCAACAAAGTCCAGCAGCAAGAGATAGAGAAATTCCATTTAAAGTAACAGTAGATAATATAAAATACTTGGGAGTCTACTTGCCAAGACAAACCCAGGAACTCTATGAACACAACTACCAAACACTCTTCACACAAATCAAATCAGATCTAAATAATTGGAAAGATAGCAATTGCTCATGGATAGGTAGAGCTAATATAGTAAAAATGACAATACTGCCTAAATTAATTTACTTATTCAGTGCCATACCAATCAGACTACCTAAAAATTATTTTATAGAGCTAGAAAGAATAATAACAAAATTCATCTGGAAAAACAAAAAATCAAGAATATCCAGGGAAATAATGAAAAAAAATTCACAGGAATGTGGGTTAGGGGTACCAAACCTGGAGCTCTACTATAAAGTGGCAGTCATCAAAACTATCTGGTACTGGCTAAAAAATAGAGTGGTAGATCAATGGAATAGGCTAGGCTCAGGAAATGCAGTAGTAAATGACACTAGTAATGTAGTGTTTGATAAACCAAAAGACTCCAGCTTCTGGGATAGGAACTCAGTATTTGACATATATTTTTAAGAACTTAAACACATATGTTCACATGATAAAATTCTGATCAATAAGCAATAGGGGAAAAAGTGTTTTCATAACAATATCAAAAACATATTGTCAAATCCCAGCTCTACTACTCAGATATTTCACATTGTCCAAGACATTCCTGTCTCTGGGTCTAAGTATCCTCATGTGCAAAATGGAAGTCTCTTCCAGTTCTAAAATCATATGAAGGTCCTGAAAAAATTCTAATTGAATTATTGCAACCTTTCTTTTTAAAATTTTATTTTCTGTTTTCATATCATTTACATTTCCCAATACACCTTTCTCTTTTCCCTTCCAATAAAACTATTTTTTATGTAACAAATACTCTAGCTTCACTTTCTCAGAACAAGAGTAGGTAGACCCCCCCCCTACTTAGAGTTCTAGAGTTACTACTGAGAGGATGAGGTTTCTCTTCTCTAAAGCTATTAAACTCCAGGGATTGGCACTCCAGCTCCATTTAACAAATTAAGCTCAATTAGGTTTGTTTTTTTCTAAAAGGATATTTCCAGGGGCAGCTAGGTGGTGAAGTGGATAAAGCACTGGCACTGGATTCAGGAGTACCTGAGTTCAAATCTGGACTTAGGCACTTTACACTTACTAGCTGTGTGACCCTGGGCAAGTCACTCAATCCTCTTTGCCCCACCAAGAAAAAAAAGGATATTTCCTTTGAAGATATAGAAGAACAAAAGTGCAAATATTTCACTCAAACGTGGGGGTGGAGGGAGCAGGAGATGACATTTTCCCCTCAAGTTCACATCTAAATGAGGTATTGCTACTGGATAAGCCCTTAGCTCAGTTATTTCTGAGGTGGGTTTCAAAGGTCACTCATTGGGGCTAGGCTGGCAGTAAAGGCCAACATAGACTCAAATCTTGGTCTGTTCAGCCTCAGATGGTTTGCTCTCTATCTCTGAAAGCTCACAAGATTTGAGTTGTCTCTTCAACCTAAAATGAAAGAAGGAAAATCAAAGCAAAAAAATGAGGGCATCCATATTTATGGAACAGATATCAACCTTGGATGGGGAGGGCTGGATGTCTCCTTCACAACACTGATTCTCTTCTCTTACCAAATATTATCAGGCAGGTAGAAATTACCTCAACTGAAAAGCCAAGCCTCTGGTGAATGGGAACATTTTGATTATATCTATAGGTCCAGATAGGGCAGCTATGTAGCACAGTAATAGAACTCAGTGCCTTGGCATCAGAAAGACCTGAGTTCAAATGTGACCTCAGATATTTACTCATCTTATGACCCTGGACAAGTCATTTAACCCTATTTCTCTGAATTTCCTCATCTATAAAATGAAAGGAAGAAGGAAATGGCAAACCACTCCAGTATCATTGCCAGGAAAACCCCAAAAATGGAGTCACAGTCAGACATGACTAAAAAATAACTCAAAAACATAGTTCCAAATAAATAGCCACAGCTAATTAAAGAGACTTCTATTTACTATGTGGTTAGCAGACTAGAACCAATTAAAAGATGTCTACTTTTGTTGTTTTTCATTTTTTAGTCATTTTTCAGTTATGTCCAAGTCTTCATGACCCCATTGGGTTTTTCTCAGCAAAAATACTGGAGTGGGGGCAGCTAGGTGGTGCAGTGAATAAAGCACTAGCCCTGGATTCAGGAGGAACCAAGTACAAATCAGGCCTCAGACACTTGACACTTCCTAGCTGTGTGACCTTGGGCAAGTCACTTAACCCCCATTGCCCCACAAAAAGTAAATAAAATAAAATAAAAACAAAAACAAAACTAGAAAATTTCATTGGGTCCCTTTCTGCCTCCTCGATCATCATGGCTCCTGTGAAGAAATCTGTGATGAAAGGCGGCAAAAAAGAAGCAAGTCCTCAAATTTACCCTGGATTGTACCCATCCTGTGGAAGATGGGATTATGGATGCTAATAATTTTGAGCAGTTTTTACAAGAATGAATCAAAGTGAATGGAAAAGCCAGCAACCTTGGTGGTGGAGTTGTAAGCATTGAGAGAAGCAAGATTAAGATAACCATGACTTCAGAGGTGCCATTTCCTAAAAGGTATTTGAAGTACCTGACAAAGAAATACTTAAAGAAGAACAATCTTTGGGATTGGCTCTGAGTAGTGGCCAATAGCAAGGAGAGTTATGAATTACAGTACTTCCAGATCAACCAGGAGGAAGAGGAGGAAGAGGAGGAGGATTAAACCCTCTTGGGTCTAGAAACGTTTTGTATATGATATTGAATAAAATCTAAACAAACAAACAAAAAATACTGGAATGATTAACCATTTCTTTCTCCAGCCCATTTTACAGATGAGGAAACTGAAGCAAAAAGGGTCAAGTGACTTTTCCAGGGTGACATAGCTAGTAAGTGTCTGAGGCTGGATTTGAACTCAAGTCTTCCTGAGTACAGGTCCAGTGCTCTATCAGTTGAACCCCCTAGCTGCCATACAGGATATCTACACATCCTCCAAATTTCTCCAACGCACTTACATTGTACATAATCATGACTGTTCTTGAATCAGGTTCCCCAGCCTTGTCCACAACAGGATTTTTAGCAGCAGCACTCTGCTCATGCTCATAAAGATTGGACTTATCAACCATTCTTCCATTATACTCAACAAAGCTTTCAGCTTCACGCCAACCCCCCTCCAAGACCTGGAAATGAGTGCTCCCCAGGGGATCCAGTCCTACTTCCCACTAATTTCCCTACCCTGTATGAAAATGTTGGCACCTTCAGCAAATTAATTTGAGTGCATTTTAAACACACTATATCCCCAATCCAAAAAAAAAAAGCCCTCTGGCATCTTGAAAAGGCATAACCATTCTCTTTTCATTTGCTTCCCTGGTGCCATAGAGAAAAGAGTCTAAAAACAGTCAAAGTTATGCAGAGTCTACAAAGAACATTGTCACAAAGTTTACCAAAGATTACTTGCTTAAAACTCAAAAAGGCCTGTCTTGGTACTTGGAAAGGCCTCCCACAATCCAAAAACAAAGAAACTGCAAAAAAAAAAAATAGCTTACTGAGGTAGAAAGATGTGGTCCTTGAAGAGATCACCAGACCATGTAGAACTCTGCCACCACCACCCCCACACACACACACACACACTAAAAAAGAATTTAGAATTTGGAGTTGAGTAGAAGTCATCCTCTCACACTCAGGTAAGAAATCAAACCAACTAAACTCCTGCTTGAAAACCAGCTCTAGGTCCGTGAGGCATTTTACCCTCCCCCTCTTCCCATCCCTCCCCCTACCACACAAACTACTCTGGACCCATGCTCATAGAATGGATTTAATCACTGACTAACTATAAAGAAAAATAAAATCAAGTTTCCCACCTCAGAAAATAAACTGAGTGCCTAATAATCTCAGATTATGTAGTACTCTCTCCACAGGGATTATGGACCTAGGGGGAAGTCAGCTTCAGGGAAACTGTGAGGGAAATCACCCTCAGGCAAGAAAACAACTTTTCTGGGTCAAAATGTTTCCACAATTTCTTCAGTGCATAGTGCCACATGACTAGGTTTTGGAAAATTTTCCTGTGTTCCTTTCTACCTCCCCCTACAACCCCCTCCCCAAAAAAAGTGTGGATCTTTTTTTTTTTTCTTAACCATAACCAATCCACTTAGAGATCCTGGCAAATTTCCTCTGAGTTCTCAGCCAGAATTTCCCCAATGGATCCTTGTCACTGTTAGGCTAATCCTATTGGAATTCTGAATTTATTAATAAAAAAGACAAGTAGGCTCATTTAGAAAAAAAATAGCACACAGGGTCAAAGTAAGCCCAAAATAAAGGTGAAGCTTCTAATAAAAGGGACTGAGCAGTAAATGTTGAGGACTTGGGGAATTCAGACAAACAGGAAAGCCTTACCCTGTAGACTTGCCATACATAACAATCTCACAATGAGGCAGGCAGTCTAGGTCTATATGAATTTTTTTTTTAAATCTCTCAACTACGCACCAACATTTTAGAGATGAAAACCCATATTTCTCATAGTAGCCTCTTTTGTACAGAACTCCATAACAGCATGCCTCAGCACTTAAACATTCAATAAATCAACAAATGCAAAGGTCTGCTGAAAGAACTCTCAAAAGAAATTCTTAAATCATCTTAAAAAGAACTGATTTGCAGGGGAAACATACTGGAAAATCACATCCCTCTATTACCTTGATTTTTAAAAAGAATAAGAATTAAAAAGAGGGGGAAAACAGGTCAGTAAAACTGACCCACACATCAACCTATCTCACTGTTGTATAATGTTTCAAAGCCAGACTACTACTCTATTTGTAGCCATGTATTTATGGAACTGGTGAATTCTGATCTACATCCTTGGATAGGTTGGCCACACCTGTCTAAGGATATACTATTTTGTATTATCTTTCTGAAAACACTATATCTTTTTTACAGGTGTCATGGATCAATCTGATAGATAGACATAGATAGATAGATAGATAGATAGATAGATAGATAGATAGATAGATAGATAGATAGATAGATAGATATAGAGACATATATATATAATCATGACAAAAAATAATTTCTAACAGGGAAGCAAACACAGGTGGATGAAGATTATTTAACCTCTCCCACCAAAGCCTAGATTATTTATTTTCAAGGATGCTGGGAGGTTAAGCAATCTCTTCTGCAAATATTCTGGTTTCCAAGGAAATCTTGGTTTTAGAGTTCCAAGGTGCACCTGAAAAAATTTGGGAATTCTTAATGATAAGAATTTTCAATGCATATAACTTTCAATGTGAACAGTTATAACTGTAGGGAATTGGTGATCATTGCCATAGTGTTATTGACTTCAAGTACTAGGAAGATTCATCTGCCTGAAAGCGTTCACCTAAACTCACTGTATGGTGCCTGACTAGAACATTTCAGTGTCATTCCTTTGCTGGTGGTCTCATCCCTTGTTAAAAAGTTAATATTTCTGGAAAAGATAGGCTTTGCCATATCTAAGTTATCTTTCATTCATTGATTCAATAAATACTTATTAAGCAGCTACTGTATTTAAAGCACTGTGCTAAGAAATGTTTGTAATGGGTGATGCCATAAACGAATTAGGGGAGCATAGAATAGTTTTCCTGCCAGATCTACGGATAAGGGAAGAACTGATGACCAAGCAAGAGATAGAGGGCATTAAAGCATGTAAAATTAATAATTTTATTACATTAAATTAAAAAGGGGTTGCACACGCACGCACACACACACACATACACACACACTACAGCCAAGATTAAGAAGGAAGGCAGAAAACTTGAAGAAAAAATTTACAGCAAATTTCTCTGTCAAATGTATAAGAATACAAGTCATTCCCCAATTAACAAATAGCCAAAGGATATGAATAGGCAGTTTTGAGATGAAGAAATCAAAGCTATCAATAAACATATAAAAGTGCTCTAAATCACCATTTATTAGAAATTCAAATTAAAATAACCCTGAGGGACTACCTCAAATCTAGCAGATTGGCTAATATGACAGAAAAGGAAAATGACAAATGTTGGAGGGGATATGGGAAAATTGAGACACCAATGAGCTATTGCTAAAGTTGTGAATTGATCAAATCATTCTGTAAATCAATTTAGAACTATACCCAAAGGGCTATAAAACTACATGTGCCCTTTGACCCAGCAATACCACTACTAGGACTTTATAGGAAAGAGACTTTTAAAAATAGGGAAAGGCCTATATATGCATATATATATATATATATATGTGTGTGTGTGTGTGTGTGTGTGTGTGTGTGTATGTGTGTATATGTTCTTTTTGTGGAAGCAAAGAATAGGAAATTGAGGGGATAACCATCATTTCGGAAATGGTTGATTGTGATGTAATACTATTGTGTTATAAGAAATGATGACAAGATGCTTTCAGAAAAACCTCCATGAACTGATGCAAAATGCAATGAGCAGAACCAGGGAAACATTGTCCACAGAAACGATATTGTGCAAAGATTGACTGTGAATGTCTTAGCTATTCTAAGCAATACACAAATACAGGACAATTCTGAATGACTTACAATAAAAAATGCTATCCACCTCCAGAGAAAGAACTGATTGATTCTGAATACAGATTGAAAAATACTATTTTTTTACTTTTTTCATATTTTTGTCTGTTTTCTTTCACAACATGACTAATATGGAAATATTTTTTCATGGCTGCACATGTATAATGTATATTGCTTGCTGTCTTAAAGAGAGAAAAGGAATGAGAGGTAGACAGAATTTGGAACACAGAATTTTTTAAAATTAATGTTAAAATATTTTTATGTATTATTGGAAAAAGTAAAATATTATTTTAAAAATAATTAAAATATAAATTTCAGCTGATTCATGTAACTTGTGTGAGAAATGATTGTTAATAACCAATATCTTGGGGAGATTGAAAGCACTCCCTTTCTTCCAAAGTCCTGATTTTTAAAAGTTCAGTCTCCTGAATGGCATTACTGATAATGAAATTTAATTAACTCTCCAAGATCTTGATCAGAACCTTTCCCACCTTACAAGGAATTTAATCTAAGGTGGGGAAACCCACTATATTCTATTCAATCTTGGGTGGAGACAGATCCTTTTGTCTAAATAGAGGAAGTTTGGGAGTGGTCTGAGTATAGAAATAATTTCTCTGTCCAAGAGTGTCACCCTCAGCCCTTCATTGAACACCTACAATATAAACCATGAGCCTAGCCACCTACTTGTCTTTGGTCTCAGAGGACGACCATCCCTTTTTAAATAATATTCTGCCCTTATTAGTAAAGTTATTAAATTACTCAGAAACTATGTCTCCCAAAAGTCTTAATAGTCACATTTGTAGTCATGCAAAGAAATAAGACATGCATACATATTAGCTATAATATACAATATTACATTGTAAACACAATAGAATGGTCCCAAAAAAGTTCTATAAGAGGTATAACTAGAAAAGCTACTACAAAAAATATTATTCAAAGGTCAGGAGGGATCAAAGAAAGCTTCGTAAAGGAGATGGCACTGGAGATAGGCTTTTAAATTTGTATAAGAATTTTACAGATGAAAAAGGTGAGGAAGAATACTTCAAGCCTAACAGTGGCTTTCTAGCTCATGCCAGTACACTGAAGTGCTCATGTATCATTCTTTTGGTCTCCCAGGCAGACAAGACCAGAAGACCAGATGCAGGCTTTACTGTGGGCTTTGAAGGTAAAACAGAAATGGATGTGTCCCCTGAACTGTTGGCATTAGATTTATGAGATACAAGTGATGCCACAAGAGTGTTAGCTTCTGGAGACACTTGATCTGACATTTATTTCAGGTCAGGGGTCAAAGGACATAAGAAGATGCTGACACAGAGTTAGGCACTAAAAAATCCAGGAGTAATCCTGTGTTCCTGTATGATAATGCAGGATAATGCAGCTATAACCAGAGAATCAATGAAAGCTTCCACAATGCTCTCAAATCTTACTGAAGATAATAGTTGATAAGTGAATTGCATGTATCCAGCTCCCTTTCTTGGAAAGACAGAAAATCTAAATCCAGAAATTAACTTCTGGCGTGATTTCATGAGGTGGCTGGAAAAGGAAAGACTCAAGCCTAAAGAGATTTCTTCTGTCTTTGGAAGGTGCTGAGTCTAAAGGTTTGAATGGGATTTATAAGTCTGTGTTATATGTCAATAAATCTTCTTGCTTCTATTGGCTTTTATTTAATCCACTTAAATTGTTTTCTCAAATAATACAGATTTTGAATGACAGTACATTGAAAAGAGTAGGGAGTGGTCAGTAGATGGCGGCAGAGCCAAGAGAATGATTGAGACACATACCTGTAGGTAAACACCAGGAAGAAGTAACATGGGGGTGGAGTCAGTAAATGATTGACAGTCAGCATACTTTTGAGAACCACTTATAGCTTTGGAACAACTAGTTGGTCTAACATTCCCAACTGATGGGGATATAAATATAAAACAAAATGTACGAAAAGATATGGAGCTGGGGTAACAATGAATATTCAGGGGAAAAAAGGAGAAGAATGAAATAGTCAAGAAAAAACACTAATCTTAGATTCACTGAGAAGGAATAGTGGAAAGTCAGGGATACAAGGAATTCTAGGGTAGTACATAATTTTAAAAAGTAAAGAGCCTGATCATAGGTTGAAGGCTGAACACAAAGTCAAGGAAAGTGAAAATGACCAATGATCAGGAAGGATGAAGATGGGTCAATGATAAGTGTCAATATTAATTTCTCTGTTAGTGAAAGAACAGGAAGCTATGGTCAGAGAGTGTAAACAATGTGATTCTGAGAGATGATGAAGTCTTAGGTGAAACCATGATGGTATACGATGGGAGTAGGCTGATTAAGGAGATCACTGAAGATGAGGAAATTGAGGAATTTGGGGTTAAGTATTTAGAAAGATCATCAACATGAATATCAAAATCTCCAAAAATTATGTCAGGGGACAGAATAGAGAAGACTCAAGTTTAGGTACTAAAGTAAGTGAGAAAGTTGAGAGAAGTAGAGGTTAACAGTAGATGAGAGCAAAAAGGATAAGGAGAGGGAACTATAAATACATTTTGTAGACTTCAAAAGGGGAAAAGTAATTGAGGAATGCTGGTAAAGGAATGGGCTAAAAATGAGAACAGAAGTTGAAGAATATGATCCCCAACCTCCACCAGGGACTATGAGATACAAGAAGTAAAAAGAGTAGTGGCCTCTAATACACAGGGTTATAAAATGTGCTAAGTCCTTGGGGGAGAGGGAACTTTCAACCAATAAAAGGAAATGGAAGGAATGTTGCCTGAAAAGTTTGAACATTTCACATAGTATGTTGATAATTGAAAGGATAGTCTAAAGACAACGTAGAATAGGTTAGGAGTTAGACAAGTTTACGTTGGGTAAATCTGGCAGTGGAGGAAGAGGAGAGTAAGAGACTGGTAAGATAGTGACAATTGTATGAGTTCATCCAATTCTTTCCTGAGAACAGATTATTGATGGGGAATCAAAGGATTAAATAAAAGCATTGTAGGTATGCACAGAAGCAGTATTGAGTCTGGGATTAATGCCCTTAGTAGTATATACATCTAACTTGATGGGGAACAGGAAGGGAAGGGAATAAACACATGCTTACTATGTTCCAGGCACTGTGCAAAATGCTTGTTTTTTTAATTGATATATCATTTGATCCTTACAATAGTCCTTCAAAGTAGGTATTATTTATTATGAACCCCATTTTATATTTGAGATAACTGAGGCAGACAAAAATTAAGTAACTTATCCAGGGTCACACAGCTGGTAAGTGTCTGAGGTCATATTTGAACTCAGGACTTCTTGACTCCAGGCTGCTGGATTGTTGGGGCAACACAGGTGGTTCTTAGATAGACCCCTATTGGTGCTAACCAAAGATAATTTGGGTTATCAATAAAAAGGCACCGATTATCAGTCTAGCCAGTCAGAGCAACTGTCTCAGTTCTCCTATAGGCAAATTGCTTTTGCCTGTGGTGTTTGTTGAATGGAATGGAATGGATCCCACCCATGGCTGACTCTCATTTCCAGGGACCTGACTGACTCTGCTCACAGAGGTTATTCAGGACCTGATATAATATTCTGGCCCCTTTCTAGAATTATTTTGCCAGCATCTAGTTTTATTCACCTTCACTGCAAAATTCAAAGCTCCACCAGGTCAGATGTGGCTTTTTGCCCCAATCAATATGGGAGAGTAAATCAATGATAATTGTAAGCTTTTAATTAGTTCCTTAATGACTTTTTTTTAATGGAGCAGGCACCCAGGGGCTTTTAAACAGAACACAATTTTCACTGGAAGGAAATATTTTTTTCTGAATAAACTTGGATTGATTTAATTACATTTGAACATTCCTGAAATATATTTTTAGAAATAATTGACTCATCACATGAGATTTGCCCATGTTTTCTGCTACCATTCTACTGCATTACGGTCTTGCCTCTTTCAGAACTTATTTCTTTTATATCTTCTCAAAGATGATTTGGTTCCATCAATTGTCCCTGAATATTTAATAATGCCCCGACTTGCTGGTTTATTTCATTTGGTCATAGCTATGTTTGTTTATGGCCATTGAATTCTTAGGCAAAATTTTTTTCTAGCCCTCAATGATTGACATCTTTCTAGTTATTGAATTTCACTGTTAACAGTACTAAGAGGGAAGGTGGAATAGAGGTGGAAACAGTATGGAGGATGCAAGATTAGAAGTGCAGTTAGAGCTGAACAATAGGACAAGTAGCAAGGGCCTAGAATTGGAGGGCTCACAAGACAAAAAATCAGTTATGTTTGGGAAGAATGCATAGCTAAAAGAAGTTAAAGTCAGTGTGTGGGAAAATCTTTAGACATAAAAAGTGTTGTCAGTGTCTACAAGCTCCAGACTAGAGGGTCAGTACAGGAAAGGATGAATCAGTGGGGAGTATGATTCTAAAAAAGAAGATCAAGTCATTGTACAGGTCAATGAAAAGAGAAATAAGAATTGAGAATCCTCACAGGAGCCTGTGCAACACTATGTGATGTTTCAGCAGGAGCAGAGTCAGGATTGTTCCTGAATTTGGATGAAGATAGTGCCTTCTAAGAGGCAATATCACATAAGTTCTGTGTTCAAGAGAAACTTGGGGTTGGAAGGGGTGCTAAATTCCAGTGTGAGAAAAACAGAAGAGAAGGACCTGAGTTAAGAACTGGTGCTAAAAAAAAATCTGAAAGTATAACTAGGAGTCACAACATCTGATGAGATATGTGCAGAAGGGAATGGGGGATAAACAACTGGCTGCTACCCTTATAGACAGGAAGCCATGAGTTCAAGTCCTGCCTATGACTATGACTATGTGACCCTGGGCAAGTCATTTAACCTTTCATTGCTCCAAGCAACTCTCTATAAATATGTCATATAAGGCACAGAGAAGGTACCAAACTGCACTGGTAGAATTAGTTTCCTCACCAGGGAATTCCTTATACCAGTGAAATAGTATATATGTGCATGTGTGTATATACACATATATACACATATATGTCTGCATCTGTGTGTATAGACATATATGTATGGATATGTATATATACACACCCAATAGATAGATAGATAGATAGACATACATTTATATACATACATACTCAGATATATACACACAAATATGTGTATATGCATGTATGCATGCATATGTACATATGTGTATATATACACACACACATATATATATCCACACTGTTTTTTGTGGGGGTCAAACCATATGTTTATTGAGGGCCCTTCCAACCCTCAAATTTTATGATTCTGTTTTAATTCATATCTGTTGAGAGAAATGAAATAAGGTCTCCCCCAAGAAAAATGCTGTTACATAAGACATAAGAAAGGAGGATGACAGGAAGATATCTCAAGGCTAACAGGGAGGGAGTCTGGGTAAGAAAGGAAGATGGCAGGAAGAGGCTTCAAGGCTAAAACATAGTCTTGTAGGTGCCCAAAAGTAGATACAGAAGAGAAATTCAAGGTTAGTAGTCTAGCTAGTCCAAGTGTGCCAAAGATTAAAGCTAGTTTGTACTGCGTTTGCTTAATTAGTTTATGCATATGAACTGCCAATACCCCAAAGGTAGAGACTGTCTCCATTTTCAAACATGCAATGTAAGTAATGGGAGGGGGGATATGTTAAGGATAAATATGTAGAAGCATTCCAGGAAGATTGTATACAGCTTAGTTCTCAAACCAATGAGGTGAAGAGGGGAGGCAACTGTTTTTTTAGGGATTAAAAAGAATAGTTTGCTGTGGCAAAGCACATCATTCTTCTATAGTGTGTGCCCATTCTTTTTCTTTTTTCTGGGGCAATGAGGGTTAAGTGACTTGCCCAGGGTCACACAGCTAGTAAGTGTCAAGCGTCTGATCCCAGGTTTGAACTCAAGTCCTCCTGAATCCAGGGCCAGTGCATTATCCACTGTGCCACCTAGCTACCCCAGTGTGTACCCATTCTTGCACGAATGTAATAAAGCTTTCATATATTCACCAAAAAGGAAATTTCAGTATTTTTATTTCTGATATCTGTGTATGTGTATACATACATACATACATATATATATATATATACATGTCTATATATTTATATTATAATCTATTAAATTCTATAGTAAATATAATATACTATATAATATTACTATATTAATGTATATATTTAAATATACATATATATACACACACACACATACAGAGCATGCACACTCGTCTGTAGGTATGTGTTAGGTATTACATCATTTTCATAAAGGGTGGATTCATAGGATCCTGAGCCTGTGAATGAAAAACAGAATCACAGAATTTGAGAATGGTAAGGGACCTTGCTAAACCTGGTCCAACCCATATAGCAAAAAGAATCTGTGCTTCGACCACACCCAAGTGTTCCAAAGCCTCTACTTGAAAACTTTCAAGGTAGGGGAGCCAACCACCTCTTTGGGCAGCCTATTATACTCTTTGACAGCTCTTGATATTAGGAAGTTTTTTTCCTGACATCAAATCCAAATGTGTTCCTTTGCCACTTCTATCCATTGCAACTAGTTCTTCCCTCTGGGCTCAAAGAAAATGAGTCTGATCACTCATACAACACACCTTCAAATACTTAAAGATAGTGATTATGCTCTTCTATTTACTTTTCTCTCATTTAAACATCTCTACTTTCTTCAATCAGTCTTCATATGACTTAGACTTAGACCCTTCATCATCCTGGTTGCACTCTTTGGAATTGTGCAGTACCAATGTCCTTCCTAAACCACGGTGTCCTACATTGAACCCAGTACTCCAGATGAAGTCTGAGAAGGGGAAAGTGCAATGAGACTATCACGTAATATTCTTCCTTAAGTATAACCCAAGTTTTCAGCTTTTTTTTTTCCTTTGGCTGCTACATCACACTGCTTACTCATATTGAGTTTGCAGTTGACTAAAATCCTCAGATCTTCCTCAATCACTTCTAAGTCAAGACATCAACCTCCTAAAGTCATTGGTCCTCTTCGAGCATGAAGGACAAACAACAATAACAGCATGAATTATGGACACTTAGAGCTGAAATGGACACTAAGGGCCATTCTATTCTTTCTTCCTACCTATTTCTTTCTTTTTTTTTTTGTGAGGCAATTGGGGTTAAGTGACTTGCCCAGGGTCACACAGCTAGTAAGTGTTAAGTGTCTGAGGCCGGATTTGAACTCAGGTACTCCTGAATCTAGGGCCGGTGCCCTATCCATTGTGCCACCTAGCTGTCCCTCTTCCTACCTATTTCAAGAGTTTCTTTTAAAATTTTCTGGAAGGATATTTTCCAGTCTGTTTAAATTCATCTACTGCCAACAACCTCAAAATTATTTCACAGATATTCTGTTTAGGCATCAGTTTAACCTTTAGGGTGGGGAATATGTCTTATATTTAACCAAAAACAACATCTATACAATTTCCATTTGTTGAATATTAAAGTATAGTTTTTGTATCTGCCTGTCTCCTAAAAACAGATCAGAGAAATAATCTTTAATCTCTCCTATACAATTAATAAACAGATCAAAGAAATTATAATATCTTATAATATCTCCTACAAACCAGATCAGAGACTTAATCTCCTACTGATTTGGGATGGAATTAGGGTCAAATTGATCATGAGTCATCCCAAAAGAATTGCAAAACTCAGTGACTCAGTTTCCCAAGTTTTATTACAATACTGTGAGTGAAAAAAGGGAGAGAACCAGAAAAGTGAAAAGGTATCTCTTGAATAGGGTAAAAAAAGATAGTTATATTTATAGTATGGATAAATTGATCATCAGTCTGATTATAATAATCTCCACCTTGGGGAGGTACAGGGGAGGGCCTATCCTTATTTGGAGTTCCTGGGGTCCTAAGCCAACCCTTGAGACAGGTACCTTTTTCCATGGAGGTGTGTTTTGGGGGTTTACACATCATAAATTGAATCTGGGGATAAATTTGACCTTTTCTATTCATGTAACTTTTTGATTCCCATGTCCAGTTTCAAAATATCTTCATTTATCATTTATTTCCGGTTTGAATTTCTATGCCTTTTCAGTGTATCATTGTGTATCATTGTTATAATTTAAGTCTCTATGACCTGCCTCTGTATATTCTTGTTATAGGTGCTGATTAATGTGGGTAGGGAGAAACTAGGCCCTGACTTGTATTAATGAAGACTCAAGTCTTACGTTATCCATTAACTGGGGTCTCAATCCCTTTCAGAACTGGGACCAGTAAGTTATAGCCCCTCTTGGAACTCAGATCTACATTAGAGCTTGGGTCTTAGGTTTGTCTGTTAACCCCTTTTTGCCTCCTACATCACTACTAACCATATCAGAGAACATGATATCTATACTGTCCTCCTACAAAATAGATCAGAGACAGACAGAAAAAAATAATACCAATTTAATTTTGTCCCAAGAAGAAATATATAACACATGATCATGTTGAGACTCCCCTCCTAAGAGGGAAGCCCAGAGACTCCCCATTTCTGAGGGTATATATGGGTTTTTTGTCCACTGATTACAGGGCATTGTCAGTTTCAATATTATGATACAGAAGCAAAGACAGTTTAACAATTTCAGTTATAACAAGTATGGAGGAAATACCGAAATATAATACTTGGCTCTAAGACAGTTTAAAAGACTGATCCCTTAAGATCGTCACTTTTAATGTCTTCTTCAGTTAAAATCGTGCTCGTCTCAAATGATTTGTATAATCTGCACATCACATACAGAAACTAACATTAAAATTTCTTTTTCTTAATTCACAGTCCATGGAGTATGAGCTGGAATTGAATAAATATTTTTTTAATTCTCTTTATGTTTCCTCAAATTGGCAGCATTTGTTACCCCATCCCACTATGCATCCCTTCCTTCAACCCATGACATTCACCTCCAGAAACAAATATACTGCCAGCATGGCACTACAGCATCATGGCCACCCATGATGCTAACTATTTGTGTAACCTTGAGCTAGTCATTCAACAGATTTGTACTTCATTTCCCCTTCTTTAAAAGGATGAGGTCAGGGCAGCTAGGTGGCACAGTGGATAGAACACCGGCCCTGGATTCAGGAGGACCTGAGTTCAAATCTGACCTCAGACACAACACTTACTAGCTGTGTGACCCTGGACAAGTCACTTAACCCCAATTGCCTCACCAAAAAAAAAAAAAGGATGAGGTCAGTCTACATGGCCTTTGTTGTCCCTTCCAACTCTAGATATGCTTTCCTTCAGAGCACATTTTTAATGATCTATGGGACTAATATTGGAAATTTGGCCTAGATAATTTTATTTTCTTTTATTTTTAAATGTCAAGCATGAAATCAGTTACTGAAAAAAATCATCAATAATTTCTTCAGCTTTTCATGGAAATGAACCTATTTCTTTCAAAAAATTGTGAAATTTTACAGTGTAGCTTCACACTATTGGGTACCCATTTCAGTATTTCTTACTCATTGGATTCTTTTTTCAGAACTATGATTAGGGTGGGACAATTATGAATTTGCTACAGGATACTAAAAGTTTGATTGCTGATAGTACTTAAGATTTCTTTATCAGCTAGAAGCAACTAAGCTTAGTATCTAAATAACAAGAAAAATAGGAAGTTGCCATATGTTACTTTCCCAAATCCAAATTCCCCCTAGCCTCATGCTGCTACTTACTCCAGCAAGATCAAAAGAGTTAATGTGAGGGAAAGCCTGTTCAAAGACAAGAAGTTGGGAGATGCAATGTCATGTTTAGAGAACAGAGAGGAGGCCAGTTTGGATGGAATGTAGAGAGAACAAGGGAAAATGATCACTTTATCAGCAGCTATTGCTCCCTTCACATTGTCTATTCCCTGAACCTTTTTTGCTGACCTTCCTGGTTTGGGACTCTGCCCTTTCCCATGACTCCTAACTCAAACTTGCATTTATTTTGTAACAATTGGAGTGACGCCACCTGCTGGAGAGTTACTGTAGGAAAGCTCTTCCATGAGGAGAAGGTATCTGAGGGCAAGCCATGTGGCCTGGAAGGTCAGTTCCTTGGCGTCAGGAGGTGACATTTGCTCGTGGGTACTGTCTATCAATGCTATTAGCCAATTAGCTTGGAGCTGTGTGTGTGTGAAGGGGATGTTCCCAGTTTCAGAGGAGGCTTGTGGGACGAAGAAGGGGCAAGGCTTGCTCTCTCCGGCAAGTAGCATCACTCCAATTGTTACAATTTATTATTAAAACTTTAACTTGAACACTGGGTATGGCACTCTTTTCCTTCTTGTACCACACATTTCTCCCCAGGCGTATTTTCCACCTCAAATCCTGCTTAGTATTCCCTAACCACAGGCACTGTTGGCCCTTTTCTACCTTCATCCATACCATACCCCTCTGCCCACTATGAGAAGCAAGACCATCTTCTCAACACTCAACACTTCTCATCCAACTTCTCCTCCCCAACAAATAAGAGTAAAGGGGATTGGACGAGATGGGCGTGAATATGGGAATTTGGAGGGAATTGTAATATATATGAAGAAAAGCATATAAATGGTGGCTTTCCTATGAGGTGGTCTGAACAAGAAACAAATAAATAAAAAATCCCACAACAAATGGATCACACTTGTTTTTCACAATAGGCTCCAGAACAGCAACTTTTTGGAAAGTCACCCAGCTATGCCAGATAAATAAATGCAGGTGAAATAGCAATAGAGAAAAAGACCAGTAACCATAAGAAGAGGCTCTGAGGCCAAGTAGCTTTCTTCTCTAATAAGCATCCAATATCAGAATATTAAAGAAATACTGCAGTCGTGTTCAACCCTTGGCCCTTGCTGGGTCATCTTGGCATGGTGCTAATGTGTGATTCAGAATGTATTTGATCTAAGAAACTCAAAGTGCTTTAGAAATGTTACCTCATGAATCCTTAAAAGTTGCTGTGCAATAAATGACCAAAAAAGTTACCCACATTTTCCTCTCTTGTAAAGGTTAAATGGATTCCTTAAGGTGAGACAGCAGAGCTGAGGGGGAAAAATGTCAGGTATTCTGATAATAGGAATATTCATGTAGTCATTTCCTCACAATCACTCTTTGTGGTAGGTAGTGTTTTATTAGCCCTATTTTAGAACTGAGGAAACTGAGGCTCAGAGATTTTATATGACTTGTCTAGCATTAATAATCATGTCATAATTAAGATTTAAAGGGGCAGCTAGGTGGCATAGTGGATAGAGCACCGGCCCTGGAATCAGGAGTACCTGAGTTCAAATCCGACCTCAGACACTTAACACTAACTAGCTGTGTGACCCTGGGCAAGTCACTTAACCCCAATTGCCTCACTTTAAAAAAAAAAAAGATTTAAATCCATTTCTTCTGTCAAGGACTAGTGTTTTTTCCATTACATTTCAATGATTCTGATACCTTCTAGCTCTTAGATTGTGACCACAAAAACTCTTTACTATATCATGCCACTTTGAATGTATGGGCCACTTCAGCAAAACCGTCAGTTTTTCACCAAATGAAATATTTGTATAATCAAATTATGGAAACAGTTATTTTTTTTTCTGGAATCGTGTATGGACAATTCTAACCACTAAATATTACTTCTTCAAGGACCTTTCACAGTGAAAAAAAGAGCTTAATTTGGAGACAGAGGATGCTGTTTCAAATCTTGGATCTGCTACTTACTATGTGACCCTCAGCAGGCCACTTAAACTCTCTGGGTCTTAATTTCTTATCTGCAAAATGAAGGATTTGAACTCAGATTCACTCACCTTAGTGAAACTTGTGACTTGATGTTATCTGTCAGAACTGAGAGAGATGGCCTGTTTAGTACAATAAAGTTCACAATACTTCAGCCATAATACAAATGAACATTGGCTTAAATATAAGCATAATCCTACAAACTTGAAAACTGCCCAAAGGATGCCAAATAGCATCATCAGAAATGGAAATCACCAAATTATGGAAAAGATCATTCTTATGAACTACCATTAAAATTTTATTTAACAACATCTTTAAGGTTCCATGAACA
Organism: Dromiciops gliroides; assembly: GCF_019393635.1. Lineage (NCBI taxonomy): Eukaryota > Metazoa > Chordata > Mammalia > Microbiotheria > Microbiotheriidae > Dromiciops > Dromiciops gliroides. The sequence goes on along the minus strand of NC_057861.1, from coordinate 389,986,185 downwards.
GGGATAAGCACTATGGAAATGATAATGTAAATTTGTAGCCATTGAAACATTCATAATAATAGCAAAAATTCTTACCAACGCCTGCAATACTACAAGCATGGGTTAAGAGTCAATGATGACACCAAGATTATGAATCTGAGTGACTGGGAGAAAGTGGTTTCTTGACAGAAATAGGAAAATTCTGAAAAGAGTTGGATTTAGGGAAAGTTACAGTGAATTAAGTTTTGGACAGGTTGAGTTAGATGCCTACAGGACACCCAATTCAAAATGTCCAATTGGTCATTTCCAACTTTGAGATTCTCAGCCTATGTCTAGTTTCAATGCTCCTGCACCTAGAAAATCTTGCCAAGCTGTTACTGTGGGAAATGTGGAAGTGAAACCCTGCCAGGGAAAGAAAGAACTCATGTGCTGATTCCTGTAGCTCCAGTTGTTATATGAAAAAGCAGGTACTACTCAATAGACTTTAGCTGGGAAGTTTGTTAAAGATGTCCCTAGCAGGCAGGTTTCTCTATACAGGTGTAATGCTTTGAGCTAATAGCTGCTACTGACTCAGTGTCCCCTAGATCCATATCCCCCAGCAGACTAGTGATGATTTCAGAATGGGGCCTTTATAGCACTAACCCTAGAACACACCTAAAAGCTAAATTGTGTCTTTGTGTATCATTGTGAACATTATACTTCTCTGTTGTGTGTGTGGCCGGGGCGGGGCTATCATGGCACCTCAGCACCTACCCTACCAAATAAAATCTAAACTCCTTAGTTTAGATTTCAAAACTTTTGCAGTTTAACTTCAATCAATGGACATTTATTAGGCACTAGCAACACAAAGAGGCCAAAGATGGTCCCTGACCTCAAGGAGTTCTCATGATCTAATCTATCTCACACTATTTCCTTCCTTCCACATTTTCTACACTACAGGCAAAATGGATTGCTTGCTATCCCCTATATAAGTTCTACGCTCTTCTTCTTTGGTGCATTTTCTCATACTACCTCTCCTTCTCCCTCTCTAAAACACATACAATATACCTGTGACTTTTGATATCTTACCCTCTTTCAAGATTACCCTGAAAGCCATCTCCTCCATGAAACTTTTCTGATATTCCCTGTTATAAATGTGCTTTTTTTTCTCAGACGTGAGTGAGATTTTCCCCACCCCTTAGACACAAGTGATTTAACAGTGGTACTAAGTAGTAATAGACTACAAATTAAGAGTTAAAATTTTTAGATATTATTTTGTAGCTTAAGAGTTACATTTAGATATTCTTTACTAACTTAAGAGTAAGTAAGATAGATATTGAAAGGAGCTAAGGCAAATGCTAACTCGTCTACTCTACAAGCTTAACCAAAGATTCAATTATTTGACTTCCAATTGTGGTTAGGTATAGCCACCAATCAGTTTAAATGTCAGATACCTAAAATAGTAACTTCTGAGCTATCAGGGACCAATCAGAGCACGAGAGAAGTTGGAGAGGTAAGCTTAACAAATATGCTGGAACGTCTTGATAGCTGAGAAACAATTCAGAGAAAGATAGCTGCCTTTGCCTGAGGCCTAAGCATCTTAGAGCATGACAAAAATTAAATTCAATCAAGAGAAGTGCCAACAAACATAACTTAGAATAAGCCAACATATTCATTGGAGGGCAGAATAGTTGAAAGCAACAATGCTGAAATGCTGTCTGGCCAGTGGCAAAAGGGGAATGTAGCAAGAGAATAATTTAATACAATGTTATATGGTGCTACAATAGGAAAAGTGCCTTATCATACAGGACAGGCATGTTTTGGTTCATTCATTTTAGAATAATGTTAGACAACATTTGCAGTACCAAGTCTAGCTTTAAGTACAGAATAATATTCTAAGGAGTGAAAATGAAGTAACAGAAGAGAAACTATGTAGCTAGAAAGACTGCTTCATGGGAGCAGGGTATCAGTGTGGCTACTATATTTTGCATGCTAAGAGTGAAGAGACACTCCATCAAGAAGGAAGAAGGGGCAGCCAGGTGATGCAATGGATAGAGTACCCAGCCTCAAGTCAGGAAATCTCATCTTCCTGAGTTCAAATTTGGCCTCAGACTAGCTGTGTGACCCTGGGCAGGTCACGTAATCCTGTTTGCCTTAGTTTCATCATCTGTAAAATGAGATGGAGAAGGAAATGGCAATCCACTCTAGTTTCTTTGCCAAGAAAACCCCAAATGGTGTCACAAAAAGTGAAACTTGACTGAAACAATAACAAATGGGGAAGAGTCAAAAATATCTCTCCCATCTTTAAGGAAATCATTTTACTGAGGAGATAACTCATTTTTTATAAGGAATGTTGGGGAAACTATAAAGAAACTGGGGACATGTGTTTACTCCCTAATCCTTCCACCACTGCCTAGTTATATATTTATAGCTATTAATACTTTTGATGTGGCAAAATAGATACAGACAACCTTAAAGCCAGAAAGACCTGGGTTCAAGTCCTACAATTCATACTGACTGTGACTATAGCAAGCTTCTTAACCTCTCAGTGCCCAAAGGAACTCTCAAAGTCCATAAATTGTAGTTTATGATCTGATACAAGAGTTTTCTTATAAGCACTTTCTATACTGAATGAAACGACAGATCCAAACTAATCTCTTCCATCCCCCATAAAAAAGCCACTGGAGAATCCTTAGTCCATGCAGGTTCAGTTCAACCCCCAAAAAGAAAAGAAAAAATATTGGTCCAGTACTTTATAAACAGAAAAACTTTTTTAAGAAGATCTGCTGGTAAAACAGGAAAGGTCTGGCAGAAATGTGGTTTATAACAGCATCTTATACTATGAACCACAATAAGGTTACTAGATAAGTATATTTGTATAGATTTTGGACCTCCTGTCTTGTTCTGTGTTTCAGTATCTGAGTTCTCAAATTTAAAAGGGATCACAGTACCAGTCTAGCCCAAGACACATTTGAGAATTCTCAGTATGACAGTCCCAACAGATGGCCATGCAGGTTTTTCTAGAAAAGCTATAGTAAAAGGGAAACCCACTAAATCCCAAAGCAGCTAGCTTCCCTTTTAAACAGTCTTACTTATTACAAGGTTTTTCCTTACGTTGACTCAGATTCTGTCTCTTGTACCCACTTCTCCTAATTCTTCCATTTGGAACTAAGAAAAATATGCCTAATACCTCTTCAAATAACAGCCCTTCAAACTTTTTTCAAATCTGCTTGGTTTCTTTTTCCTTTTCTGGCCTTTGATTCCTTGCTTCTCGGGCCCATGTGTGTTCTGTCTTTGGCACATATCTCAATACTTCAGGGATCATTGATTTTATCTGAGTTGATTCTCCTTTTATTAATGTATACTACAATGCTTCCATGCCTTAGTAGATGTTATTTAGAAGTTAATATGACTCAAATAAATTCACTACTTAAAAGGGCACACTTCTGGTATTGAATTTCTCAATCCTCTCAAGGGCTAACATCAGAAGAAAATGTCTATTGATGGGTGAGTGCTCTAGCTGGCACTCCATTGGCAAAGCCCTTACTATTGGCATATTATTTATGTTTAATAAAAAGAAGGAAAGGAGGAAGGGGGAAAGGAAAGAAAATAAAGGAAGAGAAAGAAAGAAAAGGGGCAAAGTAGAGAAGAGTGAGAAGGAAAAAGATAAAGGGAATTAAGAAGGGAAGGAAGAAGGAAGGATGAGAGGAAGAGAAAGAAGGAAGAAAGAAAAAGAGGGAGAGGAGGAAAGAAGGAGGTAGTACTTTATCAGGATGCGTTTTAATTCGTTCAAGGAAAGTTGTAAGGCTTAATGTAAAATACTCAGGAACAGAACATTCATGGGAAAACAGGAGCAAGAGAAGAGGAACTCAGAGCAAAGGACGTTGCCAGGTCTTAGTCACCAGGACGCAGGAAGAGGAAGACTGTAGATGGTGAGAGGTGTTAGTGAAAGTCCTTTGAAGATATTGCCCTTGCATATGTGACATTTCACCAAGTTTTTTATCATTGCCTCTAGTCAATGTGAGGAATATGTGTGTTCTGTCACATTCACAAATGAGGTGGCTCTTCCACCCTTTGTGGTCTTGGCTTTTTTTTTAAATAGAGATATAGAAAAAGTACTAATTCTCCTTTCTCCTCAGGTCATGTCAATGAAAATTCCCTAAGCCTAAGCACTTGCTATATGCTGAGGCACTATACTAAGCATTGAGATACAAAGAGAAGCAAAAAGAAGACAGTCCCTGCCATCTAGGAGCTTGCATTTTAATTAAGGAAAATAACACATAGAAGGAACTAGAAAAGGTCAGGGGAGTAGCGAAGTAACTGAATGGTGTCATGATGGAGAAAGGAACCCTAAGAGTCAGGAGCTGGGTCCCAAAAGTCATAAGCAGGACTCAGGAAGGAATGGAGAATAGTTACCTGGGAGATATTCCTCAAAATTGAGGTTCTAGGATAAAATGACCAATGAGAAGGGGCCACAGGAGGAATCTTCCAGGGAGAGGATGCTGCTAGTACATAATGAAGGAAATATTCTGGAGATTAAGGAATGGGGCCAGAAAGGAATGAAGGTGTGAAGAAGTATGGCAGGTGTAAAACACAGAGAACCAACCAGGGCAATGAGTGTCCAGTTACTGCTTTGACTTCTATGAATGGGATATGGCAGGTACTCAAAGGCCCACCTGGAGATTAATCTAAACTGATTGAATTAAGTGAGAGTGATTGACTTTGCTGATTAGCCTACTTTAAGTAAATTGGATTCTAACTACACCTGGTCAGCCAGAAGGTATTGTTTCTCTAATGCCTAGTATGCTTTAATAAATGCTTAATGCCCAAAGACTGGTGCTGAAGCTTCTAATTTAAGGAGACCACACATTTAGATTTTAAACATCACACTTCATAATACAAGAAGAGTTTCTAAGAAATTAACACAAATAGGTGGTGGGGATTATGACAGGAGTATGGTCTTCCTGGCATTGGCACAGGGATCAAGAAATAAGTAGGAGGCCTATCTCTTACAAAATGTTTACAATATTGGGTCAGCAGAAAACACAAATAGATTTTGTCATACTGCCAAGAAGCCTACCAGTTATTTGTATTAACCAGTGTCTTCTTAAAATGTAAACCTGAAACAATTCAGGAAATTGAAGAATAGGCAATTCATGCCAAGACATTCCATCTTCCAACTCTGGGCATTTTCTATGATTATCCCACATAACTGGAATTCTCTCCCTCTTCATCTCTGCTTCCTGACTTCTCCCCACTTCCTTCAAGTCTCAGCTAAAATCCCACATTCTACAGGAAGGATTTTCTAACTCCACTTAATTTTAGTGCCTTCCTTCTGATTACACTTTCTAATTTATCCTCAATGTTGCTCATTTGTACATAGTTGTTTGCATATTGTCTCCCTGAATAGACTATGAGTTCCTTGAGAGAAGGCGTTGTCTTTTGCTTTTCTTTGTATTCCCAGCACTGGTATATAGTATGCACCTGGTAAATTTTTATTGACTGAATAACATGATTGAATTAGTTTAATCAGTTCAAGTTTCTCCTAAAACTTCTCCAAGAATTATCAGATGAGAGAATGAGAGGTTGTCCTTGTCTTGTTGATTTGGGGTGGGGGGGAGGATGTAATAGTACTCCCAACTACAATGTGGACACAGTTATATTGATAACAAATTCCAGTGGTCAAGATGTATTGCAATGAGAGTATTCAACTGGTTAGCAACCTCATGAAATCCAGGATTTTTTTTTAATTTCTCTACTTCTGTTTTTGAATGGCAAAAAGAGAAGAGAATCCGCCCCCATCTTCTTCTAAAGGTGGTGGGAAGAATATCCTTCCTTAGCCCATGTGGTCTTTGTCCTTGAAAGAAGACAAAGGACTTTTATATAACTTTATATTCTTTAAGGCATCTCAGATCATGCCCCTGTGAAATATTCCTCAAACCCTAAATCTTCCATCTTTTATATTATTTGTCTACAAAATAAACAATCAGTCCCTAATCCATTTTAATATTTTTCCATTGTGGGAAGATACACATCCTGGGTAAATAATCTGTTTCAAAAAAGTCTTTAGAGCCTATAGGCCAGTACTCCTACCCACCTCTGAAGGGTGGCAGCAGGGATGAGAAAATGTTTTCAATCCACCTATCCCACCTACCCCACTCCAGGGAATTTAGATCCCTCCCTATTGTCTCCTGTATATCTGGAGAAGGTATTTCTGACCCTAAAATACCAAAGGGGAAGCCAGAGATTAGGAGGTCTTTAGTTCCCAGAGAGATTTATTGGACAGCCTAAAATGCAGGAGACAACTAGCAGACCTGCTGGCACAGATTTATCCTAGCTGCTGTAACTATATCCAAAGAGATATATTTAATGATGTTTTGATACTTCCCTTCTTATACCTTCTGACCTATCTTCCTCATCCCCTCTCTTCCCTCCTACCCCTCTATTCCTCTGTCCTGAAATGAGGTGAAAGGACAGAGACTGGATGGACACTGGCATTCTGAGGCATGACTAGGAGAAGCTCACAATCTGGCTTGGCTCTCAAATAGAACAAATTCATTTCTAGGACTCCCCACAGAAATTACAGGGAAGAGATGAAAAAAAAATCTGAACCCACAAATTCTTTTTTCTTTGCCAATTATAACCCATATTTCACAACATTTTCCCCTCATTTTCACCAACCACTGGTGCCCACTTAGCTGTCAAGAATCTCACTGGGTATTTTCTTCCTATGATTTTTTTCAACTGCACTATGTGCTTGAAGAATGGCAGATAGTCAGTGAGTGACTGTAATACAGATTATATGTAGGGGAGTAGTGAAAAATAAATTAGAAATTTAATGGGGAGCCAGAGAGTGAAAGGTCCTGAAATAAGAAGCTTCTACAATAATAGAACTGCTATCAGTTAGTAATAATTACATATGAATTTGTTTACTGATGTGTTACCTCTTTTAGAGGTAGCTATATTTTAAGGTCCCCCAGTAGCTATGTTGTTGTTTGTTGCTTGTCCTTTGTTCTAGAAGAAGACCATGAAACCTGGGTGATGTTAGCACTTACACTGAATTGGGTTTAAGTGAAGGAGGGTTGTGCAAGGTTACCAACTTCATTCTCCTCCAGAGACATCTGGATCCAGTGGCAAGATACTTCAGGACAACTGGATTTGGCTCCAGACGTTTGTTTTTTTAAAAAGGCAATTGGGGTTGACTTTACCAGGGTCACACAACTAGTAAGTGTATGAGGTAATATTTGAATTCAGGTCCTGTGTCCTATCCACTGTGCTACCTAGCTGCTCAGTAACTATGACACATTAACCAGAAGGGTTGGTTATTTAATGGAAGAATTTCAGATACTTCAACAGATATATTTAGAACAGAAGGGCCGGGGACAGCTAGGTGGTACAGTGGATAAAGCACTGGCCCTGGATTCAGGAGGACCTGAGTTCAAATCTGGCTTCAGACACTTGACACTTACTAGCTGTGTGACCCTGGGCAAGTCACTTAACCCTCATTGCCCCCCCCCCAAAGAAAGAACAGAAAGGCCTTCCTGGGCCCCACATAGGTCATACTACGTAAGCAACCACCTATCTCTAATTGAGGCCTGCTTTGTTACTGAATGTTGCATTATATATAAAACTATAAAATGTTGGAAAATTTAGAGAAAATTAAAAAAATTTTAAAGTAAAGAATGGGGCAGGGGGTTACAGTTTGTAATACCTGTTTCTATATCTGTCTATTCTCCTTTAGATAGTAAGCATATGTAGGGAATTGGTCATGTCTGCATGCTGAGCTTCTGAAGAATACCTAACTTAAGAGGAGAGAGTAAAACAGTAGGTGAGAGCATACCAAAGGCAAAGTTTCATTGGGCTTCAATGTTCTGTTGGTGACTCATTCTTTTTTACATCATCATCATAGCTCACATTTATGTAGTACTTTAATATTTGCAAAACACATAGAATCCCATTTGACTCTCAAAATAACCCTGTGAGGTGGGTTCTATTATTATCTCCATTTTATAGTTAAGCAGACCAATCCCCTAAAGCAGGAATAGCTAGCATTTATTTAGGCTTTAATATTTATTAAGGGCTTTGCATTCGTTATCCCATCTAATAGTGGAAACAACCGTGTGAAATAGGTACTATTGTTAGCCCCATTTTACATATGGGGAAACTGAAGTTCAAAAAGTTTAAGAGACTGGCTCAGGGTCATATAGTTAGTGTCAGAGGAAGTCCATCTTGCCACACTGCTTTTATCACTGTCATTTCCCATTTCTCTCATTTCCATGAACCACTGATATCCACTTAGGTGTCAAGAATCTCATTGGGGGGGGGGAGCTGGGAGAGCACAGTGGATAAGGCACTGGCCCTGAATTCAGGAAGATTTGAGTTCAAATCCAGCCTCAGACACTTGACATTTACTAGCTGTGTAACCCTGGGGAAGTCACTTAACCCTCATTGCCCCACACAAAAAAAAAATCTTAGTAGGATTTTTTTTTTCATCTTCACTCTGCATCTGGGGAATGACAGGCAAACCAATATATTTCTAATATACCACCATCTCCAATAGTACCTTCTCTTGTAACAAAAAAACTTCCCAGAACCAGAGGACAAACTGAAAATAGAAAAAAAATTGACCAGTCACTGCCTTAAAGAAAACCCAAAATAAAAATTCTCAAGAATTTCAGAGACAAAATCCACAATTTTTAGGAAGAAGGAAATACTATAAGCTATCAAATGGAAATAGTTCAGGTATCAAAGAGCCATAGTCAGGATCACAGATTTGGCAGCTACAACAACAAAGGAGTGGAAAGCATAGGATATAATAGTCCAAGAGACAAAATATAAAGGTTTACAACCAAGAATAACATACCCAACAAAACTGAGGGCAATCCTTCAGGGGAAAATGGGCCTTAAATAAAGTGCATCCAAGCATTCCTGATGGAAAGAATAGAGCTGAGAAGATATTTTGAAATATAAATTCAGGTGCCAAGATTAAATAATCAGAAGAGAATAAATAAGGGAAAAGTGTTTATCTTTTCATAGGAGGAAAAGAAACAAGTGTTTCCTCAGAATTTTAATGGCCACAAGGGTCACAGAAGGAGTTAAATCAAAGGGCCCAGGAGCAGTCTTATTATCTTTCCATTATCTTGAAAGTATTGGGAGAGGGAAAGCAATAATTTAGAAAAAGGCAGGGGGGAAGGGGAGAAACCTAAACTCACATAATCTGTGATGTCAAATATATAACTATACAAAGAAGAAGAGGTAGGAGGAGAGGATATCACTTGAATTTCATATCTGAACCAGTTAACAGAAGGTAGAACACATTTCTGTGCATACCAACACAGACAGAAAGACAGGCAAGCAGACAGACAGTGAAACATGTATAGAAATACATTTAACTGAACAGGAGTATAGTAGGGAATTATAAGAGTGGCAGAGAGGGAGAAGAGAGAAGAGAATAAAAAGGATGGTTGACTTAGGGATTGTTTAGTCATAAGCAAAGCAAACTCAAACATTGAAGAGTGGATTTTAAAAAGAAAGATGATTGCTATTGGGACGAAGAAAAAAAAAAGAGGGGTAGGGGAGCAGAAATAAATTCTATCCAAGACAAATCATTATTACTATGAACATTCCTCTCCTACCACTCTCTTCTTCTTTATGAAGAGAACCCCATGGAAAATGTATAAGAGAATAGGGTGGAGTGGGATACATCAACAATGTAAAGATGAAGCAATTTTGAAAGAGTTAAAAACTCTATTCAGTGCCATGATCAACTATTATAAGAAAGGATGACTGATGATGATGAAGCTTGCCACCCATCTCCTAAAAGAGAGAGAATAGACTTAAGATGCCAAATAAGATATATAATTTGCTTTGCTTGACTTTGAATGTTTTTTACTGCTTTTTTTCCCAGTGGGGTGAAGGGTTAGAGTGGGAAATAAATACCTATTCATTGAAAATAATCAAAGACAAAATAAAAAAACAAAAATAAATAATAAATAAACCTTATTTTGCTATACATTTTAAAAATCAATTGGTGATTTAAACATGTACTATGTGCCACATATAAGTGATACAAAGACTAAAACAAAACTGTCCTTAATAAAACTACCCATGAGGAATTTATATTCTATTTTTAAAAATCAATATGTACAAAAAGAAAACAATGGAACATTTATACAAAGCAAAATATGTGGCTCAATGGATAGAGTGCTGGGCCTACATTGAGGAAGGCTTGAGTTTAAATCCATTGTTAGATATTTTCTAGCTGTGTGGCCCTGGGCAAGTACATACTATACCCCTGCACAAATCACTCTGCATTAATAACATACAAACATTCTTTTTGTTGTTGCTTGTCCTTTGTTCTTGAAAAGGACCATAACATCAGGATGATGTCAAGACTTGTACTGAATTGGATTTCAGTGAGGGAGGGATGTGCAAGGTCATTCTCTCCTCCAGAGCCATCTGGTTCCAGTGGCAAGATATACATCAGGAGATGGCCAGGGATGTTTTTTGTTTGTTTGTTTTTAAGGCAATTGGGATTAAGTGACTTGCTCAGAGTCACATGACCAGTAAGTGTCTGAGATGAGATTTGAACTTAGTTCCTACTGACTCCAGGGCCACTGTGCTACCTACTTGCCCCTCAACATGCAAATGTGTACAGTGCTCACGGTCATGTAAAATATGCATAAGAACCAATCACTACTATTTGGATGTCTGTAATGCCAGGTAACAAATTGTCTGCTTTGATTCTTGGAGTAGAGGGTGAAGGGAAGTTGGGAGAACTAGATTTGCTTTTCCTCTAATTAGCTCTTTCATATATGCTAAATTGTCTTGGTGGTAAAAAAAAAAAAGAATTTTACCTCCCAAAATCCTTTCCCCAGTGAGAGTGACTCATTGGAGACAGTGAACTTTGAATGTTTCTACGGTTATGGCAAGTGTTGGTAAGTATGCAAAAGAAAAAAAAATAGTCCAAGTTACAGGAATCAGCATGGCACAATGGGAAAGGCAAAGGATTTGAATCAGAAGTTTTCTAGATTCCAGTTCCAGCTTTGCCACTTACTTCTTATGAGACTTTGGGCAAATCACTTAATCTCAATGGAACTTAGTTTGTAAAATGAAGATGTTGGAATCAATAACCTCCAAGCTCCTTTTTATCTCTAAATCTATGAGCCTGAATTAGCAGAGGAGTGTATTCTTCAGGTATAAACCCCAGATTCATCATAGGCTTCAGGATCAGCAGGAAAAATCCCATCTGTGAGATCTTAGGGATATTGTTGTTTTGTTTTGCTTTTGAAAGGCAAGTAGAAGCCTTTTACCAGACAGAGGAGAGGCTAAAATATGCAAAACAATTATAGAAGAAATAGACTTAAGTAAATGCATTTTAGAACAACCAAAATGATGCTAAGGAAATGATTTCTTCCTGACTGGGGCAGTAGGAAATCAAACAGGGGGAAAAATGCCCATTTTTCATAGATTACATGGGGTCTCCTTTGGCCTACCACACACTGTTGATGACAATTCCCAATCAAAAGAATAGTTTCTGTTAGAAAAATTTGCCACAAAATTGGTAGAAAATGCCTTAGTTTGCATTATGTCTGTCATCTACTCCTTGTATGGCCTAGCTTGGAGTGAAATATTTCATCACTGTACTTTTTTTCTGTGTGGAATGGGGCAATTAAGCAATCCCAAACTGCCTCATGATTTTATCAAGCAAGTGTGCAAATATTGAAAGCTCTGGTTCTGAAAAACTCCAGCAACCAGAGACTCCACATGGATTTTATATACAAGTCCAAACTGATGACTCTAACTAGAGAGAAAGGCAAGGCCAGCCTTATCTGATTGGATGCACTAGATCAGCATCTCTGAAAATTACAGAGATAACAGCTACTGTCTTGTGAAGAATCAAGTTGGGCTTAAATAAAAGCCTGTCAGTCATGATCAGTTAGCTAGGGAATCCTGGATCAGTAGTGTCAAATTCAAAATAAAAACAGAGCTACTAAACTATAAATTAGGATATTTGCTGGTGCATATTGATTGACTCTGGTTGGGGTTCCACTCAGGAGTGTTGAGGCAGCATCCTGTTTGGAAGAAATATGTTTGATACTTATTATTTCTACTTTATAGATATGGAAACTAAGACTAAGCAAGGAAGATGGCAAAGTAAAGCAATTCACTTGCACTCTCCCAAATTCAACTCCAAACAACTATAAAATAACATCTCAAAAAGAATTTTGGAGTGACAGAACCAACAAAAGAATGGGAGAAAACAATTTTCCAGTCAAATACAACTTAGAAGGCTAGCATGAAAGGTCTATCTCAGTCAGGCAAAAGAGTTCAGCCCAATGCAGGTGGAGTGGGGACAAACCAGCAGCAGGTCATGTTCCAGCAAGCCAGCAGCAAAGTCCTAAGCCCCAGTGCAGGTCAGTGACCAGGCACCATGCCCCCAATACAACTGGCAAAGAAAAGGTCCCATTCTCCCAGGTCAAAACCCTTGAGGCATTACCCTCTATACCCCAGGAGTAAATCCCCCTTTAACAAAAAAATAAAAGTCATGAAATAGGCTGGAAAATGGGCAAAATGAAGGAACTTGATCATACAAAGTTACAATAGTTAAAAAAAAGGAAGATCAAAACATAAACTCAGAAAAGAATCAAGGTGGCTACATGCAAAGTTTCAAATAAAAATGTGAAAAAAATGTGAATAGTTATCAGGCCCAAAAAGAACTCCTGGAAGATCTCAAAAAGGATTTTAAAAATAAAATAAGAGTGGTAAAAGAAAATTGGAAAAGAAATGAGAGTGATGTGAGATAATCATGAAAAGAGTAAACAGCTTGGTTAAAGAAAACATTAAATGGGGAAAGATATACAAATGTTCACCAACGAAAACAAGTCCTTAAAAAGTAGAATTAGAAAATGGAAAAGGAAAAGCTCACTAAAAAAAATCCTTAAAAATTTTAAATGAGTGAAAGAATGAAGAAAAAGAATAAAATGTAAAATATCTCATTAGAAAAACAACTGACCAGGAAAATAGTTTGAAGAGAGATTATTTAAGAATTATTGAACTACCTGAAATTCATGATCAAAAAAAAAAAGAGCTTAGATGTCATGTTTCAAGAAATTATCAAGAAAAACTAGACTTATATCCTAGAATCACAGGGGAAAATAGACATTTAAAGACTCTACCTACCACCACCTAAATGAGATCCCAAAATAAAAACCCCAAATAATATTGCAGCCAAATTTCAGAGCTCTCAGGTCAAGGAGAGAATACTTTAAGCATTCAGAAATAAACAATTCAAATATCATGGAGCCACAATCATTATTACATAGGATTTAGCAGCTTCTATGTTAAAGGATAAATGGACTTGGAATTAGAAAGTCTGGAAGGCAAGGGAGTAAGATCACAACCAAGAATCAACTACCCAGAAAAACTGAGAATAATCCTTCAGGGGAAAATGAGCATTCATTAAAATATAGGACTTTCAATTATTCCTGATGAAAAGAACAGTCTTAGCAAATTTCTTTTCTGACAAAAATATTGTGTTAATACCTAAACCAGGAAGAGCAAAAAGATAAAGAAATCTATAGACCAATTTCCCTAATTAATGCCGATAAAAAAGTTTAGGTAAAATACTAGAAAAAAGATTATAGCAATATGTTACAAAGATTATATGCTATGAAAAGTTAGAATTTATACCAGGAAAACAAGGTTGGTTCCATATTAGGAAAACTATCAACATAATTAACCATATCAGTAACAAAACTGACAGAAATCATATGATTATCATGATAGATGCAGAAAAAGCTTTTGACAAAATATAGCACCCCTTTCTACTAAAAACATTAGAGAGCATAGAAATAATTGGAGCTTTCCTTAACATGTTAAGTAGTATATATCTAAAACTATCAGCAAGCATTATTTATAATGGAGATGATAAGCTATAAACCTTCCCAATAAGATTAGGGATGAAAAAAGGATGGATACCCATTATCACCACCATTATCCTATATTGTACTAGGAAATGTTAGCTATAGCTATAAGAGAAGAAAAAAATTAAAGGAATTAGAATAGGCAATGAGGAAACAAAATTATCACTCTTTGCAGATGATATGATGGTATACTTATAGAATCCTAGAATATCAGCTAATTAGCTAGTTGAAATAATTAACAACTTTAGCAAATTTTCAGGATATAAAATAAACTCACATTACTCATCAGCATTTCTATACATTACACACAAAGCCCAGCAACAAGAGATAGAAATAAAAATTCCATTCAAAATAACTGTAGAAATACAAAATACTTGGGAGTCTACCTCCTAAGACAAAGGCAGGGCTTATATGAATGCAATTACAAAACCCTTTTCACACAAATAAAGTCAAATTTAAACATTAGAAAAAATTAAATGTCTTAGGGGTAGGCTGATCCAATAAGATAAAAGTAGCAATTCTACCTAAAATAATTTACTTGTTTAGTACCATACCAAACTACCAAAAAATTATGTTATAATGCTAGAAAAACACAACAAAATTCATCTGGAAGGACAAAAGGTCAAAAATATCAAGAGAATTAATGGAGGGAAAATGTGAAAAAGGTAGCCTAGCTGTACTAGATATCAAAATGTATTATAGAGCAGTAATCATCAAAACAATATGGTACTGGATAAGAAATAGAGTGGTGGATCATTGGAATACATTGGTTACACAGTAGTAAATGATCATAGTAATCTATTGTTTGATAAATCCAAATAACCAAATTTTTGGAACAAGAATATATCATTTGACAAGAACTACTAACTGGAAATTAGTATGGCAGAAACAGGATATAGACCAAAATCTTACAATGTATACCAAGATAGGTCAAAATGGGTACATGATTTAGAAATAAACAAATTAGAATTAGCTACATTTAGTCTAGCCAAGGAAGGGCTAGTGTGGATCATAAAGAGCCATGTATAATTAATTACTCAAATCGGGTGGTTGAGGCAGCCTTTAGGAAGTCAAAGAGCTTTGGAGACAGACAGGAGATAGACCTAGGTGTTTGTGTCTTCCACTATTAGAATGTAAGCTACATGAGAGAAGAGACTGACCTGTTTTCTTGGGGTTTTTGTATCTCCAGGACTTACCATAGTGCCTAGTACATAGTTAAAAGCAGTAAAAAAGTGTTTTCTCTATCTATCAATATCTAAACTTATTCCTCTTATTTATGAGTGTTACAGAATATAAATGTTTAAGGTACTTGAATATGATGTATATATGACATATATCATATTATATAGTTTATAGGTAAGTACATGACAGTGTGCCTGAGTGTAATACATGCTAAGGTGAGAGTTTCAGGAGTTGGCCAAAGAAACTTATATAATAGTCAATACCATGCTTGCAATGGCAACAATCAAAAAATCCATCAGAACATCTGTTAAAGCATCAGGATCCTGGACTGTCTTTGACCACCCTGAATGCCTAGCCAGGATCATTTATGTAATTTTTACAGACATATGTGAGTTCTACATACATTTAGCAACAACCAAATCATATAAGAACTGGGGGTGGGGTGGGGTGGGATGGGGAGGGAGTATACTAAAGGAGAGGAGGACATTTTCCAAAAGTATCTGCAGACACATTTGCTGCATCTAAAAGTAAATCTACTGACCACATCTGCTTTATCTAGAACTCAGCGTTAGAGTCAGTAACATTTATTATGTGTCTAATATGTGTCAGGCACTGTGCAGAGTTCTCAAGATACAAAAAAGGCATAAGGCAGTCCTTGCCATCAAGGAACTCATTCAAATGGGTATAGGCAATACATAAAGCAAACCTGAAAAGGGAAGCGGAAGAGTACTTGGTCCAGGTGCAAGATAAGGTCTTTCAGCAAGAATGGAAAATTATCTTAAAATATGTGAATAACAGGGCTGAATTCATCTTGCAGGGAGATGAGTTTCTGGAGATCATGAAGTCCAGGAGATCTTCTAGGTGGGAAATAATATAGTTCCCAATGGCTGGTAACAGGGAGGTACATATGTGTATGTACACATGTTATTCCTCCTAGCCCTATGCTCAGCAGAGTGACAGTTCTGAAGAAGCTGGGAACAAAATGTCCATGGGATTGATTTTGAGAACAAGGTGAGGAGCAACTCAAGAAGCTCCTAGACAATGGGTAGTTAGAGAACAAGTAACCCGAAATCTAAAATCATGAGGTAGATAAAACAAGACCACAGACAGCTAAAGTCAAGAGACTTTCAGTCTCTGAAGAGAAAGCTAGGCTAAGAATCACAAAAGGGGGTTTGGATTTTTTTTAAAGAAGTGATAGTGACAGGTGAGGTTTAGTCTCCATTAGTTTGAGTTTGATATCAATGTGGGACCATTCTCACAGCAGTGGCAAACAGAAAGTCTAGCTGTGCAAAGGCAAGATTGGTTTCCTAGTCTCACTAGAATTCATTTCAGATGGAAAATGCCCATTGCCAATATCCACATTAACATCTGTGGAATCTACACAGCAGTAAACAGTATGCATGTGCGATTCAAGGGAAATGTTTCTTTGAGATGAACATACAACTTTAAAAATCAGAATCCTATGTACAATGTATTGTCCTATCTTATTTACTCTTTCCCTCATTAAGAATGAAGAGTCTGAATTTGATAAGTTCCTGTTGATAGACAGTGTATGGCTGTCTTATCACTTGCTCCAGGGACTTTTTACTGAACTCTAATACCAGAAGGACATAAATTCAATCCACTAACCCCTGCCCTCCCAAAAACCATTTTGTTGAATTACTCTGGAGATATTCTAGTGAGATCATTGAAGATTCACTCAAACTTGCCCTTGCAATTGGTCTAGGGTTATGACCAAGATTCCTTCTCAATTACTTACTCCCAAATTTCACTATTCTGCCTAGATTTCTCTGGACCTCACTTTTCTCCTCTTTAAAAGAGGAATCAGGGGGCAGCTAGTTGGCTCAGTGGATAAAGCACCAGCCCTGGATTCAGGAGGACCTGAGTTCAAATCCAGCCTCAGACACTTGACACTTACTAGCGGTGTGACTCTGGGCAAGTCAATTAATCCTCATTGCCCTTCAAAAAACAAAAACAAAAACATAAAAGAGGGATCAAATTATATGATTGTTTGGTTCCCTACCAGTTTTAACAGAGTCCTATGTACTGCATTATAAAGAACTATAAAAATGCAAATGATGAGTCCTACCATGCATCAGACAGAAGATAGCAGAATGTAAGCATCTGTGGGTTTTAGGTATTATTCCTTATTAATGGTAGTTCTTTGAGGGTAAATTGAAGATGCCATCATTCAAAAATAAATAAATAAAAGATTCTCAGCAGTCTACCTGAAATCATAACAGATAGTCACTCATCAAAATAAGACACTGAAAAGGGCAGCAGAAGCAATGCCAGCACTCAACCAAAGATAAATACTGTTGCTTAATAGCTACAATAGCTGGATTAGATTCATTTGTTTTAATTGTACAAACTACCGACTTGGACTTTCAAGGTGAATGGTGACTTAGCTCTATAAATTAGGACCAGAAATTCAAAAAAATCTTCCTAGTGCTTCATGACAGTCTGAATTGTCTCTGAGGTCATTAATTGATTTTAATAAATCAAATCTAAGCATGCTTACTGAGTTAAATAGTGACTATATTTCTGAGAAATTCTTTTAAATTGTAGTTGGAAAAGGATTGGAAAGTGATAAATTTATTTTTTCAAATAACGTTTTTTTAGTATTTACTCTGAGACACATCATGGAATAGTGGAGAGAGAGCAAGCCTCAGAGCCAGGAAGACCAGGATTCAAGTCCATCACTGACATATATTGACTATGTGATCATGTGCAAGTCAATTAATCTCTTGATGCTCTAGGCAATTCACTAATAGTGATTCAGCAAGCATTAAGCACCTACTATGTTCCAAGCATTGTATCTAATGTTTGGGATACGGAAAGGCAGAAAACAGTCTCTGGTCTCATGAAACTCAACTTCTAATTTGGAAAACAATATGTAAATGTCTAGGTACATAAAAGACATGTAGAGTACCTGGAAGGATATATCAGTGGTGAAGACATTAGGAACAGTGGAGAAATATATCTGGTAAAAGATGGAATTTAAGTGCCATCTTTTTTCAAAAAAATTATTTTGATTTGTTAAATATTTCCCAATTACACATAAAAGAATTTTTAACAATTTTTTTTTTACATTTTGAGTTCCAAATACTCTTTCCCTCCCACCCATCTCCCCTCATTGAGAAGTCAATTTTAAAATTTTAATTATATATGTGAGGTCATGAAAAAATTATTTCCATATTAACCATGTTGCAAAAGAAAACACAAATAAAATTAATCAATAAAAATCAAGTTTGAAAAAGTATGCTTCAATTTGAAGAATTCATCAGTAATTCCTTTGGAATTATTTTGGGTCATTGTCTTGATCAGAGTAACTAAATGTTTCACAATTAGTTATCCTTGCAATATTGCTGTTACTGTATACATTTTTCTCCTTGTTCTGTTCACTTCACTTTGCATGAGTTCATATGTCTTCTCAGGTTTTTCTGAAACCATCCCCCTTGACTTTTCTTACATTACAATAGTATTCTATCACAATCATATACCACAACTTGTTCAGCCATTCTACAATTGATAGGTGTCCCTTCAATTTACAATACTGTGCCACCACAAAAAGAGCTTCTATAAATATTTTTGTACAATTGGGTCTTTTTCCCTTTTTAAAAATCTCTTATGGATACAGACCTGATAGTGATACTGCTATGTCAAAAAGTATGAAGTTTTGGAGAATAGTTCCAAATTGTTCTCCAGAATGGTTTGATAAGTTTTCAATTCTATCAACACCGTATCAGCGTCCAATTTTTCCACATCCCTTCCAACATTTGTCATTTTCTTTTTCTGTAATATTGGACAGTCTGATAGGTGTAAGGTGATATCTCAGAGTTGTCTTTAATTTTAATTTCTCTAATCAGTAGTTATTTTAATCATTGTTTCATGTGACTATAGATAGCTTTGATTTCTTCCTCTGAAAACTGCTTTGACCATTTACCACCTGGAGAATGGCTTTAATTTTTATAAATGTGGCTTGCTTCCCTATATATTTGAGAAATGAAGACTTTAGCAGAGAAACTTGTTGCAAAAATTTTCCAAGTTTCCTGTTTTCTTTCGAATCTTTGCTTTATTTTCTTCATGCAAAAGCTTTTTAATTTCATGTAGTCAAGATTTTATCTATTTTATTCCTCATAATCCCTTCTCTCTCTTGTTTTGTCACAAACTTTAAGCTCCATCTTGAAGGAAGTCAGGAAAACTAAAAGGTCATAAGGGTACAGAGCATTTCAGACATGATGAACAGCAGTGCAAAGGCAAGGGGATAGCATGTCATATTAATATAGAATGCCATATTCAAAGAACAGCAAGTAAACCAATTTTGTTGTATGATAGAGTACTTGAAGGAAGTAGGAGAGGTCGGGAGGAGCTAATTTTTATATTTTTTAAAAATTTAATTTTTAAAAGCTTCAAAAATTAAATAGAGGACTTTATATTTGATACTAGAGATAAGAGAACACCCCTTCAGCTCTTCGAAAAGAACATTTTAGGAAAATTACTGTTGGTAGTTAAATGGAGGATAAATTGGAGCAGAAAGAGACTTAAGGCAAGGAGGCTACTTAGAAAGCTATTACAATAATAGTCCAAGTGAAAGGTGATGCAAACATAAACTAAAGTGATGGCTATGTGAGTGGACAGAAGAGGATATATAAAAGATATTTTTGTGAAGGTAGAAATGAAACAGTTTGTAATGGATCAGATAAGTGGAGTGACAATGAGGAAGGAGTCCAAAGATGATAGTAGGGCTGGAAATATGAGTGATTGGAAAGATGTTGTTGTCCTTGAAAATACTAGTTATCCTGCCTATGTCATATGTATATGTCAATATAACTGAAATCTTGCCCATTTCTCTCTAAAGGAAACTTCGATTCTTGCCTTTGAAGGTAACAAAAAAGACCACAAGGCTTGCTTTTCAGTTTTCTCCTAAAACTATATATCAAATTAGAATTACTTCAGTTTGGTCTCCACTTTCCATCTGCACGTTTGCTTCATTTGATCTGCAGGGGAAAAGTTGCCCCTTCCAGGATAGGATGATTACTAGAAATCTCATTATCATACTGTTTAACTTAGTCTTGGATACTCAACACCTTCCCTACTCCCTCAACTTCCTCTCCCCTTTGATTGGAGGGCTAAAGAGTAGAGCACTAAACTCCTCTCAAAGCTTTCATTTAGAGAGGACTGGATCTGGGCTTACCAGTTTACTCTCTACTTTCCATCTATAGCTATGCTTGGTTTGAATTCCATAGAACAAAATGTCCCCCTGCCAGGAACCCCTTAGTTTTATCTCCTTTTATGGCTTACTTTTGTGTGTTTTATTCCTTCATTAAATTGTAACCTTCTTGAGGGCAGGGACAGTCTTCTTTTTCTTTATAAGTATTCACAGAACTTAGCACAGTGGACATAGTAGGCACTTAATAAATGTTTTTAAAATAAAATTGAAGTTATCTATGGCTCTAATTTTAAATTATTTAGCTAGCTAGTTCCTGGCTACAATATCTTAAAGGGAAAATATACCCCAAACTTATATCAATAAGCTTGGCCCTTTCCCACAAAATGTTAGTTATACAAAGGACCAGCACAAGTGTTAAATGTTGAGTAAACCCAGGTATCAAAGCAGATAGTAAGCATAAATCAAAGAAGTATTATAAAATAGAATATAGCAGAAAATTCAAAAGAGCAAATGAATGCTCTAGAGCTAAAATTTCACACAACCAGGAGAATGGCTCCAATCTTACCAAAAAGAAAATTACCAGAAATCTCTGGGGAAAAGATATGAAAATCAAGATTTTGCTGAGGAGCTGCCATCCTCCTATATATCTTCAAGAGGGCCTTTCTTTCTCTTCCTTGTAATAAGTCCCAAAGAGTATCTGGAACTATATGTGCTTTTCTCTCAATGAAAAATAAATAATGTCTCTCTTCTCCAAATCTCTCACACCAATTCTCCTATACAAGCATGTAGGGCTGAGTCATCATTTTTCTACCAATTAAAAGACTCATATGCAATATTCTTCAGGCTTGAAATTTGACTTGCATAAGGAGAGTCAATGAAAGGAGTGGGTTTGGGGGAAAAGTTGATGATTCTGCACTGTACAGGTTAAGTTTGGGATGACTATAGAACCAGTAAGTTCAAGATACGCAGAAGGCAGTTGGGGATGTATCACTGTAGCTCAGGAGAGAGACTAGTGCTGGATGGATAGAGATCTTTAAGCATAAAAGTTGAAGAGAAGGTGCCAACCTACAGTTTTATAGAAAGTTCCCCATTTTCATCTCCTGAAACCAATAAATCCCAGGTCCAATCCCTTTATCATGTGCAGAGTTCTGTCTATGTGTTGGAAGACTAGATTAAATACCATCTTAGTCTTGGGGAAGTTGGAGCAATGATATCAACTACCTGATGGGAAATAAAAAAATTCTGAAGTGCTTAAAAAGCCTCATTTGGCATTTAAAGTTCTTCACAATCTGGATCCAGTCTACTTTGCCAGAGTTATTTCACATTACTCCTTTTCAGGCACACTACATTTCAGCCAAATTGGCCTACTTGCTATTCTATAAAACTGGCATTCCATTCCCTTCCTTCATGTTCATATAGGTTATTCTGCATACGTAAATTCATTATCTCCTCTCCTCTGCATCTTGAAATATCTTTGCCTTGCATCAGGTTCAACTCAGGTACCATCTCCTACAGGATGTCTTTTCTAATCCTCTATAGTTCTTAGTACTTCCTTCCTCTGGAAATCATCTTGTATTCACTTAATAGTGAGGTAATATGGCTTCAAAGCCAGGCAGGCCAAGATTTGAATCCTGCCTCTGATACCTACTAGCTGTATGACCCCAGATTTTTCAACATCTCAGGACCCTAGGATGCTCTCTTAGACTGGAAGTTGTCAAGAAGGGGCCAGTTTCCATTGATAGTTTCCTCACCATCAATTTTCCTAAATCAATGAAATCACCAGCACATTTTTGACCCTAGATCCATTAATGTTGTATTCCCACCAGTAGAATGCAAACTCAGTGTATATCAAATTCACCCCCTTCTTGTTTTCTTGTATTTGTGACTATTTTTATAGCAGACTTCCAGTTCTAAATCTGGGATCCTATGACATAGAAAAACCTCAAACAGGATAGGTTTGCCTTTGAACATATGAGGGAAAGACACAATTGTAAAATTGTTCCAAAAAGGGCCTTAGGAGAGTAATCCCAGCAGGAGAAAAAAATGCTTGCAAAAAAAAATATATCAGTGCTGTGCTGGGGATTTAGAGAGAAAGAAATTAGGCCAACCTCAGGCTAGGCTTGTATCCCCTGGGGCTTATAATAATAAATTATAATAATAAATAATAATAAAGGAATAACAGTTTGCATTTATATAGTGCCTACTATGTGCCAGGCATCATGCTAAGTGCTTTACAAATATTATCTCATTTGTCAATATTATCTCATATCTCAGTCACAACTACAATAAAACAACAATTCTGGGAGAAGTTACTATTATCATTCCAATTTTATAGATAAAGAAACTGAGGCAAACAGAGGTTAAGTGACCTACCCAAGGTCTGGTACCTCAAATAATTCAAGTGATCCAGTACCTAACACTCTATCTTGAAGATAAGAAATACCTAATAAATAGATAATTGAATTTGAATTTATACAATCTCTATACTGTAGAAGTTTATAATGTGAAGGAATCAAAGTTTACATAGGTCAATGTGTGGAATTCCTATGACAAAAGAAGGGCAGATAGCCAATACATTACTAGAAAGTTGAATACTATTAAGCACAAAGAAATGTCATGAATAAGTACAATCTGAGATAGAGTCTGTGAATGAATGTGGTAGGAAAAAGAAATAACTGTCAAATTCCAAATCCTGCCAAAAATAAGATGATGACTCTCATTTAATAAATCCAAGAAGGCATCCTGGAGAAAAGGGGGAATCCAGAATCAAATATAAAATCCTCTGGCATTCCAAGGCCTTTATAATCTACCCCACCACCACCTTTCTAATGTTCTTATAGAGATGGGAGATAAAATGTCACATGTGAAAAAAGGCAAGAAGGTCAGTTTGGATGGGCCATAGAGTAGAAAGAGGAGTAGGAAATGATAAAATTGAAAACAGAGGTAGTGAAGGGCTGTAAGAGCCAAACAGAGAAGATTATTATTGATTCTAGATGCAATGAGGAGTCACTGAGTTTATTCAGTAGGAGAGTGATTGGGTCAGACCAACTTTTTAGGAAAATTACTTGACATCTAGGTAAATATTTAACTTAAACCTGGATTTTCTCTTCTCTGAATAGCTAAACATCCTACTGGACTGTTAAGAGGTTCAAATAAGAATAAGTAGGAAGTTGCCTTGTAAATCATAATGGCTACACAAATAGTGAAGTTATCATTTGAATAACAGGAGAGAAGTGGTTTAATGAAGAGCTTACCATTTTAGAGTTACAGAACATGTACTTAGGAAATTATTGTTTAACAACATATGCCAATTATAAAAAATTTAGGGGGGGGCGGCTAGGTGGTGCAGTGGATAGAGCACTGACCCTGGATTCAGGAGTACCTGAGTTCAAGTCCGGCTTCAGACACTTGACACTTACCAGCTGTGTGACCCTGGGCAAGTTACTTAAACCCCATTGCCCTGCAAAAAAAAAAAATTAAGGGAAAATATGTGCAGTATAGATAATTAAGTGTAGGTTGTTCTGTATAGAGAAAACCATTTCCTTATTTCCCATTCTTAAGAAAAAACACAAATATAACCACAATTAATAGATTAAATATCTGAAAGATTATAAACCATAGGACCATATGTTTAAAGGATAGAAGTAAACTTATCTAGTCCAACCCCTTCATTTTACAAATGAGGGAACTGAAACCTAGAGGTAAAATAATTTGCCCATCACACAAGGAGTTAAATAGCAGAACTGGGATTTAACAATGATTATTTTTAGCAGAAGAAATCCAAACCAAGTACAAGAATATTCTTAAGAGCTGGATCACAGTTACATCAGTGACAGGTCTGCCATGAAAGAGGTTACTTCAAAAAACATGATGTTTTGGGTTAGAGGTATGACAAGAGTGGGATGAAAGGATTCCATTTATAGTATTAGAGCAACACATAGAGTTGGACCCAAATTTTGCTCTCTAAGTCAATTGTCAGGAAGGCCTGCTGTCTCAGCTGTTGCTTTTAGTAATGATATATGGTAAAATACAATATTGAAAGTAAATCAATGCTACAAAAATCATATTTCAGATTTCAATCTATGAAATTACTTTCCTCAGTAAAGTCAATCAGTGCCAGCCAAAGTAACACATGGGGTGAGTTTTCAATTGGATAAAAGAAAGGCTGTCAGTGTTCTGCCCAAGAACAGAAGCAAAATGGAAAGCAGCCAGCTACATTCATATGGATACATAAAAGGAGATTTAAAGGGACTTGAGACACTTGCTGCCAGTAGTAATAGGCTGAACACATTGTGGAACCTTTCACCTGTTTCATCTGCTTTCAAAGAGTGACTCCAAGCCAAGTGGACCTTCATGTTTGGGAAAGAGCATAGCTATGTTTCTGAGATTCCCAAGAGCTTTTCTTGGTATTGACATACATGTCCCTGTTAGAATAGTAAAATGTATAGGGAAAATGGCTATGTGGGCCAGTTTTTTCTTCCCATTGGTGTCCTGTGTGTTGAGATCATGCATGTTACCTTCGTAATGGCTGGGAGTTCGTTATCTGCTCCTTGGTTAATAAGAACAGATGGTCTCCAGTTACAAAGCTTTCTGGGACACCACCAATATCAGATTCAGGAGAGTTTTGAAGGCCCCAGGCCTAACACATGTAGGGATGGATCCCTACAGTCTGGTCCATTCTCAGCCTTCTCTTAGTTGTTGTTGTTGTTGTTGTTGTTTTTACATGTTTGGCCATCTTCATCTTCTGGCTTCTATTACTGAAAGTAAGTTCAAAAATGTGGTCACGTGTGAATAATCACAATGGGAAAATGTTAGTATGCAAAAATGCCAATGTGCAATTGGAGAGTGACTTAATTTGGTTGAAAAGAGGCTGAAGGAGCAGAAATTAATATGTTTGTTTGAAAATAATTTATGGGCTGGGAGATGTTAGCCATTTCTAAAAGTGTAACATCAGTAAAACTGTCATTACCACAGCTATTGTCTTTATAACTAGCAGGCTTGTTCTGCCACCATGTGTCTCTAAGAAGCCACAGACAACCTTAAAGATCAAACAACATAAAATGGTTTCTTTTTCTTGGGGACCAGGTTGTAGACAAGAGTTTAGAAAGCACACAAAATCTCTCATAATCAATAAAAATAAATTCTGAGAAAAATAAAGCAAATAAAAATTATTCACCAAGAGCTCATAAAGAAAGGAAATGGATTTCAGAACTTGAGATAATGTGAGCAAAGGGATAGAAGAAAATGAGAACAAATTAGGAAAGGTAAGGCTTGACAAAAATGAAATCTAACATAAACCAATGAAAATTAAAATGGCTGCCACTAAATTCAGTTTTTTTCAATGAAAGTCTAATAAAGAAGAGTAGGGTGGGGTAGGAAATAATGCTTGAGCAATCAGTAAACTTTGAAAATGACTGAAGTGTCTCAAAAGTGCTAGAAGCTGAGAATGCTAAGAAGAAAGAATCTAATGGTAATGAAAGGGAAATTTTTTGAAATAAAGTAGATAAAGGATATGTGGGGTATTGGGAGTTGTGAGAATTAACCAAGCTTCCTGACATGCATCCTAATATCCTGGGGAATTTGGCAAGTGTGTTTATTGAATCACTGAAATTTCCAGAAAAAAAAAGTTAAAAGAAAACCAATATTTGTTTAAAAACCTAGCTATCATTTCAGGTCTTCTAGTCTGGTTCTAGCTATATTTTCCTCTATTCCTCTTCATCCATTCTGCATCCCAGGCAAATTCTCCCGTGACATAGTCATTCTTTTGCTGCCTCCATGACCTTATACAGACCTTACCCTGAATATGCACCCTTCATACACCTGTTGCAATTTTCCTCTTCAGGTGCTATCTATGCCATGAAGTCTTTCCTGATCACTACCTCCTCCTCAAAAACTAAAAATATGCCTTTCTCCTCAGATTAATGGTAGGATCATAGATTCTGAGCTAGAATAATAAAATAATATGTTATAATATTTATTTTTATTTATTAATATTAATATTTTACTATTATTACATACATTGCATTTCAATGTTTGCAAAGTACTTTACGTTATCTCATTTGATCATTTTACATATAAGGAAACTGAGGCACAGAGAGATTAGACTTGACTAGGATGACACAGGTCAAGATGGATAGGGGTGATCTTACACCTCCATTTTGAACATACCATCTCAAAGTTTAGATATTTCTCCTACTTCTGGTTCCATTGATGCTTCTGGAACTCATACTCTATTTTTAAAAATTCCCATTGATCTTAGATCTCTTCACCTCATACTTTTGCCATCTCTTGATGCTAATGGAAATCCGGCTCACTCTTGAAGATATCTCTGTTCACTTATCCACTCATGACCAGAGCAAACTAGGCCTGGAAGAAATTCTCAGACATACTACTCCTTATTATTGGCTACACTTCTAGACTTGTACTTTGCCACAAAATCTCAATAATTCCTCTTTTGAAGTTCATTTAGTCCATAAGTATCATTTGGTCTAGGTCCTTGTCTCTGTCATCTATCTCCAAACTCTCAAGTCATTTTCATTCTTCTTTCAAGAAATTCAGTGTTCTTCACACTGCAATCATACTTAGGGATTTTAGCATACATATTGATGTCCCCTAAAGTACCTTGACCTCTCAGTCTATCAACCTCCTCAACTCTCATTACCTTCACCTTTACTCCACGTTAACCCCCCCATGGGAATGGATGTACTGGAATCTCACCACCACCCATATCTATGTCACTTTCATGATCCAGAATTTGAAAATTCCTCTCTGATAATAACTTCCCATCCTTCTTTCTGTCTCTGTCTCTCTGTGTGTCTTTATGTCTCTCTGTATCTCTCTCCTTCTAAATATATCATTTTTCCTCACTCTGACCTCCACTCCTTCCACAATTCCCTTTTTTTGAGTCTATCACCCCTGCTTTGATCCCACTTCCTTTTTCAATCATGGCTCCATATTTGATCAGATCATCTATACCCCTTTATCTAGACTTGTATTTCCTTTACCTTTTCTTTTTCCTACCCATACCTCACCAATCTCCAAAACTTTCCTATACCACCATCCACCTTCTTTGTTATCACTTAAGCTGGGCTGAACAACTTGGTTGGGGTGGGGGAATGAGGAAATCACAGAACCATGCCAACTGGTTTTACTGAAAATTATGCTATCTATTCTCAACTGTATTGTCATTGCATGATTCTCCTTTTATTTTTTTATTATTCCCTAATTGGCTATTCTCACACACTCCAACAGAATCTCTGCCAAATCTTCTCATCTTATTTCCAGCCCCTAACACCACTCCTCTCTTCCCTCTCAGAAAAGTACCTTCAATAAAAACTCCAATTTTCTCTCCTACTTTACACCTCCTCAAAACTCCTTCACAATATCCCAAAGACATTAAAAAAGAGAAAAAAGCCCTATTTTTACAAAAGTATTTATAGCAAATCTTTTTGTGGTGACCAGGAATAAGAAATCAAAGGGATACCCATCAGTTGGGGAATCTCTAAACAAGCTATGGCACATGCTTGTAATGGAATATTATTGTGCTATAAGAAATGATAAGCAAAATGAATGACTTCAGAAAAACCTGGAAAGACTTATATGAACTTATATATATATATATATAGTGAAGTGAGCAGAAGCAAGAGAGCATTGTAGGCAGTGACATCAATATTGTTCAGTGAAGAACCATGAGTAACTATTCTCAGCAATACAATGATCCAAGATAATACCAGAAGACTAATTGATAAACCATTCTATCCACCTCCAAAGAAAGAACTGATATTGATGGAACACAGACTGAAGCATGCTATTTTTACTTTCTTTCATTTTTATCTTTTATTCTAGTCTTCATATACCAAATGACTAATATGGTAATGTCTTACATAATTTCACATGTATAACATTCCTTACTGCCTCAGGGAAGAGGGAGGGAAGGGGAAGTTAGGAGGGATAGAATTTGGAACTCAAAACTTTAAATAAAAATGTTTATTAAAAAAACAAAAATAAATAAATGATGTTTCTTAAAAGAAAAAACTCCTCCACATTATACCCCACTATTTCTTCTCAGAAAGAGTTTAAATGTTTCTTGATCCTATTGCTTCCTGCAGAACCTTGTCCATTGTTCTGGGTCAGACCTAGCTCAGTCCTATGTACCTTAGTCCAGTGTCTCAGGGTCAGGAATATAACATGATAAAAAGGTGTGGATGAAAAATAACTTTACTTTTAATATAGAATAAAAAGGATACAATTACTAATCACCCCTCTACCTCCTCATTCACATTCTCCAAGGCTAAAACATTAGGTCCAAAAGACATCCTGCAGGGCAATAGAAGTTGGAAAACCAAATCCCCTTTAGATTGTTTTTTTCTGTCTCTAGGCTTCTTAACCAAATTTGAAGAATTACCTTCTTAAAGGGAAACTACCTCAGCCTATGTGAAATAAATGCTGACCTTGCCATAGCCACTGGTCAGCCCTCCTCTAATTGTTTTCTACTCTTTTCTACTGGATCCCTTCCTGCTGTCTACATGTGATCCCAGGTCTTCCTCTTCAAAAAAAAAGCCCTTCAATTAAACTTGTCATCCCTGTCAAGAAACCAATATTTCTCTTTCACACTCAAACTAATACATAGAGTTTATATTTATTCTCATGGACGGACTTCCTCCAATTATCCACTTCTCAACTTTTTCAGTCTAACTTCCAACTTACTAATTCATTGAAACACACTATAATGTTAATAATGATCTTTTTTTTTTTAGTGAGGCAATTGGGGTTAAGTGACTTGCCCAGGGTCACACAGCTAGTAAGTGTCAAGTGTCTGAGGTTGGATTTGAAATCAGGTACTCCTGACTCCAGGGCCGGTGCTCTATCCACTGCGCCACCTAACTGCCCCAATAATGATCTTTTAAATACAATCTTCTTTTTCCAGTGTTAATCCAATCTGTAATCTCTGCACCTTTTGATACAATCTAGCAACCATTTATTTTGAATACTCCCTTTCTTCCTTGGAGTCCCTTATAACCATCTGACTAGTATTTCTCCACCTTCTTTGCTAGAGTATCATCCTTATGCCATCCCTAAGCATGGTGCTTCTTAAGTCTCTATTCTCAAACATCATTTCTTTTCCCTGTATATCCTTGGTGAATTCATTACCTCCTAGAGTGACATTATCTCAATGCAAATAAAGCCCCAATCCATATAATCAAGCTTCATATCTTTTCTGAACTCCCAACCCTGCAAGACCATCTGCTGGACATCTATATTTGGATGTACCCATGGTATTTCAAATTCACTATGTCTGAAATGGTAGCATTATCTACCATTTTAAATATATATATATATATATGTATATGTATATATATCCTCTTCCAAAATTTAGAGTACATTCCTCCTTCCAGTAACTCAAAGTTCACAACCTCAGAGTCATCCTTAACTCTTCACTCTTTCTCACTCATATCCAATTGATGCCAGGTCTTATCTCTTCTACCTTCACACAATCTCTCTCATTTACCGCATTCTCTTGACTTACATGGCCAGTATTCTAGTTTCAGTTCTCATTGCTTTTTATGTCCACTTTTGTAATAGCCTCTTAATTGGTCCCTTTGCTTCCCAAAACTTCTCTCTCCAATTCAGCCTTTCACCTCTCAAGGTCAAAACAATCTTTCTAAGAGATATATTTGACCATTTCACTCCTCTGCTCTAAATTATTTAATGACTCTCTATTGGTTCAAGAATAAAATCCAAATTCTTCACCCTGACAGTTAAACTATTCAGCAACCTGGATCCCTACTTTTCCAGAATTTTTTTTTCATCTTATTTCCCTTGAGTACACTAAGTTCCAACTATATTGATCTATTTGTCATCTACTATGTCTGGAATTAAGTGCCTCCTCACCTCTGACTCTTAGAATCTCTGATTTCATACAAAAATGGTGTAAAAAGTTAGATATTCCCCAAAAAACAAACAAAAAAACCAAAAAGGTAGATATTCCAACTCTTCTGAGTTATTTCTCTCCTTCCTCAAATTACCAAAAATTTATTTATAATTATATATGTATTTTATGCCCAAAACCTTCAGTAGAATGTAATATGTTGTTTTCTCCGGTGCTTAGAATATGATAGATATTTTTTAAAATTTTGGTTTCAGTTATGTCTGACTCTTCATGACCCCATTTGGAGTTTACTTGGCAAAGATACTGGAGTGGTTTGCTATTTCCTTCTCCAGCTCATTTGACAGATGATAAAACTGAGGCAAACAGGATTAAGTGACTTGCCCAGGGTCACACAGCTAGTTAAGTGTGTGAGGCTGTATTTGAATTCAGGTCCTCCTAACTTCAGATCCAACACTCTATCCACTGTGCTACCTTCCTGTTATCACAACTTGATAGATGTTCAAGTGTTCATTAATTTAACTGAATTTAGAGGATGACTAGGCATATCAGGAGAATGATGCTATTATAATTCACTTAGATTTTAGCATCTATTCTTTTTTCCATAAAAATATTTTATTATTTTCCAGTTACATTTAGAGATAGTTGTCAACATTTGTTTTTATAAGATTTCTAGTTTCAAATTTTTCTCCCTCTCTCCCTTCCCTCCCCCTCCCCAAGACAGCAAGTAATCTGATATAGGTTATATATGTACAATTACATTAAACATATTTCTGCATTAGGCATGTTATGAGAAAAGAATCAGAGCAAAAAGGAAAAACCTCAAAAAAGAAAAACAACAACAACATCAAAATCAATAGAAATAGTATGGTTTAATCTGCATCTAGATTCCACAGTTCTTTCTTTCTGGATTTGGAGAGCATTTTCTATCATGAGTCCTTTGGAACTATCTTGGACCATTGTATCGCTGAGAAGAATCAAGTCTATC
The DNA here is from genome assembly GCF_019393635.1 of Dromiciops gliroides. Taxonomy (NCBI): domain Eukaryota; kingdom Metazoa; phylum Chordata; class Mammalia; order Microbiotheria; family Microbiotheriidae; genus Dromiciops; species Dromiciops gliroides. The sequence goes on along the minus strand of NC_057861.1, from coordinate 389,955,073 downwards.
ACAGTTAACACATAATGTCATAATGTTGTTCATACTGTGTACAGTGTTCACCTGGTTCTGTTCATCTCACTCATCATAAGTTCATTAACATCTATTCTTATAAAAAAGGAAGAAAAATGGTTATTTAGAAGTGTTAAGTGGATTCCAGACTAGTTGAATCAGTTTTAATGATTAAATGTCAACTTGGAAGTAGGTGCCTAGTAGAATACTTCTTTTTTTTTTTTATACTTTTTTTTTTTTTTAGGCAATGGGGGTTAAGTGACTTGCCCATGGTCACACAGCTAGTAAGTGTTTGAACTCAGGTACTCCTGAATCCAGGGCCAGTGCTTTAACCACTGCACCATCTAGCTGCCCCCTAGTAGAATACTTCTAATACCTATCTATGGCTGACTCTGTAGTGTTTAACTATTTTATCAGTGTCTTGATAAAGGTAGAAATGGCATCCATATATAATTTTCTGATGGCTAAAGTTATGAGGTATAGTAAACACATTGGATATCAGGCAAAATCTCAAAAGATCTTGACAACTAAAATATCAAGACAGATATAACAAATTCAGTCAGGACACATTTAAAGTCTCTCTCTTGGGTTAAAATATATCAGCTTTGGGGCAGCTAGGTGGCGCAGTGGATAAAGCACTGGCCCTGGATTCAGGAGTACCTGAGTTCAAATCTGGCCTCAGACACTTGACACTTACTAGCTGTGTGACCCTAGGCAAGTCACTTAACCCCCATTGCCCACCAAAATATATATATATATATATATATATATATATATATATATATATATATATATCTGCTTTGCTTAAACATGATGGAGGTTACATGGTTAAATAACACTTTTCTTGAAAAAAACTCAAAGTTTTAGTGAATTACAGATCCAGTAAGAATCAATGCGGCATTATAGCCAAAAAGCTGATGCAATTTTACATTGAATTAAGTGATAGTTTGTCATAGGCCATGACTAGGGGTTGTAAGTGCCATTGAATGGTGGTCTCATCTCCTAATGAAAGGGTTAATCGGGGGCAGCTAGATGGCGCAGTGGTTAAAGCACCGGCCCTGGATTCAGGAGTACCTGAGTTCAAATCCGGCCTCAGACACTTGACACTTACTAGCTGTGTGACTCTGGGCAAGTCACTTAATCCCCATTGCCTGCAAAAAAAACCCAAAAACAAACAAAAAAAGAAAGGGTTAATCCATTGTTTCAAACAATAAGTCAAAAGATTCATACACAATATATGATGAACATTTTTTCACTTGTAGCTGAGTATTTGTAGCTTCAAGTACCATGTGTGCTCTGTCCAAATTGAGAATGATTAGGGCCATTCAAAATAACCAGTTCAAATCAATTATGACTTAAGGTTAACATGTGCAGCTGAGTCTGCTGTTTTTCCAGTCTTTCAAAAACTAAAGCCTGAATTTCTTGCAAGTATCTTTCATTGAGGGAAAAGGGTCTACATATATAAAAATATTCATAGTTGCTATTTTGGTGGTGGCAAAGAAATGGAAATTAAGGAGATATCCATCAATTGTGGAATGGCTATAGAAGTTGTGGTATATGAATGTAATGGTATAATATTGTGCTGTAAGAAATAATAAGCAGATGGATTTCAGAAAAACTTGGAAAGACAAGTGGACTGATGCTAAGTGAAGTGAACAGAATCAGGAGAACATCGTACACAGCATCAACAACATTTTGTGATAGACAACTTTTCTCAGCAATACAATGATCCAAAACAATGCCAAAAGACTTATGGTAGGAAATGCTCTCCACATGCAGAAAAAGATCTATGGAGTCAGAATGCAGACTGAAGCATACTATTTTCACTTTTGTTGTTGCTTTTTTATTCTTGTTTATTCTTTCTTGCATTTTTTTCCTTTAGTTCTTTTTAATGTGGAAATATGTTTAACATGATAGTAATGTATAACCTATATCAAATTGCTTGCTGGCCTCGGGAGGGGAGAGGAAAGGGAGGGTGGGAAAAAATTTGGAACTCAAAAATATCTTTACAAGTAATTGATAATTTTTTTAAATAAAAATAAATTTTTTTTAAGTATCTTTCAACGTATTCTTAATTGACACATTGGTGTCCTCCCTTTACAAAGTGAGTTGTGATGTCACTTGTTTTGTCCATATCTCGGTATTTATATGCATGTCCAGGGGCAGATAATTGGGACAGTGGATAGATTACCAGACCTGGAATCAGGAAGACTCATCTTCCTAAGTTCAAATCTAGCCTCAGACACTTACTAGTTGTGTGTCCCTGGGCAAGTTACTTAACCTTCTTTGCTTCAATTTCCTCATCTGTAAAATGAGATAAAGAAGGAAATGTCAAACCACTCCAGTATCTTTGCCAAGAAAACCCCAAATGTGGTCATGAAGCATCAAATACAACTGAAAAATGGTTGAACATGCATGTCTAGAAGCAGTTTCTAACCTAAAAATATGCTGTACTCCAAAAGTACAGTACAGGAATCAGGCCCTGAATTTAAAAGCTTCATAGTGATAGGGGGTCTGAAGCTTTGATCTCTATGATCTGGTGACACAAGTCAGAGGACCTCCCAACTAGACAAGTGGCAGTAGCTTCTAGAGCAAAATTCAAGCCCCATTTCAGAAAGGGGCCAAGTATTTAGATTCTTACCCTTCTAAAGCCAGTGATGACAAATTATTGAGTAAATTCTGAAACTAGGGCCTAGTTCAGATCCACAGCATCTCCTATCAGAATGAAAATGTCTCAACCCTGGGGGTAGCTGGGGGCACAGTGGATAAAGCACTTTTCCTGAATTCAGGAGGACCTGAGTTCAAATCCAGCCTCAGACACTTGACACTGTGTGACCCTGGGCAAATAACTTAACCCTCATTGCCCTGGAAAAAAAAAGTCTCAACCCTCCCTTACCCCCCACCCTATTTCCTCTCCTCTCTACTTTGGCTCTACTGAGTCATGCTTATGTCCTGATTTGACCACATAAATCTCTACCTTGACATCTTTCCCTGGTTCCACATTACCCAATGCATCACACTCAAAACATTTAACTCTTCTTCATTAAGAATAATGATCTTTCAACTAGAAATAGGAGAACAAACATGATTAAGAAGGAACCGAAGTTCAAGATGAAGGGAGATGAATACAGTTTATGGCTTTAAATGATTTAAGTCTATAGGACTGGATAAATTTTATTCCTGGTTATTGAATAAACTTATAGATATGAAAAGGCAGCTGCATTATATCAGATTTGGAGTCAGAAGTTCTCTGTTCAAGCCCTGTCACTTAGGGAAGATGTGACTTCAGAAAAGTCACCCAACCTTTCTAGGCCTCAGTTACCTCATTTATAATATGGAAAAGTTCAATTAAAGTGATTTCTGTCTCTTATAGCTATAAAACCCTAAAACCTGATTCCTATACTGTCAACAAGTTTTGAGACATCAGATAACAGAAATTGATAGAAAGCTGAATATTGACAAATTCTATCCAAATTATCAAAAAGAGGAAGGACAATTCAATAAGGTCCAGACTAATGAGTTTAGCATCTACCTCCATCCCAATTCTAGAATTAATTTTTAAACAAATTATTTGTTAACACTTAGAAAAAGGACATAGTGATAACTAAGAGGAAATATGAAACCACTAAAAATAAGTCATGACAAACTAATTTTATTTCCTTCAGGGGGGACAGTTTTATAGTAGGGCAGATCAGGAGAATGAACATAATGGACTTTGATTTCAGTAAGACATTTGATGAGTTTCATTATTATCTTGGTTTATAAGATATAGAAATGTGAGCTAAATGACAGTTCAGTTGGATAGATTTACAGCTGAACAACTATACTCAACAACATTAATGATTAATACTGACTATCACCCTGGAGAAAGACTTCTTTGTCCTCTGTCCTGTTCGACATTTTCTATTCAACAAGATAAAGTAAGTTATAGAAAGTATGCTTACCAAATTCTCAAAGTATACAAAAATGAGACGGGTGGCTCATATTGTTAATGAATTAATGAAATTTCAAAAAGATATCATTAGGTAATGTTCTGAGAGAAAAAACAAATAAATTGCAGGAGTCCATTGTAAAGGGGACTTCTGAATTAAGAACAACTATCCATGCAAAGAGGTATTCAGAGCTTTAGTTCAATGGGACCTCAATATTGAGTAACTGTGTAATATGGCCTACAAAAAGATATTTGCATTAATCAAAGTATTGTGTCCCAAACAAAGGAGATTATGGTCTAACAAACTGAATTCTTTTGAGACCTCTAGAATATTTTCTATCATCTTGAATGCCACACTGAAGACAATGATAAACTTAAAAATAATACAGAAAAGGATGACAAGGCTAGTAGTAGATCTGAAAACCAGCTGAAGGAACTGAGGATTTTTAAATTTACTTTGGTAAACTGATGGACCTGTGAACTTACTGATCACAACCCAGTTACACCTTCTCATCCCACGCAACTCAACCATATTGCCCTGTAACTTCTCCATGTAGGTTCATCCACAGGGCTGGAGGCCTTTCTATAGACTCCCTTGACATTTTATGGATACCAATACATAGATAGTCCACCACTTATCCCTAAACTCGATTCAATTCAACATTTACTAAGGACCTAGTTTATGCTAGGCACTGTGCTGACACAAGGACATTAGGTGAAATAGTGGTTTCCTTCATTTAATCAATCAATAAGCTTTTATTAAGCACCAGGATATACACAGATAAGTAAACACAAAATACAACATATACAAAGTCAGTACAAAATTGTTTCGGGAGGGAGAATTCTAACAACTAGGGTAGAAGTAGACAAGATTCAAGAAAGACCTTGCATAGGAGATAGTATTTGAACAGAATCCAGTCCTAGATTTTTCACATTGTCCATTCAAATGTAAATGATAGTCTGGATAATGGGCTTTCTTCATTTATTTGTTCCAAACTTTCCTTCCCTTCCTACCTACCTACCACCAAATAAATAAAGCCCTTACAAATTAATATGGATCTTATTTAAGAAAGTATGCAATAAGTACCCTCTATCTCCACAGCACTTTTCTCTGATTAATTGGTTCCTCATGGAATTCCATTTTAAAGAGGATACCTAATCCAATCATAAAAATTTCAGGCTTTTCCAGGCTGTATTCTTGACCCTCCTCCTGGACTTTCTCTACTATGCCAGTGTATCTTTCATTCTTTCCTCCTTCCTACCACTTTCAGCTTCTTTTTTATGTATCAACTTCTCTCATTAGGGACATTGTTTATAGTTTCGTTTGCATTTTTGGTAGGGTGCCTAGCACAAGGGAAGAGCTTAATAAATGCTTCTTAACTTTCTCATAGACTTGAATCTAGAAAGGAACTAAGGATTTAAAGAGTCAGTAGAAGATGGACATTATTCTAATAATGGGGAGCAAGGAGTACAGGGAAACTGAGCATGTAATAAGGCATGAAGATGGAATGTTATGTAAGCAGAACAGCAAGCTGGCCAATTCAGTGGAAATTAAGGCTTATTTATTAAAGCTTAAAGATGATCTAAGACTTCTGGTACAACCTATATAGAGAACAAGATAAGTAGGAGGTGAAATTCTTCACTCTCAGCATGACCAACCTCCCTCTTTTCTTTCTCAAAAATCTGTCTGATGACATTCATGCCATTTCTATGCAGTTATTCATTGGGGACATATCATAGTCTATTTATGCCCACTATAAAACTCTCCATTGTCCTTTTCTTTCTTTCTTTCTTTCTTTCTTTCTTTCTTTCTTTCTTTCTTTCTTTCTTTCTTTCTTTCTTTCTTTCTTTCTTTCTTTTTAGTGAGGCAATTGGGGTTAAGTGACTTGCGCAGGGTCACACAGCTAGTAAGTGTCAAAGGTCTGAGGCCGGATTTGAACTCAGGTCCTCCTGAATGCAAGGCCGGTGCTCTATCCACTGCATCACCTAGCTGCCCCTACTTGTTTCTTTTTAAAGAGTATTTTATTTTTTCTAGTTATGTGTAAAGACAATTTTTAATATTTATTTTTTATAAAATTTGGAGTTCCAAATTTTAAGCAATTTGATGGAGCTTATATATGTGCAATCATGTAAAACATATTTCCATGTCAGTCATATTGTGAAAGAATAAACAGAACCAAAGGGAAAAAATGAAAAAATAAAGAAAGTGAAAGTAGTATGCTTTCTTCTGCATTCAGACTCCATCAGTTCTTTTTCTGGAAGTGGATAGCATTTTCCAACATGAGTCTTTTGGAATTGTCTTAGATCACTGTATTGCTGAGAAGAACTAAGTCAATTATAGGTGATTATTGCATAATTCTGTTGCTACTGTGTATGGATGTTCTCCTGGTACTACTCACTTCACATTCCATCAATTCATGTAAGTCCAGGTTTTTCTGAAATCTTCCAGCTCGTCACTTCTTACAGCAAAATAGTATTCCATTACATTCATATACCACAACTTGTTAAGCCATTTTCAATTTGATGGGCATTTCCTCAATTTCTAATTTTTTGCTACCACAAAAATAACTACTATAGATATTTTGTACATATAAGTCATTTTCCCTTTTTTGATCTCTTTGTAATATAGACCTTGTAGCAGTATTGTTGGATCAAAGAGTAAGCACAGTTTGATAGCCCTTTAGGCATAGTCCCAAATTGCTCTCCACAATGGTTAGATCAGTTCATAACTCCTCCAATGATGTTTCAATTTTCTGTCATATTAGCAAATCTGATTGGTGTGAGGTGCTACTTCAGAGTTGTTTTAATTTGCATTTCTCTAATTGATAGTGATTTAGAACATTTATATGTGATTACAGATAGTTTTGATTTCGTCATCTGAAAACTGCCTATTCATGTCCTTTGACCATTTATAAATTGAGGAATGACTTGTATTCTTATAAATAAGTATCAGTTATCTACCCATTTGAGAAATGAGGCTTTTATCAGAGATACTGTAAAATTGTTTCCCAGCTTTTTGCTTTCCTTCTAATCTTGGTTGCATTTGGTTTTGTTCGTGAAAAAATGTTTTAATTTAATATAGCCAAAATTATCCATCTTAAAATCCTTTCTATCTCTTGTTTGGTTATATATTTTCCCCATCTCCAAAGATCAAAAAGGGAAACTATTACTTCCTCTTCTAATTGGCTTATGTATCATCCTTTGTGTCTAAATTATACATCCATTTTGATATTATCTTTGTATATGCTATAAAATGTTGGTCCATACCTCATTTCTGCCATACTGTTCCTCAGTTTTGTTAAATAGTGAGTTCTTTTTCAAGAATCTGGGTCTTTGGGTTTATCAAACACTAGATTACTATGGTCATTTACTACTGTGTATTGTGTATGTAATCTATTCCACTGATCCACCTCTCTATTTCTTAGCCAGTACCAGAAAAATTTGAAGTGTCACTTCATAATATAATTTGAAATCTGATACAGCTAGACTAACTTCCTCTGCATTTTTATCAATTCCCTTGTTATTCTTGACATTTTATACTTCTAGATGAATTGTTATAATTTTTTCTGACTATAAAATAATTTTTGGTGGTTTGCTTGGTATGGCACTGAATAAGTAAATTAAATTAGGTGAAATTGCCATTTTTATGATATTAGCTTGACCTACCCATGAGTAATTGATATTTTTGAATTATTTAGATTTGACTTTATTTGTGTAAAAAGTATTTTCTATTTATGCTAATATATTTCCCAGGTTTGTCTTGGCAGGTAGACTCTCAAGTAATTTATACTATCTACAGTTATTTTTAATGGGGTTTCTCTTTCTATCTTTTGCTGCTGGGCTTTTTTGGTAATATATAGAAATGTTCATTTATGTGGATTAATTTTATATTCTTCAACTTTACATTGTTCATTATTTAACTATTTAATAATTTGCAGTTGTTAATAATTCCAACTATTTTACTTGATTCTCCAGCATGCATTAAGTATCCCAGCATAACATCTGCAAAGAGTGATAGTTTTGTTTCCTCATTGTCTATTCTAATTCCTTTAATTTCTTTTTCTTCTTTTATTGCTAAAGCTAACATTTCTAGTACAATATTGGATAACAGTGGTAATAATGTGCATTCTTGTTTCACCCTGATTGTATTGGGAAGACTTCTAGCTTCTCCCCATTAAAGATGATTGGTGATGGTTTTAGATAGATGCTACATATCATTTTGAAAAAAGCTCCATTTATTTTTATGTTCTGTAGTATTTTTCATAGGAATGTGTGCTGTATTTTGTCAAAAACTTTTTCTGCATCTATCAAGATAATCATATGATTTCTGTCGGTTTTGTAATTGATATGGTCAATTATGCTGATACTTTCTCTTAATATCAAATCAGCTCCAGGGGGCAGCTAGGTGGTGCAGTGGGTAAAGCACTGGCCCTGGATTCAGGAGGACCTGAGTTCAAATCTGGTCTCAGACACTTGACACTTACTAGCTGTGTGACCCTGGGCAAGTCACTTAACCCTCATTGCCCCACCAAAAAAAAAAAATCAAAACAAAAATATTGAACCAGCCCTGCATTCCTGGTATAAATCTTACCTGGTTATAGTGTATGATTCTGGTGATATTTTGCTGTTATCTCTGTGCTAGTATTTTATTTAAATTTTTTTCATCAATATTCATTAGGGAAATTGGTCTATAATTTTATTTTCTGTTTTTCCTCTTCATGGTTTAGGTATCAGCACCATTTTTGTGTCATAAAAGGAATTTGGTAGGACTCCTTCCCTATTTTCCCAAATAGTTTATATGGTATTAGAATTTGTTATTTTTTGAAAATACTTGATAGAATTCATTTGGAAATTTTTTCTTAGGCAGATTAACAGAAGAGGAAATAAGATACTTAAATAATTTTTTTTCTAAAATGCAGTTATTTAAGTATCTTATTTCCTCTTCTGTTAATCTGGGCAATTTATAATTTTTGTAAATATTCATCCATTTCAATTAAATTTTCATTTTTATTGGCAAAAAATGGTTTTAAAAACTCCTAATTGCTTTAATTTCTTCTTCTGTTAAAAAATGGTTTTAAAAACTCCTAATTGCTTTAATTTCTTCTTCTTTAATGGTGAATTTACCCTTTTCATTTTTGATACTGGTAATCTGGTTCTCTTCTCTTTTTTTTAATCAAATTTACCAATGGCTTATTTATTTTGTTGGGTTTTCCACAAAAGCAGGTCCTGCTTCGTTTATTTATTTAATAGTTTTCTTACTTTCAATTTTATTAAGGTCTTCTTTAATTTTCAGATTTCAAATTTGGTGTTTAATTAAGGATTTTAATTTGTTCATTTTCTATCTTTTATTTCCATGCCCAATTCACTGATCTTCTTTTTCTCTATGCAAGTATTTAGACATTCAATTTTTTCCCTAAATACTGCTTTGGCTACATCTTATAAATTTTGGTATGTTTTCTCATTATTGTCATTCTCTTGATGAAATTCTTGTTTCTCTGATTTGTTCTTTGATCCACTCATCCTTTTGGATTAGATTATTTAGTTTCAATCATTTTTGGGGTGGGGAAAGGAGGATTAAGTGACTTGCCCAAGGTCACACAACTAGTAAGTGTCAAGTGTCTGTGGCCAGATTTGAACTCAGGTCCTCCTGAATCCAGAGCTGGTGCTTTATCCACTGCACCACCTAGCTGCCCCCTCAATCACTTTTAAATCTATCTTTCCCTGGCCCTTTATTAAACAATCTTTTACTGCATTAATATCTAGAAAAGATGCATTTAATATGTGTGCCTTTCCACATTTGATTGTGAGGTTTTTATGCCCTAATACATAGTCAGGTTTTGCATAGGTACCATGTACCACGGAGAAAAGGTATATTCCTTTCTATCCCCATTTGATTTTCTCTGAAGTTCTATCATTTATAACTTTTTTAAAATTCTATTTACCTCTTTAACTTCTTTCTTATTTATCCTATGGTAATATTTATGTAGTTCTGAGAGGGGGAAGTTGAGGTTGTCCACTAGTGTAATTTTACTGTGTATTTCCCCCTATAACTCATTTAACTTTTTCTTTAGAAATTTGGATTTTATACTATTTGGTACATATGTGTTTAGTATTGATATTGCTTCATTGTCTATGGTACTTTCTATCAAGATATAGTTCCTTTCTTCTCTCTTCTATTTTTGCTTTTGCTTTGTCTGAGAATGTGATTGCTGCCCCTGCTTTTTCTTTTATTTCAGCTGAAGCATAATATATTCTGCTCCCCCCCTTTTATCTTTACTCTGTGTGTGTCTCTCTGCTTCAAATGTATTTCTTTTGAACAACATATTGTAGTATTCTGATGTTTAATTCACCAAGTTACCTACTTCTGTTTTATGGATGAATTCATCCCATTCACATGCACAGTTATGATTACTAATTGTGTATTTCCTTCAATCCTATTTTCTCCCTGCTTATACTTTTCTCTGTCTTTTCACCCTTTTCCTTATCTCCAATGTTTTGCTTCTTACCACACCCTCGCTCAACTGTTTCTCTCTTCTATTAACTCCCCTTTTATTTGTCCCCCTCCCCTATTACTTCCTTATAGCATAACATAGATTTCTATATCCAATTGACTGTGTATGTTATTCCCTCTTTGAGCCAAATCTAATGAGAGTAAAGTTTAAACAATGCTCACTCCATTTTTATTCCACTGTAATAGGTCTTTCATACTTCATGCACCTTCATGTGCCCATTCTACCTATCAAAGTCAACTATACCCATATCCTCTTAGACAAACCAAAGATTAGTCCTTAAGACTTTCCCTGAGGGGGCAGCTAGGTGGTGTAGTAGATAAAGCACTGGTCCTGGATTCAGGAGGACCTGAGTTCAAATCATGCCTCAGACACTTGATACTTACTAGCTGTGTGAACCTGGGCAAGTCACTTAACCCTGATTGCCCCATAAAAAAACAAAAACAAAAACCTCACAGAGTCATAAAAGTTGTAAATAACTGAGGCCAAATTTCACTGACTCCAAGTCCAGCATTCTATTCACCATGCTGCCTATTTACCTATACTATTTCTGTACATTCTGTGATATTTTAGTCAACCGAAAGGAGTTATTAAGTTCTTACTGTGCTCTAGACATTATGCTATCCACTGGGTATACAAAGAAAGGCAAAATCTGTCTCTACTCTTAAAGAGCTCACATTCTAAGTGGACAGATAGCATGCAAATAACTATGTTTAAATAATATATATATGGGATAAATGGGAGCTAATCTCACATGGAAGGCACTAGACTCTATGAGAAATGTAACAGATTTCTTGTAATAGGTAGGATTTTAGATGAGATTTTTGTAAAATGTTTTATTGATGTCTTTTATTTTTTATATCACCATAGTTTCTCTTCTTATATCTCTTCTTTCAGTCCATTCTTGATTTTTACAATTTTACAACATTAATTTTGATTTGTGTTTATGTGTTGTTCTTTCGATTTGTTGCTTTCTTGGCTCTGTTTGGCTGAGATTTGAAAAAATTAGGGAAGCCAGGAGATGAAGACAAGTGGGAAAAGAAATCTCCCTTACTGGGAATGAAGGACAGATAGTGAAAATTCAAAGAATTGAGAAATGGAGTATTTCATATGAAGAATGACAAAGAAGACCCAGTGTTACTAGATCAAAAAGATTAAAAGGAAATGAAGGAGGCAGCTAGGTGGTGCAGTGGATAAAGCACTGTCCCTGGATAAAAAAAAAAAAAAAAAAAGGAAATGAAGGTCCCAGGCTCTAAGAGTCTTTAAAAGCTAAATGGGGGAGGGTATATTTGATCCAAAGACAATAGGGACCTACTAGATTTTATTGAATTGAAGGATGGACTAGTGCAAGCAGAGACTTGAGATAAGGAAACCAACAAAAGGTTATTAATAACACAGACATGAAGTAATTAGGGCCTGTATCCAGGCAGTGGCAGTTTTAGAGGAGAGAAGAGAACATGCAATATGTTGTGAAGATCTTATAGGATATGGAAATAGATTGAGGGGCAACTAGGTGGCACAGTGGATAGAGCACCAGCCCTGGAGTCAGGAGTACCTGAGTTCAAATCCAGCCTCAGACACTTAACACTTACTAGCTGTGTGACCCTTGACCCCAATTGCCTCACTAAAAAAAAAAAGAAATAGATTGAGTATGGTGGAATGACAGCGAGGAGTCTTTAATGATACAAAGGTTCTAATCTGGGTAACTAGAAAGATGATGCCTAGAGAGTAATAGAAAAATTAGGAAGAGGGAAGGGTTTGGGTACGGAAAGATATTGAGTTCCATTTTGCACATGTTGACTTTGAGATGTCTGCAAGGACTCCAGTACAATCTAATAGGCAGATGACAATGAGATACTGGAGGTCAGGAGAGAAGTTAAGACTGGACAAATAGAACAGAGAATCATTTGCATAAATATGTTTGGGGTTTTTTGTGAGGCAATTAGGGTTAAGTGACTTGCCCAGGGTAACACAGCTAGTAAGTGTTAAGTGTCTGAGACCAGATTTGAACTCAGGTCCTCCTGAATCCAGGGCTGGTACTCTATCCACTGCATCACCTAGCTGCCCCATAAATATGTTAATTGAATCTATAGGAGCTATTAATATCACCAAGCTAAATAGTATAGTGGGGGAAGACAGGAGTGCCCAGGACAGAGCTTTGGTGGACACTCATGGTTAATAGGCATAGTCTGTATGAATATTCAGCAAAAGAAACTGAAAAGGAGAAGTCAGTCAGAAGCAAAATCAGGAGCTAGTAGTGTCCTGAAAACTTAAAGAGAAAAGAGTATTAAGAAGGGGGTGACAGACAGTGTCAAAGGCTACAGAGAGTCAAGATAGATGAGAACTGAAAAAAAGCCATTGGATTTGGCAATTAACTTTGGAGCACGGAAGCATAGAGCTTTAGCAACTTTGGAGAGAGCAATTTGAGTTGACTGATGAGATCAGAAGTCAGACTACAGAGAGTTAAGAAGAGAGTAAGAGGAAGTGGAGGCATTAATTGTGGACAATATTCTCTAGTTTAGCCACAAAAGGGAGGAAAGGTTTGTGATGAAAACTAGAAGGAATGGATAGAAATGAGGAAGGTTTTTTTTAAAAGATGAAAAGACATTGGTGTGTTTGTAGGCACCAAGGAAACAGCCAGTAGAAATGAAAAGGATGAATATAAATGAAAGCCAAGATGAATGATATGCTAGAAAAAAACTGGATGAAATGTGATCATATTTGCATGTAAAGGGGCTTGCTTCGGTAAGAGCCATCTCTTTATATCATATAGGGGTGAAGGAAGAGACAGTGGTAGAAAGAATCTAAGTGGTTTGAGATTAGGAGGGCAGAAGATGGAGCTCTGGGCTAATGGATTATTTTTTTTTTCAGTAAAGTATGTTCTCAGATGAGAGGTTAGGAAGATGTGGTGCCATGGGAGGTTTGAGAAGGATGGAAAGTTTTGGAAAAGCCATTGTGGTGAGTGGGATAGTGAATCAATTAGTGAGGTTTAAAAAGATTGCATTGTTACAGCGAGGACCCAATGGAGATTATGGAACAAATTTATATTGGACCTAGTCAACATAGTTTTCTGATTTTCTCCTGCTTTGTTCAGCAGCACCTGAATAGAACCAAAAGCAGCAGATGGTAGGAGGCTTTCAAGGCTGGGACTTGGGAGGGAATAATTGTTCATGGGATAATAAAGGAAAGAGACTTGAGAGGATTAGATAGGGTTGAGTTGGATTGATCCACCTAGATGTCAGTAATAAGGAACTACATGATCTTGGACAAGTTGTTTCATCCCTTTAGTCCTCAACCTCCTCAACTCTGAGCAAACTTAATCAGCTCTTCCTCATGATTTCTAATGCCCCTTCTATCTCTAAAATTCTGCGCATTTGTAAGCCACACATAGGTTAATGACTTCAATTTTCAATCACTAAATAGAACAGCTCAGTGAACTCGAATGCTTATGGTGGTTGTCCTTTAGACTTGAAGAGGACAAAAATGGCTGACTGCAACTGACCAGATGAAAATGAACTTAGAAGGCTCTATCACAGGTCAGGCACAAATAGTCCCTATGAACATTTAGAGTGGAGATGTCTCTAAATTTGTATATCTCATGTTTCTTTTGAACTACTACAATTCTGCTTTGCTCATAGAGCACAGCACCTTCTTTGATGCAGGCACAGCTTGCTGAGCAGTCCTGTGCCGGTGCTTCCCATGTCTCACATTTAATTCAAAAGCCCTTCAGAGAGATCCTTATTGTCCTTGTATCACTTCTTCTTTTTTTTTTTTTTTTTAATTTTTTTGTGGGGCAATTGGGGTTAAGTGACTTGCCCAGGGTCACACAGCTAGTAAGCGTCAAGTGTCTGAGGCCAGATTTGAACTCAAGTCCTCCTGAATCCAGGGCCGGTGCTTTATTCACTGTGTCACCTAGCTGCCCCTTGTATCACTTCTTCTGACCTCCATGTGAGTGATTGCCTTATGTGAGTTCTCCATAAAACAGTTTTTAAGGCAAACATACATTTGGCATTTGAACAATGTGGCCAGCCCATCAGATTTGTGCTCTCTGCAGTAGAGTTTTTATACTCAGCAGTTGAGTTTGAGAAAGGACTTCAGTGTCTGGTACCTTATCTTGCCAGGTGATCTTCAGAATTTTCCTAAGACAATTCAAATGGAAGCAATTCAGTTTACTGATATGGTGCTGGTATACTGTCCATGGTTTCAAAGACATAACAATGAGGTGAGGTCAGTGCAAGTTTGGTAGGTAGTCCAATATCTCTTCTCTCCCACACTTTTTTTCAGAGCCTTCCAAACACTAAGATAACTGGCAATATGTGCATCAACTTCATCATATATGTGAACATCTCTGGAAGGTATACGACTAAAGTAAATTAACTGATGATGGTTCCACATATGAATGGTGTGGTGTTGGCTAGTAGAGAAACTTTTTCTTGGTGTTAATTATCAGGCCAAAATTAGCACAAGCAGCAGAGAATCAATCCATACTCTATTGCGTATCAGCCTCAGAGGCTGCATTGCCTGTACAATCATCTATGAACAAAAAAAGTCTTGTACCAACTCTCCCCTTTTTTGATCTTGGTCATGGCCTTTTCAATGTAAGTAATTTACCTTCATTGTGGTAACTGACCTTGATGCCATTTTGGTCCTCTTTGAAGACCTCTGACAGCATTGCTGAAAAAATCATTCTTAAAAGCATGGGAGCAAGCAAAGTCACTTCATTGGCGACTAGAAAAGCACAAGAGTATCATCCATTATTCAGAACCCATGCAAGCATGCCAACATGGAACTGGTGTACAATGCTGATGAATTGAGACAAGCAACCAAATTTTTCCATGGTCTTCCACCAGCCCTCATGACTGATTGTGTCAAAGGTTTTGGTCAAATCAACATTATGTACAGACCTCTATTATACTCCTGGCATTTCTCCTGGAGTTGTCAGGCAACAAACACCACATTGACCAATCCTTGGCCCTTTCTGAAGCCACATTAGTTCTCAGGTAGATGAGCATATTCCAGGTGAAGGATCAGCCTATTATGGAGGACTGTGACAAGAATCTTGACAGCAATGAATTAAAAAATAGAACCCTCTTGTAATTGTCACAGGACAACCTATTTTCTTGTCTTTTATTGAGATGGACAATGAAAGCATCCTTAAACTCCTGGGGGATAACCTCTTCTTGCCATATAACCCAGAAAACTTTAGTCAGCTTTTGTATGACTTGTAAATCTCAGTTGAAATAGAATCAGCACCAAGCTCCTTGCCACATAAGAGAAGCCTAATGGCATTCAAGACCTCTTCTTCAGATGGAAGTGTGGCTAGAGAGGGATTGATTTAAAACTCAGGTACATAGTCTGTGACTTCAGCATTGGTTTATGACTATCTGTTGAGAATGCTATGGAAGTGTTCAGCCCATCTCTCTACCATCATTCCCTTATCACTAATCAATGTGATTACATCTGCGCTGAATAGTTGAGATACATCATAGATCTTTGGCCCAGATGTGCTAGATGGCACAGTAGATAGAGCATTGGCACTGGAGTCAAGAGGATCTGAGTTCAAATCTCACCTCAGATACCTACTAGCTGAGTGACCCTGGGCAAAACACTGAACCCCAATTGCCTTAAAAAAAACATCTGGAGCCATCTCCAGTCATCCTGATATATATCTTGCCACTGGACCCAGATGGCTCTAAAGGAGAGAGCAAGCTTGATGACTTTGCATAGCCCTCCCTCATTTAAAATCCAATTCACTGCAAGTCATGACATCACCCTGATGTCATGGTTCTCTTGGAGAAGGACAAACAAGATCTTTGACCCATAAAAAGTCTTCAGGGCATCATAAAATCACTCCAGATTGTTACTATCAGCATAAAACTGATTTTCATCTGTTTTCTTACTGAGCCAAGAATCTTGCAACTCTCTAAGCTTCTCTTGTACTTTACTTTTGTTGGAGGTAAATGCTTTCTTAGAGATGAATGAATTATCCTGCTGGTAAACCCTGTGGAGTTCTCATTTCTCATTTAGCAGCTTCCAAATTTCCCCATAAGTTTCATCAAACCAGTCTTGATGTTTGTGAGTGTTCTGACACAACTGAGTACGTATGGTATGGTGCTGTACACCAAATCTCTGAAAGCTGCTTAATCCTTTTCTGCTCCACTGTTGCCAACCATGTGTTGGCTCAGCTTCCCTCCAAGTTAGTAACAAACTATTCACACATGAAGAAGTGCTCTAATCTGTTGACATTAGGTCCTCTGGTAGTCATTTTACCTTCAGGCCACTGCTTTCATTGAATGTGACTGTTTAGATTGGAGAGGATACATCTATGATTGATCCATATTCTGTGCCACACATGGCCTTCTTCACTCTCACATCTTATCTGTCTCTTCCCCTTACAATAACAGAGTCTATTAAATGCTGATATTTGTTATGGGGGTGCATACATGAAGTGTTTTCACATTTAGGGAAACTGAATACAGCAATGGTAATGAGAAGGTCATGAGATGCATAAGTAATAAGTAACCATTGCTGTTTCTATTTCTGACTCCATTCCTCCCAAGGACTCCCTGCCATGTCTGATTGACTGTGCCTACCATGGCATTAAAGCCACCCAGATTTACAAGCTTTTCCTATTTTAGCACATTGATGATGAGGGTCTTCAAATCTTTATAAAATTTTTCTTGGACTGCATCACACTTCATCATAGTGGGAACATATGTGCTCAAGATGGAGGGTTGGCACTTTCCTGCAATGGGGAGTCCCACTGTCATGAGTCTGTCATTCACTCCATTTGGTTGACATAAAAATTTGGTGACTAGGTTAGTTTTGATTGTAAAATCTGTGCCAGCTTCACAGTGTTCCCTTTCACTGCAGTCCCCTCCAGAAAAAAATTAAAAAAACATGTATCCAACTCCAATTTTGGTAAACTGGCCTCCATTTATCAACCTTGTTTAACTCAGGACTTTTATTTGCATGTGATACATGCTGAGTTCTCTCACAATAAGAACTATTCATCGGGGGCGGAGCCAAGATGGCGGAGAGGAAGCAGCAAGCTGCCTGAGCTCTCCTTCTGTTCCCTCAAAACAAACATTAAATCAAGCCTCTGGATGGATTCTGAAACTACAGAACCTGCAAAGAGACAGAGAGACACAGTCCTCCAATCAGAGATAATTTAGAAGACTTCAGGAAAAGGTCGGTCTGACTCAGGCAAAAGGGAGGCCCAGCGCAGGGCAGCAACCCAGTGCCAAGGGGATCAGGGCAAGTCAGCAGGAGCTGCGGGCCACAGCCGAACAACTGAGGCCCCTGGAACCTGGTTCAAAAATCTGGTGGCCAAGAAGGACAGTGGAAAAACCTACCTGCACTGGCCGAGAGGGCCACGAACGTGTTAGCCGGGATCAGACGCCGGGGTCCGGCGCCTGGCTGGCTGAGCACAATCAGACAGGAAGTGCAGGGTGGGGGATCTCCACACACCATAAAGACCTCAGAGTAAAAACCCGGTCACACAGCACCTATACCCCTGTACAAGAAGCCCAAAACAGGGACCCTGGTGCCCCCAGAGCAGACCTCAACTTAAAAAATAAATAAATAAGCTGCAATAATGAGTAAGAAGCAAAAAAGAGCCCTCTTCATTGAGAGCTTCTGTATCAATAGGGAAGAAGCCATCACAAACTCAGATGAGGACAATAGCCTCAAATTGCCTACATCTGAAGCCTCACGAGGGAAGGTGAATTGGTCTCAAGAACAAAAAGCCTTCCTGGAAGAGCTCAAAAAGGATTTTAAAAATCAATTGAGAGAGGTAGAAGAAAAAATGGGGAGAGAAATGAAAGCAAAACAAGAAAACTATGAAAAAAGAATCAGCAGCTTGGAAAAGGAAGCACATAATTTCACTGAAGAAAACAAAGCCTTAAAAAATTCATTTAGCCAAATGGAAAAAAAGGTGCATAATGTCACTGAAGAAAAAAATACCTTAAAAAATTCATCTGGCCAAATGGAAAAAAAAGTGCATAATCTCATTGAAGAAAACACTGCCTTAAAAAATTCACTTGGCCAAATGGAAAAAAAGGTGCATAATCTCACTGAAGAAAACAATGCCTTAAAAATTAAAGTGGGACAGTTGGAAGATAAGTAATCCATGAGACACCAGGAATCAGTCAAGCAGAATAAAAAAAATGAAAAAATAGAAGAAAATGTGAAATACATCATTGGAAAGACAACTGATCTGGAAAACAGATCTAGGAGAGACAATCTGAGAATCACTGGACTGCCTGAAAGCCATGACCAGAAAAAGAATCTAGACACCATATTCCAGGAAATTATTAAGGAGAACTGCCCTGATATCATAGAATCAGAGGATAAAATCATCATTGAAAGAATCCACCGATCACCTCCTGAAAGAGACCCCAAAAGGAAAACTCCAAGGAATATTGTAGCCAAATTCCAGAATTATCAGGTGAAGGAGAAAATACTCCAAGCAGCCAGAAAGAAGCAATTTAAATATCATGTAGCCACAGTCAGGATTGCTCAGGACCTGGCAGCTTCAACATTAAAGGACCGCAAGGCTTGGAATATGATATTCCAGAAGGCAAAGGAGCTTGGATTGCAGACGAGAATCTATTACCCAGCAAAAATGTGCATTTTCTTTCAGGGGAAAAGATGGACATTTAATGACATTGGGGACTTTCAATCTTTCCTGGTGAAAAGACCAGAACTGAATAGAAAATTTGATCTCAACATACAAGACTCAAGAGAAGTTTAAAAAGCTAAACAGAGGGGGGGAAAAAAGGATACCCTATTAGGTTAAACTGTTTATATCCCTACACAGGAAGATAATACTCATAACTCTTAAGAATTGTAAATGTATTTGGGCAGAGAGAAGGACTTTACATAGAGGGTATAAATATAAATTGTCTTTGATGTGATGATACAAAAGAATTAAGGGGATAAAAAGGGAGTCTATGGGGAGGAGAGGAAAGGGGAGGTGGAATGGGATGAATTATATCATATGAAGAGGTGGAAAAAAAACCTATTACAATAGAGGGAAAGAAAGGAGGGGTGAACATTGTTTCAACCCTACTCTCATTAGATTTGATTCAAAGAGGGAATAATGTATACTTTCATTGGGATAAAGAAACTTAGCTCATTCTTTAGGGAAGCAAAAGGAGAAGGGAAAGGGGGGGACTGATAGAAGGGAGGACAAAAGCAAGGGAGAAAAGGGTAAAGAAAAGAGAGGGGGGTGATAAAAAGGGAGGGCAGATTGGGGGAGGCAGGGGTAAGAAGCAAAATGCTGGTGAGGAAGAATAGGGTGAAAGAAGGGGGGGGGGAAAGTACAAAGAATGGAGGGGAATAGACAGTTAGTAATAATAACTGTGAATGTGAATGGGATGAACTCTGCTATAAAATGTAAGCAAATTGCAGAGTGGATTAAAAACCAGAATCCTACAATATGCTGTTTACAAGAAACACATTTGAAGCAGAGAGATACATACGGAGTAAAGGTAAAAGGCTGGAGCAGAATATATTATGCCTCAGCTAAAGTAAAAAAGGCAGGGGTAGCAATCCTTATCTCAGACAAAGTGCAGGCAAAAATAGATCTCATTAAAAGAGATAAGGAAGGAAATTACATCTTACTTAAAGGTACTATAGATAATGAAGTAATATCAATATTAAATATGTATGCGCCAAGTGGTATAGCATCCAAGTTCATAGAGGAGAAGTTAAATGAGTTACAAGAGGAACTACACAGTAATACTATAATAGTGGGGGATCTGAATCTCCCCCTCTCAGAATTAGATAAATCTAGCCAAAAAATAAATAAGAAAGAAGTGAAAGAGGTGAATAGATTACTAGAAAAGTTAGACATGATAGATGTCTGGAGAAAAGTGAATGGGGATAGAAAGGAATATACCATTTTCTCAGCAGTATATGGCACATTTTCCAAAATTGACCATGTATTAGGGCATAAAAACATCATAGTCAAATGTAGAAAGGCAGAAATAGTAAATGCATCCTTCTCAGATCATGATGCAATAAAAATTACATGGAAGAAAGAGCCAGGGAAAAGTAGAATGAAAATCAATTGGAAACTAAATAATTTCATTCTAAAGAATGAATGGGCCAAACAAGAAATCATAGAAACAATCAATAACTTTATCCAAGAGAATGACAATAATGAGACAACATACCAAAATCTATGGGATGCAGCCAAAGCAGTGCTTAGGGGGAAATTTATAGCTCTAAATGCTTACATGAATAAAAAAGAGAAAGAGGAGGTTAATGAATTGGGCATGCAACTTAAAAAGCTAGAAAAAGAACAAATTAGAAATCCCCAATTAGACACTAAATTAGAAATCCTGAAAATTAAAGGAGAAATTAATAAGATTGAAAGCAAAAAAACTATAGAATTAATCAATAAAACTAAGAGCTGGTTTTATGAAAAAACCAATAAAATAGATAAAATATTGGTTAATTTGATTTAAAAAAAGAAAGAAGAAAACCAAATTACCAGTATCAAAAATGAAAAGGGTGATGTTACCACCAATGAAGTGGAAATTAAGTCAATAATTAGGAATTATTTTGCCCAACTGTATGCCAATAAATTTGACAATCTAAATGAAATGGATGAATATTTACAAAAATACAAACTGCCCAGGTTAATGGAAGAAGAAATAAAATCCTTAAATAAACCCTTATTAGAAAAAGAAATTGAACAAGCCATTAATGAACTCCCTAAGAAAAAATCCCCAGGGCCAGATGGGTTTACGGGTGAAATTTACCAAACATTTAAAGAACAATTAATTCCAATATTATACAAATTATTTGGAAAAATAGGTGAAGAAGGAGTTCTACCAAATTTGTTTTAGGACACAAATATGGTGGTGATACCAAAACCAGGCAAAGGAAAAACAGAGAAAGAAAATTATAGACCAATTTCCCTAATGAATATTGATGCTAAAATCTTAAATAAGATATTAGCAAGGAGGTTACAGCAAGTGATCACCAGGATAATACACTATGACCAGGTGGGATTTATACCAGGAATGCAGGGCTGGTTCAACATTAGAAAAACTATTAACATAATCAACCACATCAATAAGAAAACCAACCAAAATCATATGATTATCTCAAAAGATGCAGAGAAAGCTTTTGACAAAGTACAACACCCATTCCTAATAAAAACACTAGAGAATTTAGGAATGGGTGGAGCTTTCCTTAGAATAATAAACAGTATCTACCTAAAGCCATCAGCAAGTATTATATGCAATGGAGATAAATTAGAGGCCTTCCCAATAAGATCAGGGGTGAAACAGGGATGTCCATTATCACCCCTATTATTTAATATTGTACTAGAAATGTTAGCTTTAGCAATCAGAGAAGAGAAAGGAATTAAAGGAATTAGAATAGGCAAGGAGGAAACAAAAATATCGCTCTTTGCAGATGATATGATGGTATACTTAAAGAATCCTAGAGAATCAACTCAAAAATTACTTGAAACAATTAACAACTTTAGCAAAGTAGCAGGATATAAAATAAATCCACATAAATCATCAGCATTTCTACACATGACCAACAAAGTCCAGCAGCAAGAGATAGAAAGAGAAATTCCATTTAAAGTAACAGTAGATAATATAAAATACTTGGGGGTCTACTTACCAAGACAAACCCAGGAACTCTATGAACACAACTACCAAACACTCTTCACACAAATCAAATCAGATCTAAATAATTGGAAAGATATCAATTGCTCATGGATAGGCAGAGCTAATATAGTAAAAATGACAATACTGCCTAAATTAATTTACTTATTCAGTGCCATACCAATCAGACTACCTAAAAATTATTTTATAGAGCTAGAAAGAATAATAACAAAATTCATCTGGAAAAACAAAAAATCAAGAATATCCAGGGAAATAATGAAAAAAAATTCACAGGAAGGTGGGTTAGCGGTACCAAACCTGGAGCTCTACTATAAAGTGGCAGTCATCAAAACTATCTGGTACTGGCTAAAAAATAGAGTGGTAGATCAATGGAATAGGCTAGGCTCAGGAAATGCAGTAGTAAATGACACTAGTAATGTAGTGTTTGAGAAACCCAAAGACTCCAGCTTCTGGGATAGGAACTCAGTATTTGACAAAAACTGCTGGGAAAACTGGAAGATAGTATGGCAGAAATTAGGCATAGACCAACATCTTACACCTTATACTAAAATAAGGTCAAAATGGATACATGATTTAGACATAAGAGGTGATACCAAAGGTAAATTAGGAGAGAAAGGAATAGTGTACCTATCAGATCTTTGGAAAGGAAAACAGTTTTTGACCAAACAAGAAATAGAGTTTATTATAAAATACAAAATGGATGATTTTGATTATATTAAATTAAAAAATTTTTGTACAAACAGAAGCAATGCATCCAAAATTAGAAGGGAGGTAGAAAGCTGGGAAACAATTTTTGAGGCCAGTGCTTCTGATAATGGCCTCATCTCTAAAATATATAGGGAATTAAATCAAATTTATAAGAATCCAAGTCATTCCCCAATTGAGAAATGGTCAAAGGATATGAACAGGCAGTTTTCTGATGAAGAAACCAAAGCTATCTATTCCCATATGAAAAAATGCTCTAAATCTCTAATGATTAGAGAGATGCAAATTAAAACAACTCTGAGGTACCACCTGACACCTATCAGATTGGCTAAAATGACAAAAAAAGAAGATAATAAATGTTGGAGAAGCTGTGGGAAAATTGGAACACTAATGCATTGTTGGTGGAGCTGTGAGCTGATCCAACCATTCTGGAGAGCAATTTGGAATTATGCCCAAAGGGTGATAAAGCTGTGCATACCCTTTGACCCAGCAATCCCACTTTTAGGTCTTTTCCCCAAAGAAATCATGGAAGGGGGAAAGGGACCCACATGTACAAAAATATTTATAGCTGCTCTTTACGTGGTAGCAAGGAATTGGAAGTTGAGGGGGATGCCCATCAATTGGGGAATGGCTGGACAAGTTGTGGTATATGAATACAATGGAATACTACTGTGCTGTAAGAAATGATGAGCAGGAGGAGTTCAGAGAAACCTGGAGGGTCTTACGTGAGCTGATGATGAGTGAGATGAGCAGAACCAGAAGAACATTGTACACAGTATAATCAGCATTGAGTGTTGACCTGCTGTGATGGACTATATTCTTCTCACCAATGCAATGGTACAGAAGAGTTCCAGGGAATTCATGATAGAAGAGGATCTCCAAATCCAAGAAAAAAAAAAAAGAAGAACTGTAGAGTATAGATGCTGATTGAACCATACTATTTCTTTTGTTTGGGGTGCCGTTGTTTTTTTTCTTTCTATTTTGAGGTTTTGTATCACTGCTCTAATTTTTTCTCTGGTAACAGGATTAATGCAGAAATAGGATTAATGTTATTATGTGTATATATATATATGTGTGTGTATACATATATCTATATGTATAGATATATAGATATAACCTATATCAGATTACCTGCTGCCTAGGGGAGGGGGGAGGGAGGGGAGGGAGGGAGAAAAATCTGAAATTGTAAAGCTTGTATAAACAAAAGTTGAGAACTATTTTTACATGTAACGGAAAAAATAAAATACCCTATATGTAAAAAAATTAAAAAATTAAATTAAATTTAAAAAAAGAACTATTCATCTTTCATCTCTACTGGGTTTCATATTATCCATAAACATGTACACATTCTATGTACCAATGGTGAGTGGAAGAATCTTTGCAAAAGTTTTTGTACATTTTTTGTGTTTTGACTATAGTGTAGGATCCCTGCCTGCCACAGTAAACAGGCCAGGGTTAGGATAGGTGAAGCCGACAATTTTTAGGACAATTTCTAGTCCTTTCCTTATGGAAGGATGTGAGCAGTGGGTTTCTTTTAAAAAAGACTGCTCACACAGGAGGGCCTGGGCCATCTGGGTGCTGGGTTGTATCCACATATGCTGTTTTATCATTTGTCCATCACCACTGGACTTTGAGGCAGGTAAAAATGGTAAATATTATGGGGAATGTCTTTGGACTCACACTTAAATTGGATTTAAGTGAGGCAAAGTAGTACAAAGTCATCAGCCTCACCCTCTCCCAGTCAGCAGAGTCCAGTGGCAAGACAAAAATCAGCACAACTGGTAATGCCTCAGGATTCAGTGGATGACTGTGGTATCTTTAATATATAACCAAGGTCAAAGTTCTTCTTTCAACCACCTTCCCTGCCATTGGAACATATTGTCTTCATTTGCCTATTCCACAGGGTGACATCTTCACATGCTTAGAGTAGACACCTACTAACTCGCCAATGGTTTTGAGGCCTATCAGTTACCTCAACCTGATTTAGCCTGTCTGCTGAAATAGTTCACCAGAGTATGGCCTCTGTACCTGATATAGGTTCTAAGTCACAGGCGATAGGTGATCAGTTGGACACAAAAGATAGAAAGCAGGCTTAAAAAGGGCTCAGCATCATGCAAGTATGCTAAAGCTGTTAATAATTTCAAATAGCTTTTTAATTGAGTCTTCAGGATTTTCTAGTATAACATCATATGCAAAAAGTGATAGTTTTGTTTCCTCATTACCCATTCTAATTAAGTTATTTTTCTTCTCTTATTGCTATAACTAACATTTCTAGTACAATATTAAATAATAGAGGTGATAAGGGGCATCTTTGTTTCACTCCTGATTGTATTGGGAAGACTTCTACCTTATTGCCATTATAGATTATGTTTGCTGATGGCTTTAAATAAATATTACTTACCACTTTAAGGTAAATTCCATTATTTCCTATGATCTCTAGTGTTTTTAATAGGAATGGGTGCTGTATTTTGTCAAAGACTTTTGCTGCATCTATCAAGATAATTACGTGATTTCTGCTGGTTTTCTTATAGAATGGACAATTATGCTGATAGTTTTCCTAATATTGAACCAGCACTGGTAAATATCACTTGGTCATATTATATGATCCTTTTAATATGTTGCTATAATCTCATTGCTAGTATTTTGTTTAAAATTTTTCATCAATATTCATTAGGGAATATAATTTTCTTTTTTTGTCTCTTCCTGGTTTAGGTATTGGCACCATATTTTTATCATAAAAGGAATTTGGTAGGACTCCTCCTTTGCCTATTTTTCAAAATAGTTTGTATAGTTCTTTAATTGTACTTTAAATGTTTGGTAGAATTTATTTGTGAATCCAAGAGGATTTAGAACTGATATTGTTTGAATATAAACTGAAGTATGCTATTTTTCAGTTTCTTTTTTTTTTCTTTTGTTCAAGTCTTCTTGTACAAAATGACTAACATGGTAATGTTTTACCTAGTTGCAAATGTATAATATATATGTGATTGTGTATCTCAGCAAGGGGGAGGGGAGGAAGAGAGGGAGGGATAGAATTTGGAATTCAAGACATTAAATTAAAATGTTTATAAAAATTGGAAAAAAAATAAATTTTTTAAAGTTCAAATAAAAAGGGAGGCTCAGCAGTCCTCATACCAGAGGTACTGATCTTCCCTGAAAACCCTATTTGAATGCTCACATAGGTGAAGCAAAAATATTGATGTGATTACCAAAATTAATTCAATTCAACAGCTTTTCCTTCCAAATAACACAGGTAATAGCATAAATTCCCTGTTTTTCTTAGACTTCAATTTAATTCATTTCATCATTTATGAGTACATACTGTGTAAGGAGTACTATGAGAAGTGTTACTAAGAGCAGATAAACTAAATTCCCTATTCTCAAATAATTTATTTTTGTAACATTTTAAAAGAAACTTTTTTCTATTTCCAAACATTGATTTTCTCTCCCTGCAACTTTCCTTTGCAAATTGGAAAAAAAATATAACACAGAGCTAAGACAAGTAAATTCCTGAATTGGCCAGGTCGAGAAATGCATATTTCATTCTGCATCATGAGTCCATCACCACTCTGTTACAAGGTGGGTAGTACTGTCTGTTCTCTGAAATGGTTGATCTTTGCATTAATCATAGTTCTCATGGCTTTCAAAGTTGTTTTTTCTTTCTATTGCTGTTATTTTGTAAATGATTTTCATCATTCTCCAATTTCTATGAAATAATTTTTATGGCACAATAACATATTATTACATTCATATACTATAATTTCTTTAATCATTCCCCAATTCCTGAATTTTCAGTTCTTTGCTACTACAAAATAGTTGCTTTCAATATTTTTGGACATATAGTCCTTTCCTTCTTTCTTTAATATCTTTTGGGTATGAAACTAGTAGTGGTAGTCCTAATTTGAATGAGCATGAACACCTTAGTGACTTTTAGGGCACAGTTCCAAATTGCTTCCCAGAATTTATGGAACAATTCAAAGTTCCAATTGTGCATTAACATTCCTATTTTCACATAGCTCTTCTATTTTTTTTTTATTTTCATTTTTTGTCAGCTGTGACAATCTTATGGAGGTACAGTGGCACATCACAGTTACTTTAATTTGTATTTAATTATTAGTCATTTGGAGCATGTTTTAATGTGACTATTGATAACTTGGATTTCTTCCTCCAATTCTCAAGGAATTCACAGACAATAAAATTTAGATGACAAAAATTCAGGTAAATAACACAAAATATTACATTAGAAATTCTTTCAAAAGACAAAATCCAAGTGCTAAGTGAGTTTGAGGGAACAAGATAGTTACCAACTACGAAATCACAAAAGACTTCATGGGAAGGGGAAAAGGCTCACACTGGATAGACTCAGTTTTCTCAATGAAGTAAGAGGTTAAGAGGAATAACAATCTATTGCAGCTGCTTTTGTTGGACTTACTATAAATTTGTCAAAGAAAAAGTAATCCAGTCAATACCAAAAAGTAATAGGCCTTTTCTTGACATGATTTAATTCATACAAAGAAGGTTATTGACTTGACATCTGGGGGAGAAAAGGAGATGGAGGTAAGAATACATTTGATTATAGTCTTCTAAGACAAAGCTTCTTAAACTGTGGGTTGTGACCCCATAAAGGGTCCCATAGCTGAATGGGGGGTGAAAAATTTGGCAACAGGAAAATATTATGTATACCTATTTTATATACCTATATGCCTAGGATCACATAAAAACTTCTCTAATGAAAAAGGGTCAAGAGTATAAAAAGTTTAAGAAGTCCTGTTTTAAGAGACAAAGACATAAAGAAACAAAATACAACTACAACTGAGCCATCAGGGGCTTTCCAGGTCTTAGGTAGGATGACTTTTAGGCCATTCAAGAAAAAGAAAAGAAATCAAGGGTCTAATTAGAAGTGATTCTTTTAACCTGGTGCCCAGGTTATTTCAGGATATCATTATTTTGTAAGTGTCTGGCTTATATCCCATAGAGTATAATTATTCCAAAATAAAGGACAGATGTCTTAGAGGGATAGTTGGAGACATGTTCAAGTATACCTGTTTGCATTTCTACTTCTGATGCCTCAAATACTTTCATAGACTTAGCAGTGAAAGAAACCTTAGAGATTTTTCCAGTCTAACCCTTTCATTTTATGTATAAGGAAACTGAGGCCTAGAGAGATTAAGTAGACAGGTACCAATTAGTTGAGAAGTTTCAGCAAGAAAGATCTGAGTTAAAGGAAGCTTCCAAAAAAGGGAAGAAAAAAGTTATAAGTAAGGAGGAGGAAACATGTCTAGAGTTAAGATGCCTTGTCACAAGAAAGGCTAGATACAAATAAGCAGGTTTTACAGACTAATACAGAAGGTAAGTGTGGTAAGATTAGGTAGGAGAGAGGAGGGAAGAGTTTTGAAGGTAAGAAATGAGTTAGAATCAAAAAGAGAGAAGAAAATATTTCCAAGTAGCAAGGAAAATTCAGCTGATATTATAAAACCTAAATCTGTAGTGGATGAGGTTGGTTTATTTTCATAATTATCTTCATTAATGTTCAATAATTCTAGAGCATAAATGAAAAAAAAGATTTTTATTATTACACAGGAAGGAGAATTCACAAGCTGAGAAAGGCAGAAGGTCAGACAGAAGAAAGAATAATAGTGAAAATATTTGAAAGACAAGTCTTTAGGATAAAGCTAGAGATGGGAGCAAATAGCGGCATACTGGTAAATGTTTAACAACTAGATCCCCAAAGAGGTATAGCAAATTTACAAGTATAATTTTCATTAACATTCTTGCCATTACTAGCTTAAGTTAAAACTATTAATAAAAACAGTAAGTCAAACTCTGATTTGTAGCATTTGCTGATTTCTGAGGTATAAATGTTTACACTGAAATTTAGCAATCAATTCTTGCTATACAGTACAAGCTAATGAACACATCTCTGAAGCTAGTGAATCCAGATTTGGTATGATAAATGGCAAAATAATCATAGTCAGGAGAATAAAAGTCATAATTAGAGCAAAAAGTAGATTACATATGAAAGGTGGAAGGATAAAAGGTTAAAGAGAGTATAAAATTTCATAGTTCCAAAAGTAGTAGGTGGTAAAATTACAAGAAATAGAGATCCCCCATCAATTGGGGAATGGCTGAACAAGTTGTGGTATATGATTGTTATGGAATACTACTTAGTTATAAGAAATTATGAGCTCAATGATTTTAGAAAAGCATAGAAAGACATTCATGAAATAATGAAAAACAAAATGAGAAGAACCAAGAGAACATTGTATACAGTAACAGCAATATCGTGGGGTTTTTTGTTTTTGTTTTTGCAGGGTAATGAGGGTTAAGTGACTCGCCCGGGGTCACACAGCTAGTTAAGTGTCAAATGTCTGAGGCTGGATTTGAACTCAGGTCCTCCTGAATCCAAGGCCAGTGCTTTATCCACTGTGCCACCTAGCTGCCCCCTGCAATATCATTTTAAGAATGAATTTGAGTGAATAAGTTATTTTGACTATTATAAGTACCCAAACAAACTATAAAGGACATATAAGGAAAGATGCTATCTGAATCCAGAGAAAGAACTGATAGACGTATGTATAGAATAATTTTACATATATATCTGTGTACCTATTTGTATCTAATGGTAGACATCTCTAGGGTCGGGGGGGGCAGGATAGGGAAGGAAAAAAGGGGGGAAAGAAATTTGCAAGATAATTATGTTGTATATTTGAAAGGAATAGTAAGTTGTGCATAGTAATTTGTAGTTTAATATGCAAATATATTTTTATTATAATATGCTATGTAAATCTTTGTCTTATTCCATAAATTAAAAGTAATTTTTTTAAAAAGAGATAGTGATCTCTAATATGGGACAATGAATTTGTGTGGACTAAATGGAATGGAACTGAGAAAACTAAGGAGTTTTGTGGTTAGGTTGAGACAAAGGTTAATTATCAACATGAAGATTGAATCTCCCAAGGAAGACTAGCTCCTAAAGTCACTGAACAAGGTGGAAGAATAACCTGGAGACATGTATATAAGAACAATAAGGATGAATTGAATCATATCAATCTTAACATTTTCATGATAAATGAAGCAAGAAAACAGTAAGAAATTGCAGCTAAGTAACATGATGGTTTCCCTTGGAGAGTCAACTCAACGAACTGGAGTTGTTTTTATCAGGCATCCAAAGGCAACAAGAAATACCATTTTATGGGCTGTTTGGTCACCTCATATTATAATTCTCATAATAAGTTTTTTGCCAAAAAATTTCAGCAAATGATTACAGCTAACATTTGCTAGAATCAAGGAGGAGGCAGAGAAAGTCTATGGAGAAGTTGATAAGACCTTTCAAACCAAATCAATATATACTCTGATATTTAATGGTTTCAATGCAAAAGAGGGCATGAAGGAAGAAACCCAAAAATATGTTGTAAAATATGGCATTGTGAGTAAGAAATGAGTGATATTAAATACTTATAGATGATAAAGAAACCTCATGACTTCATACCTTGAATACTACATTCAAGAAAAGAAGTATGAGATGCTATTCGGGGTAAGCACCAAATAAAATAACCCAAAAAAGTAATTGATTTTATTTTAAAAGATCAGAAATGATTCTTTGCTGATATAAGGATCATTAAGGAATTGGCTATTGGAATGTATATGCTCCAGCCACTGATTTATTAGAGCAGAGATAAGAATTAAAATACAATTAAAATGAAAAAATACAATAAATTAACATAATTAAAATAATTTCATTATTGATGCTGAAACATGAGAAAAAAATCAGTTTCCTCAGGTATAAAATGAGAGGGTAGGACTAGACCAGTGTTATCAGATTCAAATAGAAAAAGGCCCCATTCGTTTGTATGTAACCTGTTGGCTGCATATTGACTAAGTTGAAAATATAATATTATTTGTGTTTTATTGTATTTTGTTAAATATTTCCCAATTATATTTTAATTTGGTTTTGGCCACACTCAGGAGCATTGTGGGCCATATCTGATGGGCTATGTTTGACAGTTCCCAACTAGATGACCTCTAAATTCCCTTCCAGCTCTATTTGTAGGAAACTTCTTGGTTACAGGAACCTTTCTTTTGGTTGAGGTCACCATAAGAACCTTTCCAACTTCAATAGTTCTAGCTACTTTCTCTCTCCTGGATTTGAGGAACATCTCTAAGTCCATGACCCTAAGCCTTCAAGGACTTTTTCAGCAAGACAAAGACAACATCCATGAAAATACCTAGTACTTAAAAGTAATAAATCAAATAATGTGAATTCCTACCTGCCCAAAGCATTATCCTAAGACACTGGTAAGTTGAGAATCTGGCCTAGAAGTTAAGAACTACACATTGAAGATATTCCTAGGGCAATTAATTCCTGACTTTTTATTGATCTTGCAATTCATGTTTGGCTCCAAAAATATGATGTAATAATATTTCCTTGTCCTAAGTTTCTTGAAAAAATTTATGACAAGATTTCATTGTCCATTAACTATTTCTTTTTCTTTAAAGTGAAACTCTTCTTACAAGGCAAAAACTCTCTCTCTCTCTCTCTCTCTCTCTCTCTCTCTCTCTCTCTCTCTCTCTCTCTCTCTCTCTCTCTCTCTCTCTCTCTCTCTCGTCTTTTCCTGCATCACCCTCATTTCTCTTTCCATTTTTTCCTCCACCTCTCTAACTTTATCTTCAAAGTCCTTTTTGAGCATCTCTATGGCCTGAGACCAATTCATATTTTTCTTGGAAGCTTTAGATATAGGGGCCCTGATGTTGACATCTTCCTCTGAGGGTGCCCCTTGGTCTTCCTTGTTACTGAAGAAACTTTCTATGGCCCTCACCTTTCTCTGTCGGCTCATCTTGCCTTTCTTTTACTAGACTTTTAGCTCCTTAAAGTGGGGCACTGTTTCCAGGCTGCAGTATCCCAAGCTTAAGAAGTCCCAGGTGGTATGATTTAAGGAGAATCAGGTTCTTCCCTCGCCCGGCCTCTTCCCTGGTCCTTAGATGACCACAGACCAACTTGCTAATGAACCAGCTTTGTGTGTTGTAGTTGTTAGCTCCGAGGATCCTGTGTCCCTCCCCAGCCTAGGCCTCTGCTACTCAAGCCTACCTCCTGGTTCTCAGCAGGGGTATAAAATCCAAGTTCTGCCTTAGCACCAGTATAGACCTCTGTAGTCTCCCCGCTGCCCAGGGCTCAGCCCAATCACCAGACTGTGAGCTTAGTTCTAGACGACACTGGTGTTTCAGCTGATTCAGAGGGTCTGGGGGTCTCCTTCTCTGGTGAGGACTTCCTGAGACTGCTCGATAGATAGATAGATAGATAGATAGATAGATAGATAGATAGATAGATAGATAGATAGATAGATAGATAGATATTGATACATATGAATATAAGATAGATTATATATGTATACATTTATGTACACATACATGCATACATACATGTATGTATAGTTTCCTATCTTGTATTCATTGCTTTATGTAAAATATTTTCTTTAAAGAATATGAACACAGGGGCAGCTAGGTGGCATAGTGGATAGAGCACCGGCCCTGGATTCAGGAGGACCTGAGTTCAAATCCAGCTTCAAACACTTAACACTTACTAGATGTGTGACCCTGGGTAAGTCACTTAATCCCAATTGCCTCACCTAAAAAAATAAAGAATATGAACAAGTAAGATCTATTCAGGCTAGCATGAGTTTCTTCCTAGCTTAGTACGTAACTTCATCATTGCCTAAATGGGCCTTACACTTGCTAAGTTTTCCCTGAGTTCAAGATTGGTTACATAGAATATGAGAAGAAAGAACATGTGGAGATAATGCAGATCAGGGTTGTAATATAAAGAGTGGAAGTGTAGAAAGAAGTGTAGAAAGAGATATGGGTTATAACTGGTAAAAGAAACTACAACCAAACTGAAAGGCAAAATATCCTTTTGTGTTTTATTTTGGCCAATTTGCCAGGAAGAGCAACAGAAAAAAAAAATGCAAACTGCCCTGTCAGGTTCATGTAATGCTCAAAAAGTGTTTTTGAAAGATGGATGACCATAAGTGGAAAAGAGGAGCCAAAGGTTACAAAACTTGGAGTCAGCTAGGTGGTAAAGTGATAAAGCAACGGCCCTGAATTCAGGAGGACCTGAGTTCAAACCTGACCTCAGACACTTGATACTTACCAGCTGTGTGGCCCTGGGCAAATCACTTAACCCTCACTGCCCCATGGGGAAAATAAAAGATTACAAAACTTAATATGATCAGGAAATTTTAAAAAACCTATTTCTCCCAAAAGACCTAAGGTCAGAAATAATAGCTTAATTCCCCTACAAAATGACAATTTACATCATTCTATTCCTGCTATGAATAATTTCTAAAGACAGAATATACAGACTAAAGATACATTGATTTCTAAATAGAACATAGTAGTGGGTACCTCTTTCATCAATACAGATCTCAATCCATAATTTCCTTCAGTCAGTAAACACACATTAAGTGCTTATCATATACCAGGCCATGTACAGAGCACTGGGCATACAAATATCAATAGAAATTAAAACAATCACTGCCATCAAGGAGTTGATATTTTAATGGAAGAAGACAACAAATAAAAAGAAATTTAACAGGGAGAGGAGACAAAAATACCTGACACAGGGCACGGTGGAAAAAATCTGGAGTGTAGCCTGGAGAGTAATAAGACAAGACTATCCTGGGAACCCTTCTTAAATTGAGATACTGGGAGGAGTTGTCCACTTAGAGAGAAAAGACACAGGATTTTCTCATCTGCAATGATCCTCATCAATATACTCCTATAAATGTGCCACAAAGAACCTAACCAATGTACTAGTAGCCTTCCTCTAAATCTTTTTACTTTTCATGTATGCCAAGGGAATATTCATACTGTCCTAATTCTTGTCACATGACTGGCCCATTTCCTCTGCTGATTGTATGTTTTCTCAAAGATAACCCTTATGCTACTTCTTGATATTCATCATTAGAAATAAGCTAAGGACTGCTTTCACCATCATTTTATGGATAAGGAATCAGAGGCTCAAATGGAATAAGTGGCTTCCTCAATGTCAACAGCTAGTAGGTGGAATGCTTGAGATTTGAACCTAGATCCTCAGACTCCAAATTCAGCACACTTTTCACTGTACTGCCAAAGTATCTCTGGTTCATTTAGATACCTTCTCATTATAATGACTTTTCTAAAATTCTCTCATTATCAAATTAGGATGGAAAATTGTTTTATACATGTAGTAATGACATATGATTTTGCTAATAGTGAAAGGGAGCATTGTTTTCTTCCCTAGGGAGAGAGAACAAATAAATATGTGTGAAACAGACATATTATGGTAATGTGCTATTTCTCACTTATGTAGAAGGTGATGATGACTCACCAGTTGCAGGAATGCATTTTGAATTATAATAATAGCTGACATTTATGTAACACTAGTTATAATAGCTGTTATAATTTTCATTTTACAGATTAGGAAATGAAGGCTCAAAGTGAAAAAGTTATTTGCCTATTCATCCTCCAGATTTATATTTCTGGAATAGGTTATTGATTTGCTCTCATATTATAACATCCTGTTGGACAGTTTCCCCTTTAAAACCAAGGTCATGTATACAACTTACTAAGATTAAGAGTTCTATTTGTGAACACAAAACAACAAAACACAAAGGCCCACACATAGCTCAACCATACGGTTTAATTGTCCCATAGTTGACTAAGCATGATAAGTGAAAAGGAATGAGGCACCAATGTTGTTGAAAGAATATTGGATTTGGTGTCAACAGAGACTTGGATCCCAATCCTACCTCTGGCACTTAATTGCTGTGTAATCACGATCAAATCAGAGTACACTGGATTTGGAGTCTGAGGATCTAGGTTCAAATCCTAGGTATGCCAGTTACTGGTTCTCTGAACTTCTGTTTCCTCTTTTATAAAACAAAGAGATTGAAATAAATGGTCTTTTAAGGTCTCATCCAGCTCTAAATGTGAAGTCCTATAATTTCAAATGTGTAGTAATTCCTTACACTAATAGAGATTACATATCCTCTATTCCTTTTTATCCCATGTAGTTGTTGCCAAATTTTTCCATATATCTTCTAGAAAGGATCTACTCAACACATTATAGGCATGACTAATTCTTTTACTACTTTGGAGGTACCAATGTACTTAGACTGCTCTGTAGCACAGTAGATAGAATTATGGGCCTGGATTCAGGAAGACCTGAATTAAAATCCAGCCTCAGAGACTTCCCAGTTATGTGACCCTGTGCAGTGACTTAACCTCTATCTGCCTCAGTTTGCTAAACTATAAAATGGGGATACCAATAGTACCTGTGGTTGTTAGTTGTTGAAGACTCTATGTTACTTCATTAGGGGTTTTCTTTTACAAAAAATAGTACTTTATTTTTACTAATTACGTGTCAAGACAATTTTTAATTTCAAATTTTTTCTCTCTCCCTCCCATCTCGCCTTCCCAAGACAGCAAACAATCTGATGTAGGTTATACATGTGCAATCATGTAAACATATTTCCACATTAATCATGTTGTGAAAGAAGAAACAGAAAAAAAAGGAAAAGCCACCAAAAGAGCAAAAATAGTATGCTTTGATCTGCATTCAGATTCCATAGTTCTTTCACTTGATGTGAATGCCATTTTCCATCATGAGTCTTTTGGAATTGTCTTGGATCACTGTATTGCTGAGATAAGCTAAGTCAGTCATAGTTGACCACTGCACAATGTTCCTGTTACTGTGTACAATGTTCTCCTGGCTCTGCTCACTTCACTCAGCATCAGTTCATACGAATCTTTCCAAGTTTTTCCTCAAATCGGCCTGCTCATCATTCCTTACAACAAAAGAGTATTATTCCATTATATTCATATTCAACAACTTGTTCAGCCATTCCCCAATTAATGGGCATCCCCTCAACTTCCAATTCTTTGGCAACACAAAAAAGAGCTGCTATAAATATTTTACATGTCGGCTCTTTTCCATTTTTATTATGTCTTTGGGATACAGGACTAGTAGTAGTATTTCTAGATCAAAGGGTATTCACAGTTCTATAGTCCTTTGGGCATAGTTCCAAATTGCTTTCCAGGATGGTTGGATCACTTCACAACTCTACAAGAAATGCATTAGTCTCACAGTTTTCCCACATCTTCTCTAGCCTGTATTTTTTTCCTTTTCTGTCATATTCACCAATCTGATAGGTGTGAGTTGGTATCTCAATTCCTTTCATTTGCATTTCTCTAATCAATAGTGATTTAGAGCATTTTTATATGACTAGAGATAGCTTTAATTTCTTCATCTGAAAACTGCCTGTTCATATCCATTGACCATTTATTAATTGGGGAATGACATATTCTTATAAATTTGACTTAGTTCTCTACTTGAGAAATGAGGCTTTTATCAGAGACACTTGCTATAAAAATTATTTCCCAGGTTTCTACTTTCCTTCTAATCTTGGTTGCATTGGTTTTGTTTATGCAAAACCTTTTTAATTTAATGTAATCAAAATTTTCCATTTAATATTTCATAATGTTCTCTATCTCTTGTTTGGTCATAAATTCATTCTTTCTCCCTTCAGGGTTTTCTTGGCAAAGATACTAGAAGTAGTTTGCCATTTCCTTCTCTGGCTCATTTTACAGACAAGAAACTGAGACAAAGAGGATTAAGTGACTCCCCCAGGGTTGCATAGCTAGTAAGTGTCTGAGACCAGATTTGAACTCAGGAAGATTGGTTTTCCTGACTTCAGGCCTGGAAATCTATCCATTGTACCACCTATCTGCCCAACAGCAATACCTGTCCCCACATGATTGTTGTGAGGATCATATAGGAAAACATTTGGAAAACATAACACATTACCTAGACCATACTAGGCAGGTAAAAATATTTGCTCCCTAACCTCCCTGAAATGTTCTATTTGGGTTTTTTATCTACTCTCCTTTGCTCTCTTTTACATTATCTGCCAACATTCTTTTTTGATCAAGAATACTATTTTTGGAGTGAGAAAGATCTGGTTTCAAACCCTACCTTAGTCACTTAGTAGCTGTGTGACCTTGAGAAAAGCACTAAACTTCTCTATCCCTCAATTTCCTCATCTGTAAAATGAAAGGTTTGGATTCAGTGACCTCCTAGTTCCATTCCAATATATAAAATCATAAATCCTTTGATCTATGTTGTCTTCAATGATGTCTCTTACAGCAGTGGCATCAGACTAAAATGGGAAAAGATGCCTGGTATATTGGCTTAGAAAACCACAAAGTCACTTTATCTATATTATATTGTTTTCTATTTATTTTGTTAAACATTTCTCAATTACATTTTAATCATTTGGATTGCACTCAGGGAAAATGAGTATACCAAAAGTTGGACATTTTTGTCTTGTACCACCTCTCACAGGCAAATCATCTTTGACAAGTCAAGGCATCCTGATTGGAGAGAATGGGAATATAGTGTGTCAAACCACCACCATATCCTCCCCTCTCAAGCTCTTTAAGAAGCAGTCTAGGACCCTGCCCTCCCAAAGGCCAGAGAATAGCAACTTGGCCCCACTCCAAGTTACTTATCCTGCTTTCAGCCTGCCCATTATCATTTAGAAGAGAAGTCCTTATGAGAATGTGATCTGAAAGCTACCTTTATAGGCATTAAAGCCATCGCATCCTCAGCAACCACAATTAGTGAAGACCAAGAAAAAAATTTCTCATCACAAAAGTCCTTGTCATCATCAAGTAGTTCAGTATCAAGAACATATATAGTTTTATTAATAGAAATTACTCTAAAGAATGTTAATTATCATCTGCTTTGCTACTTTTCCCCCCTGTTTACCTTTTTAAACTTCTCTTGAGTCTTGTATGTTAAGATCAAATTTTCTATTCAGTTCTGGTCTTTTCATCAGGAAACCTTGATAGTCCCCTATTTCATTGAATGTCTATTTTTTCCCCTGAAGAAGAATGATCAGTTTTGCTGAGTAATAGATTCTTGGCTGCAATCCAAGCTCCTTTGCCTGTCAGAATATCATATTCCAAGCCTTGCAATCCTTTAATGTTGAAGCTGCTAGGTCCTGAGCAATCCTGACTGTGAATCCATGTTTTTTTTTTATATTTATATTTTATCTATATAAATTTATATAAGAAATATAAGGCATAGTTCCTTCCTCCATGGGGCTGACTACACAGTTTATGCTTTTGCACCTTGCTGGAGAAAGTCACAAAATATCTACTGTAAACTTTGGGTTTTTGTTTTGTTTTGTTTTTAGACTTTTATTTTCCAAATTACATGTAAAAGCAAATTTTGACATCATTTTTTTAAACTTTGTGTTTCAACTTCTCTTCCTCCTTCCCTTCCCACCCCCACCCCAAGAAGCTAAACAATTCAATATAAATTATACATGAGTAGTCATGGAAAATAATTCTACAATACTTAGGTTGTGGGAGAAAACAGATAAAAACAAAATTTCAGATTAAGGAATTGTCAAAAAAAATGTATTTCAGTCCATTTTCAGATATCATCAGTTCTTTCTATGTAGATGGACTGGAATTTTCATAAGTTATTCAGAGTTATATTGGATCATTGCCTTGCTGAAAATAACCACGTGCTTCCCAGATCATCTTACACTAATGCTGTTATTTTTGTATTCAGTACATTTCTCTCTGCTTCAGTTCATGTGGATCTTTCCAGGTTTTTCTGATAGCATTCTGTTCATCATAATTTTTATATAGTACCTTGAACTTGACAATTTTCTTCACAATAGCCCAGCAGAGTAGGTACCATACATTTTGACATTTTAGTCAATCATCATAACTATTTATAACAATTTCCCTCCATCCCATTCCCTTCCAATGATATGTACTCTATTGTCTATCTTATTTTGCCCTGATCTTCCTCAAAAGTGTTCTGCTACTGACTCCCCCCTCCCCTGCTCTACCTTCCCTTTATTCACCCTTCCCTCCTTATCCTCTTCCCCTCCCACTTTCCTGAAGGTTTAAATAGATTACTCTTCCCAATTGGGTATGTGTGTTATTCCCTCCTTGAGCCCACTCTGATGAGGTTAAGGCCTTTGAGCTAATTCTGTTTTCTAGATTTTTCTTCCTCCCTCCCTCCTCAACTCTCCCTATGAAATCAAACAATTTAATATGTGTCATACATGTGGTGTTATGCCAAAAATCTTCACCTTCCTCGAACGTGTTTTGCTTTTTACAGCTCCCTCCCCCAAACTTCCCTCCCCTCCTTTCCCTCTTCTACCCACCCCCCATCTCCTTTTCCTCCCACTTTTCCTCTGGACAAAAATATATTACTATACCTGCTTGAGTATATATGTTATTGCCTCTTTGAGCCAATTCTGAGGATAGTGAGGTTCACTCACTCCCCCTCTTCTTCCCCCTCTTCCACTCCCCTCCATAGGCTTTTTTCTTTTTTCCTTCATGTGAGCTACTTCTCCCCATTCCACCTCTCCCCTCCCCCCTCCTTCAGTCTATTCCTCCTACCCCTCACCACTATTTTAAAGATGTCATCATAGATTAGCTAGGTGGCACAATGGACAAAGCACCAGCCCTGGGCCCAGGAGGCCCAGAGCCCAAATCTGGCCCCAGACACCAGACAACCCACCCTGTTTGTTCCACAGAGAACAAGGATACACAAAAAATAAATGCATTACAAATACCATCCCTTGATATTCAGTTCAGACCTGCGCATTCCTTACTGAAAAAGTTTTTATGAGTTGGAAGTATTATTTTCTTATGTATGACTGCAAACAGTTTAACCTTTTAATGTCCCTCGTGATTTCTTTTCCCTGTTTACTTTTTTATGATTCTCCAGGGTCTTGTATTTGAAAGTCAAATTTTCTATTCAGTTCAGGTCTTTTCATCACAAATGCCTGAAAGTCCTCTTTGTCATTGAAAAATTATACTGAGGGGCAGCTAGATGGTGCAGTGGATAGAGCACTGGCCCTGGAGTCAGGAGTACCTGAGTTCAAATCCAGCCTCAGACACTTAACACCTACTGGCTGTGTGACCCTGGGCAAGTCACTTAACCCCAATTGCCTCACCAAAAACAATTGTACTGAAAGATTATGCTCAGTTTTGCTGGGTACATGATTTTTGGCTGTAGGCCCAGTTCTTTTGCCCTCTGGAATATCATATCCCATGCCCTCTTGTCCTTTAATGTAGAAGCTGCTAGATCTTGCTTTATCCTTATTGGAGTTCCACAATATTTGAATTCCATTTTTCTAGCTGCTTGCAATATTTTCTCCTTGATCTGGGAGTTCTGGAATTTGGCTATAATATTCCTGAAGGTTTTCCTTTTGGGATCTCTTTCAGCAGGTGATCAGTGAATTCTTTCCATTTCTATTTTACCTTATGCTTCTAGAATATCAGGGCAATTTTCCCTCACAATCTCTTGGGGAAGGTGTCTTACCTCTTGTTTTGGTCATGGTTTTCAGGTAGTCCAATGATTTTCAAATTTTCTCTCCTGGATTTATTTTCCAGGTCAGCTGTTTTTCCAAGGAGATATTTCACATCGCCCTCTATTTCTTCAATCTATTGGATTTGCTTTACCGTGTCTTGGTTTCTCATAAGGTCACTAGCTTCCATTTGTTCAATCCTAATTTTTAGGCAATTATTTTCATCAGACAGGCTTTTATCTCCTTTTCCATTTGGCTTTTCAAACTGTTGACTTTTTCCTCATGACTGCTGAATCACTTTCATTTCTCTTTGCATCCTTTCCTCCCTCTTTCTATATCTTCCTTCTGTCTCTCCTACTTTCTCTTCAAAGTCCCTTTTGAGAGCTTCCATGGCCTGAGACCAGTTCATATTTTTCTTGGAAGCTTTGGATGTAGGGGCCCTGTGGTTTATTTCCTGATCTGAGGGTGCACCTTGATCTTCCTTGTCACTGAAGAAGCTTTCTATAATTCTGAACTTTCTTTGTTCATCTTTTAATTGACTTTAAACTCTCCACTGGGGGGGGGGGGGCTGCTTCTCCATGACACTACTGTCCCTAGCTTCAGAGGGTCTCAGGTGTTTTGGTTTGAGGGAGGGCAGGTTTTACTCTAGCCTGGCCTGTTCTCTGTTCCAAAGATAACCTCAAGCCTACTTACTAAACAACCAAACAGCAAAGCTATCTGTGGTGTGGTTCTTAGCTTCAACAAGCCTGCACCCCTCCTACACCTGGGTCTCCCGCTGCTCAGGATCTCTTCCTGGTTTCCTGCTGGGGTGGGACACCCGAATTCCTCCCTAGGTCCCATTGATACCCCTGCATTTTAATCCCTGGCCAGCCATTCAGCCCTCTTACCCAACTGCAATCTCAGCTGATGCTGTAGCTGATTCAGAAGCTCTGGGGTAAATTCCTCCAGTGCCATGCCTGTGGTCTCTGTCAGCATGATCGTGGGGTTGGACTTTACTCATAGCCCAGCAGAGCCCCCTGTAATCTATCTATAGCTGGAAAATAATTTCAGCCTGTATTTTTGTGTGTTTTTCTGCTCCAGGGGTTCTTTTATTGCTGTTTTGGGGGTAATTTTAACAGGAGCTCTGTGCGTTTAATGTCTTTCCTCCACCATCTTGGCTCCACCAACTACATGATATTTAAATTGCTTCTTTCTGGCTGCTTGGAGTATTTTCTCCTTCACCTGATAATTCTGGAATTTGGCTACAATATTGCTTGGAGTTTTCCTTTTGGGGTCTCTTTCAGGAGGTGATTGGTGAATTCTTTCAATGATGATTTTATCCTCGGATTCTATAATATCAGGGCAGTTCTCCTTGATAATTTCCTGGAATATGGTATCTAGACTCTTTTTCTGATCATGGCTTTCAGGCAGTCCAATGATTCTCAAATCGTCTCTCCTGGATCTGTTTTCTAGGTCAGTTGTCTTTCCAATGAAGTATTTCACATTTTCTTCTATTTTTTATTCTTTTGATTCTGTTTGACTGATTCCTTGTAACTCATGGAGTCCTTAGCTTCCAACTGTCCAATTTGAATTTTTAAGGCATTGTTTTCTTCAGTCAATCTTTGTGCTTCCTTTTCCAAGTTGCTGATTCTTTTTTTTTTTTTTTGGTGGGGCAATGAGGGTTAAATGACTTATCATGGGTCACATAGCTAGTAAATGTCAAGTGTCTGACCCCGGATTTGAACTTAGGACTTCCTGAATCCAGGGCCGGTGCTTTATCCAGCTAGTAAGTGTCAAGTGTCAGAAGCTGGATTTGAACTCAGGTCCTCCTGAATCCAGGGCCTGTGCTTTATCCACTGTACCACCTAGCTGCCTCTGCTGATTCTTTTTTCATAATTTTTTTTGTGTTGCTTTCATTTTTCTCCCCATTTTTTCTTCTACCTCTCTCAATTGATTTTTAAAATCATTTTTGAGCTCTTCCAAGGCAGCTTTTTGGTCTTGAGACCCATTCATCTTCCCTCTTGAGGCTTCACATGTAGGCAATTTGAGAGTATTGTCTTCATCTGAATTTGTGTTTGGCTCTCCCCTGTTGATACAGAAGCTCTCAATGGTGAGAGGTCTTTTTTGTTTCTTACTCATATCTTGGGCAGCAGGGTCACAGTTTC
The DNA here is from genome assembly GCF_019393635.1 of Dromiciops gliroides. Classification (NCBI taxonomy): domain Eukaryota; kingdom Metazoa; phylum Chordata; class Mammalia; order Microbiotheria; family Microbiotheriidae; genus Dromiciops; species Dromiciops gliroides. The sequence continues at coordinate 389,912,755 of NC_057861.1, read as the reverse complement.
AAGCTTCTTGTGCTGGGAGTTAGGGGCTATGTCACTGGCTTTCTACTCTGAGGCCTCTATGGCTTGTGGATTTCTCACTGCCCTGGGCTTGCTCCCTGTGCTTGTTCCTGCCACGAGCTGGGATGGCTAGGCCTGGTCATGCCTGTCCTGTGGGTAGCCCCCTTGCTGGCAGCCTTCCCTCTCAGGTGATGCTGGTAGATTTCACCACTGGCCTGCTGTGCCACCAGCCTACCAAGCCAAGATCAAGGGGCCTCAGTTGCTCAGCTGTGGCCTATCATTTCCTGCTAACTTGCCCCAACCTCCTCCACACTGTGCTGACCTGAGGTGCACTATGCTCTGCCTCTGCCCAAGTGAGACCAACCTTTCCTGCAGTATTTTAAATTATCTCAGTCTTTTTGTAGATTCTGTAGTTTCAGAATCTGTTTAGAGACTTGATTTAATGTTCTTTTTGAAGGAACCACAGGAGAGCTCAAGTAACTTGCTGGCTTCTCTCTGCCATCTTGTGCATTGCTACCTATCTTAAGTACTATGGACCATTTCCACTTGACTTGCAACAGAAACCTCCTATATGTGTTGGTTCCTCATTTTATAACATGAACTTCTAGAGAGAAAGGACTGTTTTGCTCTCCTATGAGTATCCTGATAGATTATCTCAATGCTTGGAAGAGCGTAATCACTTAATAAGTGTTTCCTTAATCACTGGAAATATGATGTGGTCTGCCACTGATCTCTTCATAGCCCTTTGAATTACTGGTAATATAGTTAATTTGATATCATAGAATTCCATGATTTGTAGTTATATAATATCAATTGGAAAAGATAAGTATTGTAAAGATGAGGTTTTGCAGCAACAAGCAATTTAGGATAATTGAAAACGCTGAAATCATTATTTCCCAAATTTAGTCTAGCCTGATTTGTTCTGAATACTTAATTCGAAGCCCAGATCATTGCCTACTCATAGTACTTGAAAAGATACACATAATTAAAAACAAACACAACCAACAACATATACAGCTATAGGTCATATATTAATATGCCTTTTTCATCCACTCTGTGTTTGTAGTGTGACTTATTAGATCTCTATCTTCCATTGGTATGGATTTCATTCTGGAGGTGGTATAATATGCTAATTAAATCAAGCTCTGGAACAATGTCATTGGTAATTAGTATTTGAAGAAAAATTGTCCATGCCAATATGGAACAAAAGTCACTAGGATGACAAAGAGACAAAGCAGGAAGGCATGTTTGATGCCTGAAAAGTAAAGAGAGGAAAGAAGAAAAAATGAGAAGTGACTAAGAGTTTGATATTTACAGCAATCCTTTTCACAAACAACTGAGGTCAGCTTCTATTTGTGTTGAAACTTCAGCAGGAAGAAGGCTTAGAGTGGTAGATTTTAAAAGGCATGCCTGTATTTTAACAAAGTAGTTTACAAGGTTTCTGAATAGCATAGAGAAATGTGGGTTGGATGCAAATACAATTCACTGGACTTCAGAAGGGGTTAACTGAATCCCAAAAGCAATGTCAATCTCCGGAAAAGTCTTTAGTGGAGTATCTGAGATATCTGTCCTTGGTCCTGTGATACTCCACTTTTTTAATCATTTGCTTGTATAAAATAAGAAATTGAATGCTTATCAAATTTTCAAGTGACAAAAAGCTTGTCAGATAATAGTATTAGGATCCAAAAATAGCTAGAAAGGCTAGACTCCCGGGGAAGATCTAATAATATAAAATGTATTAGGAACAAATTTAAAATCCTATCTTTACATAGCCTGGCAGTAAGGTAGTATAGTGGTGATAGTGCTGGAGTCATGAAGAGGTAAGTTCAAATCCAGTCTCAGACACTTACTAGATTTGTTATAATAGACAAATCACTAAATGTCTTTGTGTCTCAGTTTCCTCAACTATAAAATGAGAATAATAATAATAGCACCTATCTCCCATGGTTATGAGGCTAAAATGAGATTTTTGGAGGTGGGGCAATGAAGGTTAAGTGACTTGCCCAGGGTCACACAGCTAGTAAGTGTCAAGTGTCTGAGACCAGATTTGAACTCAGGTCCTCCTGAATCCAGGGCCAGTGCATTATCCACTGTGCCATCTAGCTGCCCGAGGTAATATTTCTGAAGCACTTTGTAAACCTTAAACCACTATGCAAATTTTAACTATTATTATTTTTAAAATCACATGCACAAGTACATGATTTAAGAAGTTGCCTAGCCAACAGTGTTGTTAATAAAATAGATAAGGAAGTTCTAGTGGATCACAAGTTCAATATGTATCAACATGGTGGTATGATAACCAAAAACAGAAACAGTACCAGGGATATAAAAGTCCTACTTTAATATACTCTGATCTTATCAGATTACATGTTGAGTGTTTTGCTCAATCTTGATGCTGTATTTTAGGAATGACATAGACAAACTACAACAGATCTTGGGGAGAGCCACCAAGATGATAAGAGGACTGATGATTATACCATATGAGACTCAAGCATATGACATTTATTCATATAAAGGAAACTTCAAAGATGCATGATAGCTCTCTTCAAATAGTTGAAGGATTATAGCATGTAACAAGGATTAGAGTTTTTTCTGCTATGCCCAAGAAGAACAGAACAAGGAGAAATGAATGGAAGTCACAGAAGAGCAGAAGAAATATAAACCTCTTATACCGAATGACCCTTTAAATACTTGAAGAAAGCTGTCATAATAACAGCTGTTGTGTATAAAAAGTGTCAAGGTTGACAACAGACTTTACATAAGCTTCCATTTGATCTCCATGACAACCCAATGAAGTAGTCTGAACAGCTACTATTTTCACCTTTATACAGATAAGAAAATCAAGATGTATAGGGGTTAAGGAGTAGAAAGACATCAAGTAAAGTAGTAGACAATAAGTGGCAGAATAAGGATTTAAACCCAGGCCCTTCCATGACATCACATGTTCACTGGTGGTTCTGTACCCAACTTCAGAGCCCTGTAATTCAGCTGTGTAGATTAAAGGGTCAACTGCAGGGGCAGCTGGGTTGGGCAGTGGATAAAGCACTGGTCCTGGATTCAGGAGTCCTGAGTTCAAATCTGGCCCCAGACACTTGACACTTACCAGCTGTGTGACCCTGGGCAAGTCACTTAACCCTCATTGCCCTGCCAAAAAAAAAAAGAAAGAAAGAAAGGGTCAACTGCAAAACAGCATACTCAAAACCAATGGAAGTGAAAAGGTTTTCCTTGATCCAAGTTATCTCTTCCATGACATCCAATTTCCTACTTGTGATCATGGGTTGTTCTTCATCAAAAATATACAAAGTAATTTGGTTTGTTGCAGTATTCCTGCAGTGTTCCTCTGACTGACTTCTTCCTCTTTGTGCTTCACAAATCCTTTTCCCCATGTGTGAAACTATATGTTCTGGGCATGTTTGAGATTTCTGGTCACTAGCTTATGATTGTTTTCTTATCCAATTTCCATGAGAATGAGGTTACATTGTAAAGTATCTCCCCATTGGTGGGAGATCAACATATTTTATCCTCTCATTTCCAAGGTAAACTAGCATTAGGAGGTGTTCAAACAACCAGGCAGAGAACAAATAGCATCTCTGTTGTCACAAGTGAAATTCAGAAAAAGTGGACTAAGACATGTTTTCTCCAAGCAATATAACATTTTATTCACAGGGTATAAACCTGATAATAGAATGGGTCAGCAACTTGCGTCAATTGAACCAAATGTCCCTAAATCAAAATTCGACTCATTTTGATAAATATAGAACAAAGAAAAATGGAGTAGATAAGGAAATAATACAATGGGTTACATGGTTGGCAGCATCACCAGGATGAAGACAACATGGTTGAATACATAGCTGAGGCATGGGGAACAATATAATTGATTAGAAGTTGGGAATAAGGAGCTAGTAACAACCTCCTCCTTTCCTTGCATGACTAAGAAAAGTTCATTTGTTCCACCTGCAAAGTTAAAGGTCGTGGACCAGACTTATTTGGATAGCAAACATCCTTGAAAGATAGCTCAGTAGTGTAGAAACCAGACCAGACTCCCTGGTGTCTGCCCACATCCCTCAAGGATAACAGATTTCTTTGAAGTAACAATAGAACAGTGATTAGCAGGACTGAATTTATAAACTTAACTCATTACAGACCAACTAGATATCTGCACTAAGTTCAGAGACAAAGAACCATGACTTGGGCAACTACAGGAAAAAATTAATGAATTGTAGATATGATTAGTAAAAATGATACAGAATCAATTTAATCTTCTCACTGTGAACTAAGAAAGTCAACCACCAGGAAGGCAGAAACACCTTTGCAAAGAAATTGACAATCAGTAGTTACAGCCCCCATGCTTCAAATCCATGTGTTTATCAATTCCCAGGGACCCTAGAAAGAAGAATTCAGACATTATGAAGCTTTTACATCAGAAGTTAACAGATGAGCAAACCACAAACCTCTCTGGAAATCAATTTCCTCTTCTGGATGAACAAAATGACAAAGGTGAAGGTTCAATCTATCTATAAATTCTTTGATCTTATGCTTGCCATAAATCTATCTGCAGTCTGGGGTTGCCCAAGAGAGACTTTGTCCTCCATGGAGTTACACTTTAAAAAGAGGTAGCTTCCAATATCCAGTATTTCCAACCTTGCATATTCTCATTCCATATACAGTTTCCTTTTAAATAAGTGACTCTTTGTCTCTTCCATACTCTGTTTGTTAAGGAAACCTGCTAATAATACAAGATATCACCTGAGTTTGTGAGATTTCGACCTAATCTAATGAAGCATGTCAAAGAAGTGACTAAGTGGTACAGTGAAAAGAGCACTGGACCTTGTGTCAGGAAGAATTAAGTTTAATTCCTAACTTTGGGCAGCTAGGTGGCACAATAGATAAAGCACTGGCCCTGGATTCAGGAGGAACTGAGTTCAAATCTGACCTCAGACACTTGACACTTACTAGCTGTGTGACCCTGGGCAAGTCACTTAACCTTCAGTGCCCCAGGAAAAAAAGAGAATAAATGCTAGGGGAAAAAGATAATATAGAAAAAAGCGCATCTGGGTGATCCAGTGGTTAAGGTACCAGCCCTGGATTCAGGAAGACCTGAGTTCAAATCTGACCTCAGACACTTGACACTTACTAGCTGTGAGACTCTAAGCAAATCACTTAACCCTCATTGCCCGGCAAAAAAAAAAAAAAATATTTCAAAAATAATTTGCAACCTCCCCCAAAAAAAAAACAAAGAGAAATATAGTGGAGGGATGAATATAGATTCAGAAGACCTAGTTTCAAATACTGGCTCTGTCACTTATTACCTATGTGACTTTGGGCAAGTCACTTCATCTCTACTGACCAATTTCCTCATCTGCAAAATGAGAGGTTTGGATGATACATAATATTCCTTTCAGTTCTAAACTAACAATCCTGTCACCTTACAATGTAATAAATGAAGTAAGAGGGTTAATAGTTTTTTGCCTCATCCTTCTACTGTCAAAAGCTACCAGTTCTGCCATGGTGGGTCCTTGGCCTTTTGCTGTCCAAGGTACTGACTAGATGTAGCTGCCTTGAATATGCAGTTTAATAAATCTGAGGCAGCAAAACACTGAGCAAATAAGGAAAAGAGATCCATGATCCAACCCAACAGAGGGAGAACAAACAAACCTATTACCTGGAAGTTAGAAAAATTTGTCACTTCCAAGGCATATTTCTATGTATAGCACATATTACTATTGTGTTAACTATGCATAAACATCATTAAACACAGCAGGAGGATGAGTCTGAGCATATAGCAGCACTAAGAAATCAGATTCAAACCTTTTACAAAGGATGGTACTGAAGTTTCTATAGTGACAAGGAAGAACACAATACACCCTCAGAAGAACATAATAAAGTAAAAGATCTGACATCCAAAACTTCCAAGAAAAATATGAATTGGTCTCAGGGCTCAAAGGGAATTTTGAAAATAAAGTAAGAGATGTAAAGGAAAAATGGAAAGAGAAGTGAGTGATACAATAAAATCATGAAAAAAGTCAATAGCTTGGTAAAAGATACACAAAAAAAAAATACTGAGGAAAATAACACCTAGGTTTTCCTGGGTTTGCCAGCTTACTATCTATCTGCCATGACATGCTGTATATTCAAAGCACAATGTAATTTTGGCAGGGGAGCACTAACAGTTGAAGAGTTCAGGAAGAGCTTCATGTAGAAGGGGACATTTTAGCTCATACTTAGCAATTAATTCATAAAGATATTATTTAATCCATCTCAGCCTCAAGTTTCCTCATCATTAAAATGAGGGAAATGGTTCTTGCAGTAACTATCTCAAAAGGCTGTTGAGTCAAATGAGGTAATGTACATAAACCCTTTACAAACATTGGGGCAGTATTAAAATGTCAGGTATTATTTCAATATTAATGGCAAAAAAAAGTTTCCATACCCACATATATTAAAATGTTCAATATAATACATTTATTAAATAATATGGTAAATATTATTATATTAAAATATTAAATTGCCTGAAAGTTAGATTACCTTGATCTCTGTCTCTCTATCTTCTATCTCTGTCTCTTCCTTTGTCTGTGTGTGTGTGTCACTCTTCCTTCTCACCAAATTCGTGTCCTCAGCATCCAACAATTGAAGAAGACAAACATAAAGCCGGGAGTAAATGGGAAGGAAAAATAAGCTCAGACAATTACTTTGTCCTGGAGAATATTGCATTGAATAAAAAGGAAAGGATGAGGTATGATCAGAGTGAAAATTGGTGATGTGCCCATATTATTATAAAATACAATTTCTGTACCCTGTGTCTCATGGCTTGTCTCATTGGCATGTTTGGGGGCTACATAATAGAAAAGACTACATTAAAAAGTGTGTTGTTCTTTAAGGTGTCTCCACTCCAAATCTAGACTTTTCTGCAGCTAACCTGGTAATCTTCCATTCTCTTCAGCCACAGATGTTATGAAGGGAAAGCTAAAGATTTCTGGAGACAGGAGCTTGCTAGCTCTAATGTGCTCCACTGAGAATTGAGTCCGGAGGAAAAAGGGAGAAACATTAAGAAATAGGAAGACTAGGCCTGCCTACAAAGAACAGTTAGATGAAATAGAATCCTACTTTGTCTCCTGAAAAATGGAACAGCATATTTTAAGCACTTTCAAGCACTAGGGATACAATTTAAAAGCAAGACAGTCATTCTTGTCAAAAAGTTCACACTTTAATTAGGTGAGAGAACATGCAGGGTTCAAGTAGAGGGTGGAAAAGCTTGGTGGTCCTTAGGTGTAGCAACAAAGCAAATGCTAAGGTCCAGTAGACTACTGTCCGACTAGAAAGATTATGTTTGGTGACTTCTTGGTCATAAAAGCAGTGTGAGCAGCCATGTTCCTGATTAGTGCCTTTTGGGGAGAGGATAGTGGGCCAAAGGATTGTAGAAGAGCAGGGTTCTATGTTACCTTCAGGTGGGATGTAGAGGTTCAGCATCTAGCTGAGAGGAGATGTTTAGAACCTGGTTTATCATCAATGAATTCTAGAATCACTAGATGGTATAGATAGAAGGAACCTTAGAGACCCTCTAATCCAACCTTTCATTTTATAGATGAAAAATTGAAGATCAGAGAGATGAAGTATCCAATACCACACAGCCAAGAAAAATTTCAGTTGTCAGCTCTCAAACCCCATTATGCAAGGCACCCTTAATACAGGACCCTCAGAAATTCAAGAAAAATCATTGTTTTGGAGGTCTCCAAGTATATGGATGGCTAGACTATGACAAGTAGAATAGTGGTGACCAATTGGTCCTTTCTACTTGACACAGAACTGATTAAATTCAGCAATATTGAGTACCTGCTATATTCCTTGTTCTGAACTAAATGAAAGAGGATATGATTAAGTTAGCCGTAAGCAATGACTTCATTGAAACTGAGAGACACCGTAGCAGATTCTCAAGAGATATGGTGACATCTTTGTTTCTTAAATTGAATATGTTTTATTTGTTTTTAAAGTATTTCCCAATTACATCTAAAGATATTTAATGTTCATTTTTTAAAATTTTGAACTCCAAATTCTCTCCCTCACCTGCCTCCCTACACCTTGAGAAGGCAAGTAATGCGATAACAATTATACATGTAAAGTCATGTAAAACATATTTCCATATTAGTTATGTTGCAAGAGAAAACACAACAAAAAACAAAGAAAATAAAGTTTTTAAAGTATGCTTCAATCTGCACTCACGAGTTTATCAGTGCTGGGGCGGGGAGAGCTATGTGCTGCAGTGGATAAAGCACTGGTCCTAGATTTGGGAGGACCTGAGGTCATATCCAAGCTCAGACACTTAATACTAGCTGTGTGACCCTGGTCAAGTCACTTAACCCTCATTGCCCAGAAAGAGAGAGAGAGAGAAATGGAGTTTAACAGTGGGGAGATAGCATTTTTTATCATGGGTCCTTTGGAAGGGTCTTAAATAATTTTCTTGATCAGAGTTGTTGTCTTTCACAGTTGACCATCATTACAATATTGCCAGTATTCTCCTGATTCTGCTCACTTTGCATTGTATCAGTTCATATAAGATTTCCCAGGTTTATCTAAAACCATGCTATTCATCATTTCTTAAAGCAAAATAATATTCCATCAAAATCGTATACCATGGGGGCAGCTAGATGGCACAGTGGATAAAACACCAGCCCTGGATTCAGGAGGACCTGAGTTCAAATATGGCCTCAGACACTTGACACTTACTAACTGTATGACCCTGGGCAAGTCACTTAACCCTCATTGCCCCACAAAAAAAATCATCATCATCATCATATACCACAACTTTTCCAGCCATTCCTCAATTGATGGATATCTCCTCAATTTCCAATTCTTTGCCAAGATGGTAGCATCTTTAAGAACAGAATCAACGAGTCATCAATCTAACATGGTTTATGAGATAATAGATGGTAAGTTACTAAATGACTGACTGTACAAGTCTTTTCCTGTCATGAAATTCTGATTTCTTACTAACAATTGAAAAAGTAAGTAAATAATTAAATATACAAAATTAATGTCTGTTCATCAATCACAAGAGGCAGTATGGGGTTAACATCATTCCTAATTTTCAATAAGGAAGGAAATGACAAATGGCTCATAGGAAAGGAAGGAAAGGGCAAAAACAAGGTGACCTAACAATTAGAACACAGGGAATGCCTTTCATAGCAAAATGTTTGCCTTTGAGAGTCTAAAAATTATTTCCTTAACCCAGCAAAGAATGATGTTCCCTAGAAGCTGAGGTGATTACACCACCAGCTCCTCCGGGTATTATAGAAACAGTCACCTCAGGAGTCTCTGGCTGGTGGGCCTAAAATCAATTCAAGCTGGAAGCCAAATTTGTTTCTGTCCACTTTGCACCCAGGGAAGCTGTCATCATGAGAATGAATACTAGGTAAGGCACATGAATATTTACCAAATAGGCTAAAACAAACTGGGGTCTTGAATTTGTGATTCATACTAAGTACAAACTACCCAATTAGCTCAGCATCTCCAAGATTAATGAGGAACTGCTCCACAGACATAGATTGTTACAATTCGTAGCAGAAAAATTATATGTTCAACAAAGTAAAAAAAAGAAAGAAGAAACAAAATAGCCTAAAATAAAACCATCAGTAAACATAAATAAAACATTTTTCAGTACCAGGAGCACTCAATGAATATTGCCACAGGTACAAAATTTGACTCTTATAAACATGTAATTTACACTTTGAATGACAGGAGTGCTTTTGGAAGAGAATATCTCATTTTAATTTTTCCTCTATTTCAAAAAAATCCATGAGTGCTTCATTTAGAGAGCTGGAAAGGAGCGGAGGATTCATATCTTCCAGAGGAGTCAAGACAAGACCTTTGTAAAGGGTTTAATAATTCTTTGAATTACTGTTCACCAGAGCCTTTGAGCTTCCATTTTAACACATGCAGCTTGACATGAAAAATATAATGCACAACGTTCAAGTATTAGTATATGTGATTGCTGACTCTATTTAGTGCTTTCTCTATTAGGTCATACTACAGTGAAGAGATTGAGCTGGAATGATTGTAACTCATATATATATGTGGTGCTTTGAAGATTGCAAAGTGTTTTCTTGACAAGCATGTAAAGTTGGTAGTGAAAATATTATCCCCATTTCAAAGATGAGAAATCTGAGGCTCAGAGAAATTAAGGAACTAGACAGTGATCACATAGATAATGTGTCAGAGTCAGCACTAGAACCCAGTTCTATAGATACTGAGTCATTTTCTCTTCATTATCCCATGCTGCCTTTTTTTGCAGGGCAATGGTGGTTAAATGACTTGCCCAGGGTCACACAGCTAGTAAGTGTGAAGTGTCTAAGGCCAGATTTGAACTCAGGTCCTCCAGGGCTGGCACTTTATCCAGTGTACCACTTAGCTGCCCCCATGCTGCCTCTTTTAATGCAAAATTCCTCTGACTCCCTATTCAGGCTGTTGTGACTAAAGTACTCTGTACTTTTTCATGAGTAACTCTGCTTATACACTACATTGCATCCATTTCTGAATCAGTATTTCCAATCTGCCTAAGTGCTCAGGCAGGATATAGCCAAAAATATCTTGAAAACATTCCAAGAATGCATGAATGAATGATTCAAAGAAAGAATGAATTAATGGTTGAAAGAAGGAAGGAAAGAAGGAATGTATGGCATTTTTATTTATTAAGTGTTTATTATGTGCAACACACTGTACTAAGCACTTGGGAGAAAATCAGAATGCAGTTCACATAATGGAGATTATATAGAAGTTTTGAGTGACAAGTCAGATAAGAAGTTCTATGATCTTCAAGGTGTAGCAGTAAAGAAGATAATAATTCCACTTTAATACCATTTTCAGTGATAAAAATCATATTTTTCTAATATAGAACTATTTCACAGTGCCAGGCAAGAACTTTCTTTTCTAGGTCTTCAGTAGTTGTGGCTATAGCACCACCTTCAGGAGCATTTGAGGTGCATCTCAAGAAGGATTGCTTTCCAGGATGCTGACTAATGGGTACAGGACTGGAAGCACTGCTAATTCTCAAGATTCTTAGTTAAAGTATATTGGACTGTCTCCAACAGAATATTAGTAAAGATGGTGGTTAAGGTGGTAGTGGTGTTTTGACTTGCCTGACACATGCTGTCTACTGTCTTTCCCTCAAGATGCCATTTTGCTTCACCTAGACTGCTGTTGGTGAGAATAGCTGGGTCCTTCTCCACAGAAATTTCTTCCTCTTGGTTTTGATAGTTGGACCAGAATCAGGACCAATGTTTAAGGGTGGGGAAAATAAGAAGGGGAAGGGAATGGTACAAATCTCATGGTTATTGATAAGTTGATTGAGGACAGTTAAATTCAGGAGTTTAAAAATTGTCTATCAATTAATAAGCATTTTACTTACTATGTTTCAGGAATTGTGCTAAGTTCTGGCATATTTTTTTACACAAAGCAAAAACAGAAACAGTTTCTGCCCTCAAGGAGCACATAGAAGGATACTAAAGAATGGAAATGATGAGACTGAGCCAAGATGTTGAAGTACAAAGATTGAGGAGAACCCAAAATATACATGTATACACATACACATAAGCACAAAGACATTAAATACCAAAGACAAGAAAAACAAAATATCCAAACAAAAAATTTAAAAACCAACATAAACTGTTTTTTTAATGAGTAAATCAAATTTCTGATAAAAGTTAAGATAACACAGTAACTAAATTGGCTATTGTATCAAAACTAGAAATGAACAAAAATATGTAATATCTTTAAAGAGATGTTTCCAAAAAGGGTGACACATTGAAATAATTAAACAAAAATTAATCATACTAAGAAAATCACAATACGAAATAAAATAAGACCTTGAAGAAAGTACAGTCAAACACAGAAATTAAGTGAGAATTAAAAGACATGGAAGTGTCAATGAGAAATACTGAAATTAATTGACAGATTTAGTACTATACCAATCAAACTACCAAAGGGATATTTTATGGAGGGAGACAAAATAATAACAAAATTCATTTGGTGGAACAAAAGATCAAGAATATAAAGGATGATAACTGAAATAAGGATGAAATTATGGGGCAATAATACTTTCAGATCTCAAACTATATTATAAAGCAGGAGCCATTGGAACAATTCGGCATCAATTTAGAAATAGAGAAGTGAATTGATGGAATAGGTTGAACAAAGAAGAAATAGAAATAATAGAACCCAATAACCTAGTGTTTATTGAATTTGAAAATATGTATTATCTGAGAAGAAATGGCCTATTTAATAAGAATTGTTGGGAAAACTGGAAATCAGATTTAGAAAAATTAGGCTTAGGCCAATATCTTAAACCTGTGATGTTTAAAAATCTAAATATGTGGTTGCCTTAAATTAGAAGCTTTAGGGGGCAGCTAGGTGGCACAGTGGATAAAGCACTGACCCTGGATTCAGGAGGACCTGAGTTTAAATCCAGGTTCAGACACTTGACACTAGCTGTGTGACCCTGGGCAAGTCACTTAACCCTCATTTCCTCACCAAAAAGAAAAAAAAGAAAAAAATAGAAGCTTTAGCACCAGTCTTTGGACACTAAGCATTTATTAAAGCATACCATGTATTACGTGGTGTTCAGAAAGTTAAGAAGAGGTCTATATAGCGTAGAGTTCCAGCCTGGTCAGGTTCTTCCTCATGTCCTCCACCACAAGCCTGCTTCAATCATGAACTCCCCAGCAAACTGAGTGTGGAAGCTTTTTATAGGTCTGGAGCATGGGCGGTCCTTACACACTGCTTCAAGCTGGATTGGTTAGCGTCCTCCAAATCCATTGGTTCACTAAACTTGAAGGTGGTCTCTAGTTGAGTTCAAAGTCCTTAGCTTCTGAGAGCAATGCCTTCTTAAGGGCTAGCCAGGTGTGGTTATAATCTAGTTAACTTGAAGTAGGCTAATCAGCAGTCAGTCACTCTCACTTAATTCAATCAGTTTAGATTAATCTCCAGGTGAGCCTTTGAGTATCTGCCAAATCCCATTATTTTCTCACAAACCATATTCTATAATAATTTCAAAATAGAAACATGATCAGATTATTTAAAAATCATACAAATAATACAAATTAGAAGAGAAGCAAATTAAACATTTTTTACAGCCAGTGAAAAATGTTATCTATCACATCTATCTCATCACCACACTGCTAACTCAAGGCTAAAAACCACCACCTCAGCCTCTTCTTTTCTCTGACTGAAAGGGTAGAGGATGGAATACCAAACTCTTTCCAGTGCCTTACTTTATAGAGGGCAGAAACTAGCCTTTGAGCTTGCTCCAGTTTTCATCTGCTGCTTTGCCTGGTTTCAATTCCATGAAACAAGATATTCCTCACTAGATACCTCCAGGTGTCCTGTCCCTTAAATCCCCACTTTCCTGTCTCCTTTTGTGTGCCATCTCCTCACATTGAGTTGTAAGCTCCTTGAGGGCAGAGTTTGTCTTTCTTTTTACAAATTTTCTCTTCAGTACTTAGCACAATGCAAGGCACATAGTAGCCACTTAATAATGGGATTTGATTGAATTTGATACATTTGATTGGATTGGATACAAATTTTAAAACAGCAATTATGAAAGAAAATAGATGTGATTATATAAAATCGATAAGCTATTGCACAAAATCAATGCCTCTATCATAAGAAGGAAAGTGTTTGGGAGAAAGTCTTTGTATAAAAGATGCCCTAAGATAAAGATTTTATATCCAAGATATTCAGACATACCATAGTTAAGCTCTAAGGCTAAAATAATGACAACCTTGAAGTACAACATAGGATCACAAAAATTGGAACACCACATTTACAAAATTAAGACACATAGAAAATGGGCATAAAAAAATTAGCATGATCTATACAGGTGACAGATGGATATTTGAGAAACAAATGTACTTTTAAAAATTTAGAGTCATGTCCCCCTTTGTCCCCCATGTTCCCAGGACATTTTTAAACAATCAACCCACTCCCCAGGCAATAAGATAATCTAAGTAAGACCATTGCTTTTAAAACGTGACAATTTCAGAACTTTGTATTACCTAAATAATTAAAAGTTTAGGAGAACATTTCAGAGAAACAAAAGGAAGAGGAGAAAGAAGGGAAGTAGAACAATTATACCAAAGCAAATTTCCCAAGCTTTTACAAATGGAAAGTCATAGTTAAAGTAACCTACAAAGTTATTGGGCAACTAGCTAATTCAAGAGATAGAGTACTGGGCCTGGAGTCAGAAAGACCTAAGTTCAAATCGAGTCTCAGATACTCACTAATTGTGTGATACTGGGCAAATCACTTAACCCTGTTTGCCTCAGTTTTCTCATCTATAAAATGGGCTGGATAAGGAAATGGTCAACTTTTCCAGTATCTTTGCCAAGAAAACCCCAAATAAGGTTACAAAGAGTTAGACATAACTGAACAAAAACATAGTTATTAATATTAGATAAAAGCATTTGATTATAATATCTGTCCAATTTAGATCAATAATATAAGCAAAAATTGTTATGAATGAACAATATAGACATAACAATAATTTCTAAAATTAATGCAAATTAGCTAAACTCTCCAATAAAATAGAAAATAGTCATAGAATGTGTCTAAAATCAAAATCATTCCATATGCTGTTTACAGGAAACACATTTAATTGTGAAAAAAAAGCAAAATAGTTTCAAAGTTAAAAACCAGTCTAAAATTTATTATGCTACTTACAAATTACAGAAATTAATGTGGTACTAACTATATGGAACAAAGATGAGTTTTTAAAAACTGAGTGATGCTAGGATTTACTGGAAAGAGTATTGAACTTGGAGTCAGGAAAGACCTAGGTTTGAATTCTACTTTTGACATTTAATAACCATGTGACCATGGGAAAATCACTTGACCTCTCTGAAACTAAATTTGTAAATTAGGGTAAGTACCTGTCATACTCCCACGGGATTGCTGTAAGGGTCAAGTGAGATTGTACATGTAAATTGCTATGTAAATGGTTATTGAGGCCTGAAAAGATAAAGTCTGAGAGGAAATCTAATCAAAGTACAGATAGGATGACTATGTTCCTATTCATCAAAGTCCAGTGTATGACAATTAGGAGTCACCTCTTGAAAGCTGAAGAAAGTAAAACTCTGTAAGTATTGATTTGTAAGTAGATAATACAGTTATAAAATTGATTTTTCTCAAAACAGACCAAACACACTGTAGCCTTTAGCCCCACCACCCCACTGTCTGAGTGCTTGGTCTTGCCTTCAAACTGTAAGACTTTTCTTGGGAATTCATTTGTCTTGGCCCAGTTGGCCCCATTCAGTCAAAACCTTGAGTATATTTAAAGTTAACCCAAGTCTATACTTTCAGTAATTCACCATGCTAACAGACAATAGCAAAGAACAGTAGTGAAACAGTAAGCATTTAATTGAAACAGAAATAAATATTAAAGTAATTAATACTATTACCAGCCATATTCTTGAAATAATATAATGTATTATTTGATTCTCCATTCTGTCTCTCACCTGCTACCTGCATCCTGCATCCTGCCTCCAAGCGGAGTAGTTTGAAAAATAAGTTTCTTCTAACTAGTGGCTCTGATAGTGAAAAATGTGGGGCTTAGTCTCTTTGTGCAACTAGAAAGTACTGATAAGAGGTCTCAAAGTTGAAAACTTCTAGGAAGGCTTGAATCTGAATTTGAAAGCACTGACTTCCTCTACTCAAGCCCATTCATGCAGTCTGCAATGCTTCTTTCTCCATGTGGCTGCTGTTGGACCAACCCCATGCAAGTCATCACATTTCTCTGCATCTTGTATTCATGATTTCTCAGTCTTGTGGTAGGAAAATATTCTTCCTTTGTAATATTCTTACATTATAGAAAATACAAGAAAAAATTTAAAACTCAGTCACTGAAATAAAAATTTCTTCTTCCTACTAATTCCTTGAACAAAGGGTTAAGGGAGCAGTTCTCCTTGGCTTTGGTGCAAAAATCTCTTCACTGCATTCATGTGTACAACAGCAATCTTGGAGCTTCCCACAAGTCAGGCCCTTACCATAATGCAGCTATGGGCTCTGATTAAAATTTCTAAGAAATATTTAAATTCGCCCCCTGTAGTCCATCATCCCACAATTTAAAATTGATGCTATGGAAGGCAGTCATACTCTGCCATAAAAGATCCATTAGGGATAATAGTAGCCTGAGTATAGGGTTGGATAACCTATTGGTCTGACCTAGCATGGTATTTCTTGTGTTCTTATGTACAAACACTGCCTCAGAAAGATTTGTTCTAGAAAGGTCACAAATGCCTTGGAAGAACACAAGTATTTGTCCTTCACAATTTACTCTGCTATTAGAAGCTAGAACTGATATTCAAAAGTCAATTTTTCTGAGTCTTCTGTCACTTTATAGCTCCCCAAGGCTTTCTGAAGAATACAACTAGACAGAGAAGCCCATGCAAAAGAGAATTACAATCAACATTTCTTACCACATGTTTAAGTGACCTAGTCAATAAAGCAGTGAAAGGTGCTCAGTGGCTGTTTTCTGTTGTTGTTGGGGGGGGGGGGGGTCAAGTATTAAAGCCTGAATATTTTAACCCCTAAAACAGCTCTGAGTAAAATGAAATGTTTTCTCTAAAACAATACTGTTGGCACTAAATTGATACAGACAAAATTCAATGGACATTTGTTATTACCAATCCCTTAATAATTTTTTAATGATGCTTATGTCTCCATTAGTTAGCAAAGGAAGAAATCTCTTTGATCCATCTTTTCTGAGGCTGATGTCTACAGGTAGGAGAGAATCTATGGATTTAATTGGTCCATTCATTTAAGATAG
Organism: Dromiciops gliroides; assembly: GCF_019393635.1. NCBI lineage: Eukaryota > Metazoa > Chordata > Mammalia > Microbiotheria > Microbiotheriidae > Dromiciops > Dromiciops gliroides. Next base: position 389,895,948 of record NC_057861.1, on the reverse strand, counting down.
CTTTACAGTTGAAACTAATCGCTACCGTTTGTTTCCTCAGTCCTAGAAGGAGCTACATTGATTGTTAAAACAAACCAGAAGGACAGACCAGCATTGCTACAGTAGATGACACATGAAGCATTTCTTAATGGGACTGCAGAGTACCCTTCTCCTTCCACATATTTATACACAGGAAAACTGATTTAGGAATGAAGCAATGGCCATAAAACATGCCAGATATAAAACACTTAAGAGAATCCACCAAAAATTATTCAGTCCTATGTCGTAACAAAAACAGGATTCTGTTGTCAAATAATTGTGGGAGGCAGGAGGTATTGAAATCAACAGAAGAGGGAAGAGAGGAAGGCACTGAGAAGCCAATATAAATACGCATGATTTGTAGCTAGGGTCCCACCTCTCTCTCTCTCTCTCTCTCTCTCACACACACACACACACACACACACACACACACACACACACACACCATCCATTTGCCATTGAGGGTTAAAAGAGGGAGTGTCATAAGTTAGGCATAAGTGTTTTTGCTGCTACTGTCTGTCACTTGGTGAGCCAGGACAAAAGTGCTAAACTCCTTCCTGGAGGTAACAGGCATTCCTTTCATTGTTGTTTGGTTGGATCTGACTCTCCTTGACTCCATTTGTGGTTTTCTTGACAAAGTGGTTTTCTATTTCCTTGTCCAGCTTATTTTACAGATGAGGAAATTGAGGCAAACAGGGTTAAGTGACTTACCCAGGGTCACACAGTTAGTAAGTGTCTAAGGTCAGATTTGAACTCAGGACAATGTCTTCCTGGCACCAGGCCTGGCACTCTATCCACTGTAGCATATAGTTGCCTGAGCATTCCTTTAGTTTTCTAAAATGAAAATTGGATTTGGAATCACAGAATTCTAGAATCTCAGAGTTGAAAGGGCTTTTAGAGTTCAACTAGTCAAACCTGTAGGTGAAAAATAATTCCCTCCATACCATGACCCAAAGGTGATCCTCTAGGCTCTGCTTGAAGATTTTCCCTGAGAGGAAACCCACCACTTCCTCTAAGGGACAGTAAGTCAATTCAGTAGCAGGATTTCAATTAAGGGAGACAAAACCATGCTCATTTTAAACTGACTACAAGGCTCATTTGATAATATATGAGTCCTTAAGAGAATACTTATTTATACAAAAAAAGTTTAAGATATTTGCTCTCTTATTCAATATCAACCCCCGGTCCCTACTTTGGCTATATAAAAGGAAATAAAGTCACCCATGTAAGTAGCTGAATACTGGGAGGCCAACTTTGTCCAAGCAGCCCACTAGTTCTAGATATGCTATAGATAGCATGGAGCTATGAGGTTTTATATTATAGTAAACAAAAGGAGATAGAATGGCTATAAAGTCAGCCTCTGAGTTGGAAAGACCTGAAGCCAAGTCTCCCTCTGATGCAAAATAACTAGGTGTCCCTGAGTAAATAACTTAAATTCTCAGTGTCTAAAATTCCCTAGGTGTCTCTTAAAGATAATTAGTTAAGTTGCAAAATATTTGCTAGTCAAGGAAGGAAGGAAGGAAGGAGTCAGGCAGGCAAGACTTGCTTATCGGAATTTTTTTCAACTTAAAGATAGGATTTTGAATATGTTACTGTTAAATTTTATCATATTAGATTTTAAAGTTATAGATTATTGATAGATTTTTGAAGGGAGCTTTAAACCTTAAAACACTGTAAACACTATTATTATTGTTTTATTCATGAAAATGACATTTAAAAATATACCACCATCTGCACCCTAAGAAACACTTCAACTTTTCAACTGATTTCCAGCTGAAACTTTTTACTTTTTACAAGATTTACTCTCCCACCCACCTACCCTGACACTAGCAGGTTGGGTTCCCAAAGGGAGATCAGCTACACTTCCCATACATGATTCTAAAGGGTATCACTGAGAAGTTAGTGATATCTTCTCTAATGATATGGGCTCAAACCCATATGTTGTATTCTTCCTAATCTCATTCACCTGTAATAAGCACTTAAAGCACCATATAACTGCTATCTATTACTGTTATTACTATTATTTTCTCTAGGTAAATTAATTCCTCCATTGTTATGTATGGTAACATGACTTCATTTCAGGTTTATAACATTACCTGGACACCTAATCTAATAACTCCTATAACAAGGGTCTGTAACTAATGAGTTGGAAGAAAGAAAGGAAGTTGGTGGCAAAGAAAAGCCACCAACATTGGATAGGGTAATAAGATGATGTGTCTTCATGAGAGAACTAGGTTTCAAAAAGCATCAGACAATGAAAGGAACATAGAAAAAAAATTAGGATTAAGGGGACTTCTCCAAAATCAAGTCTGGTCCTACTTCTTTGCGAGATCAAGAACTATGCATGCAGAACACCAAAAATAATGTCAGACTTTTTCAATATGTTGAATTCCCCTACCCCCTCTTTCTTATTCATTATTATAAGGAATAGTTCTTGGGAAGGGATGGTAGGGGGATACATTGAGAAGTATAGATGATATAAAAATGATATAAAACTAAAGATATCAATAAAAATTTACTTTAAAAATAGTGGGTGAGAAAATAAAGGGTAGTTCAGAAAAAAATGACAAGCAGGACAACTTTGGTAGTAACTTGAATTTATTATGTACTTTTTAAATCACTTTTTTGTGTTCTGTTTGAATATGGAAATATATTTTTGGGTATTTGTTAAATTTAGAATAAATTAATTTTAATTTAAAAATTCAAAATGACAGTTATGTATATGTATACATATATATACATATATTTTTCATATATTCACATATTTGTCCTATATCCATACATATATTTACAGATACATAGAAACTTATCATATACTTTTGAAACTATCCTGCTTATTAGTGCTTCCTTCTGAACTACCCTCTTCTTTTCTGACCCACTCTCATTTTTTTTTTAACTGAGGCAATTAGGGTTAAGTGACTTGCCCAGGGTCACACAGCTAGTAAGTGTTAAGTATCTGAGGCCAGATTTGAACTCAGGTCCTCCTTAATCCAGGGCTGGTGCTCTATCCACTGTGCCACCTAGCTGCCCCCCCACTCTACTTTTAAAGTAAAATTTTTTATATCTTTTGTGCATGTGCATGTGCATGTGCTTGTGTATGTGCGTGTGAGTGTGTGTGTGTGTATACAGTAGTGGGGATTCCATGGCAGCATAATGGAGTTAGAAGGCAAAGGATAATATAGGCAGCTACTAATACTTTCTCCTCTAAGGTTACCTTGTAACTGCTTTTATGGTTCTTCTTCTTTTTGTTCAGTTGTTTTCAGTAAGTAGTGTCTGACTCTTTATGACCCCATTTGGGGTTTTCTTGCCAAAGATACTAAAGTAGTTTTGTCATTTCCCTTTCCTGCTTATTTTACAGCTGAGTAAATGAGGCAAACAGGGTTAAGTGACTTGACCAGGGTCGAAGAGATAGTAAGTGTCTGAGTCAGATTTGAACTCGGGAAAATGTCTCCTTGGCTAGTGCCCAGCACCCTGTCCACTAACCACCTAGATGCCCTATATATTTTCTATATACCTCTCTATGTACATGCTATTGCTATGTTAGAATGTAAGTTCCTTAGGAGCTTTTGTCTTTGTATCTCTGGTTTGGTATAGTGCCTTTTTCATTGTCGGTTCTTAATAAATGCTTGTTGATTGATAGACTGACTGACTGACTGACTGATGGATTGACTGACTTACTGGGCAGGGAGAAAGTTGGGTTGGATAGGAATGAGGGTGAAGAAAGAAATGTAGAAGGAAATGCCTTTGCTCAACCACGACCAAGATTCCTTTTAATAAAATCTCACTAGGTTAAAATGTACCACTGTTTCCTTGCTTGAAGAATGAGTACATCTCTTTCAATTCTAGTTTCTCATTTCTTTTTAGTCCCTGAACACTCACTAACTAAAATGTCTAAATTAAAATCAATACCCTTAATTTCCAGTGGAAGTAGAGACAGTCAATGGATAGTGAAGAGCACAAAAATCTTGTGCTCTCTTGGAACTGACCTCTAAAAGAAGCCAAAATTTTCAAGTGACCTTCAGATAGTCCAGGACAAAGCATGGTATCCCTGGCAAATCAAGTGGAAAAATACAACTAACTTTGTTTCTCTAGTAGGAGTCCCATAAATATTAAGCAAAGGGTATAGATTTGGATATTTATTAAACCTATAAGCTTCTAGAGGTCAATTATTGTATCTTATTAATTCATTTATTGAGTGCCCACTATGTGCAAGACCCTGTGTTGATTTAACTTGATTTATACATTACCTTTCTCTGTTTCAAATAGATGATTATTTTATAAAAGTGTTTTTCCTATTAATAATGGATGAACAGGAGCAGCTAGGTAGCACAGTGGATAAAGCACTGGCCTTGGATTCAGGAGGACCTGAGTTCGAATCTGACTGCAGATACTTGACACTTACTAGCTGTGTGACACTGGGCAAGTCACTTTACCCTCATTGCCCCACCCAAAACAAACAAACAAAAACCAACAATAGAAGAACAAACCCCTGAAAGAGTTCCATATGAATGTAAGTTCCTCAAAGGCAGGCAGGGACTGTTTCACTTGTGTCTGTATTTCTAGCAGCTGATATATGTGTATAAGTATGTATGTATGTGTCTGTGTATCTATATGTGCCTATGTGTATACATACACACATATAGTAGGCACCTAATGAATACACACTGGTTGACTGGAAAATAAGAAATGGATTCATCTCTCAAGAGAAATAATAAGTTTCAAATATAATTCAAATGTTTTCATTTCCCAGAAATAAGGAATTTCAGAATAGCCTGGCCAAGATAAAAGGATCAGCATTAATATCTATTCAGCCTCAAAGTGAGAAGGGATCTGCCTGATTTATGCAATTGGCCAGATCCCTTACACTAGTCTATTCCAATGGAAATGATTCACCTTTTTTGCCACATACACGAACTATGGATCCAGTTCCCATTGTTTCACTGTAACAGGAAATCTTAGCACCAGGGGATTTATAGTCCCCAGGAGGGCCAGTAGAGTTTTACAGTTATTATAGTTACATTCAGATTTAATAAGTGGTGGAGATGGAATCTAATACTTATTTCTTCAGTGACACATGTTAATGAGTTTTTCATTCTAGCTGGCCAATAGTTTATTAGATTCATCAGTGACAGATTACTCTACTTCCAGTTTTTCTTCTTGTTGTAGCATGTATATAATCTCCATGGAACAAGGTTTCTGGAGTCCAGTTTTTACTCTTATGATATCATTATGTTTGAGGACAGTCAAACATTAGTTCAGTAAAACACAATGTTGATCAGCTTTTATTTACTTTGGTATTTTGTATTTACAAGAAAAAGAGAGAAAATGCAAAGTCTGTATGACCCCATCAGATTAGTAGGAAAGTGAAAATGACAGTTGTTGGAGAGTATATAAAAGGACAAGTACATTAAACATTGTTGAAGAAGCTGTGAATTGATCCAACCATTTTGGAAAGCAATTCAGAACTATACCCAAAAATAATTAAACTGCACTTACCCTTTGAGCTTCCAGTAATATATCCCCCCAAAATCAAAGAGAGAGTGAAAGGACTCAAATCAACAAAAATATTTATAGCAGTATTTTTGTTGTATCAAAGTGGGTGTCCATTGATTGGGGAAATGCTTAACAAATTGTGATATATAAATGAATTATTATTGTGCATTAATAAATAGCAAACATGAACATGTCAAAGAAACTTGGGAAGACTTTTACAATCTAATTCAGACTTGTGGGATCCAATATAGAGTAAAATGAACAGAACCAAGTGAATTATTTAAATTAGAACCACAATAATGTAAAGGAAAATAACTTTAAAACTTCAGAACTCTGATCAAAGCAGTGATCAATCATTACTTTGCAGACTGATGAGAAAGTGTGCCTACCATCATTTGTTTAGAGAAGTGACAAACTAGAGTTGTATAATGAAATATTCATTTTTCAGAGAGAGAGACCAGATTTATTTTTTCTTGACAAATTGGGTAACTTTTTGAGCAAATTCCCAGGAAAGCTTTATATTTGCCAACATTTCCCAATGATCCTGACCACAAATACTATTGTGCAGCCATGTCTAATGGCTCTACTATCTGACTAGGTTTTTTTATTATGTGTATTTATTAAAAGAGAGGGCTTCTATTTGGGAGAAGGGGCGTGAGACAGTGAGTAGGTAGTAACAGAAATACCCAAAAAAGAAGAGAGTATTAATAAAACATTAAAAGAAGACAGAGAAAAAAAAATGTTCAGAATGTGACAAATGGCTATTTTGTCATATTTCCTATATACTTTTAAAAATACCATAGTTTGATGTACAATCCTCTTTTGTTCTTTGTATATTAAAATATTTGTTGATGATGGAGTTGAAAGAAAAAAGATGATTTCCAAAAACAAACAGCCTTGTGACCTTGGGAAAGTCACTTACTTTCTCTGGGTATGATTTTCCTTCCCTGTAAAATTAGAGGGTTTGACTCTATGACCTTTAAGATTCCTTCCAGTTCTAGAGTTATGATTCTATGATGCCAAGAGAGAATGATATAGTGGGAAAATGGGGTATGGGTTGGGGTTGGGGTTCTTGGGAATTCCTCTTTAAAGAATTACACCCTCTTGCACACAAAACATAGTTAGAACAAGGTGATAGTTTATTTAGGAGCAAGGGAAGGGAAGGGTGGGGGGAGGGAAACCATGAAAGAAATCCTTAGACTTTTCATGGGGAGATTTGGCATAAAGCACATGGCTCAGAGGTACCAAATCTCCTCGAACAGGAGACGGGAAGGTACTTTTATAGAGGACTGATGGGGGTGGACCATCTGCCCGTGAAAAGTTCCTTTAATGAAGGTGGACCATCCCCCACTGGTGGTAGCTGGGGGAATTGGGTGAGGAGTGGAGGACCATCCCCCACTAGTAGTGACTAGAGGAATTGGGTGAGGGGTGGCTACGGATCCCTCTTCAGAACACAAAGGCCGAAGCCACACCCAAACTTATCTCCCCAGGATAAGGGAGACCGGAATGAAGGGTAGGAATCCCAAGCTAGCTCAGTCCGATTTGGTTCCTCTAGGCCTTATCTGTCCTCTGGTTTAGTTTCTCAAGGAGAAGATTCCTCGGTGTGCCCCAGAGAAATTCTGGGGTGCTCTGCGCCCCATGACAGAGAATATGTGAAGATCTTATCCTTGAAGGTCGCTGCCAATTCTACATACTATGAATCAATAAAAACAGAAATGGGAATTCAAATCTTCCTCAGTCCTGCCTTGCCCCTTATGGCCATTTCATCTCTCTAGATGCTGGAAAGATGGTGCTGTTGTCTTTTTATCTATATTTGCTGTATTCACATTTATACTGACATTTTCTTAAGGACAGACACTATGTCTTATTTGTTTTGTACCCTCAAAACTGACAAACTAACATTTGCATATGGGACATGAATAGATCTTAGAAAGATCTGAGGTCACAAAAAAGAGATGCAAGATTTGGAATACAATTCCAAGAATATTTGTGGATTTTCTCATGATGTTTAAATAAGATAATGATCCTAAAATGATTTTATAAATACAAAATTGCCTAAAAGCAACTGGTAAAGGTTTTAATTCAATAAACGTTTTTTAAGTTTCTAGTGTGTGACAGGCTCTATGCTAGGCACAGAAGGAAGCAATGATTTTTTTAAAAGGCTTTCTCCTTATATTGTATTGGTCTTCAGAAACTTCTCAAGTTCCCATCCTTCCCCAGGAGTTCTCTGAAACAAAGGAAGGGGAACTAGGTCAGAAGCATACTTAAAGGCCTACTTAGGCTAAAATTTGAATATCAGGTGAGTGATTATAGTTGCTGAATCAAGATATGCCAGAGACATCCTAAACATAAACCACTTAGTCAGTCAAGAACAAGCAGTCATTCTATGGCCATGGGTTGCTTATGTTAGAAAAATGCAATTCCTATGCATTTTGGCAGTATCTTTTTAAAAATTCTCTTCATACAGCTCACCTTACAAAATCACAGAATTGGACATTTCAGCATAAAAATGGACCTCAGAAGCTATCTAATTCAAGCAACCTCCACCCCCCACCCCCCAAAAAACACCAGAAATTACAATATTTCCAAAAAGGAAACATCTAGTTTTTGCCTGATATCATAAGGGTACTATAGTCAATAGATCAACACATTTGGGGGAGAGGGAGTATTTTTGTTTTGTTTTGTTTTCTCCATTGTGTTGTATGGCCCCCCATGTCACATATGACTGTACCAGGCAACCTCCAAAAGGCATGGCAGATTATGAGGTAGGAGTAGATACTGTTTTGTAATCAGCCATCAAAAAGGGAAACAAGGATAGAAGTTCAGCAAATAGAACAAATAGGGGTTCCTTACAGGTAAAACACAGAACAAAACAAACAAACCAAAAAAATGTGTTGATTCAGAAAGGAAATTTACAATTACAACTCATCGAAAGGGTAAAGTCAGAATTAGAAGCCAAGGCATCAAGACAAAACTGGGAGGGGGTAGAGCCAAGATGGCAGAAGAAAGGTTGTGACTCTTCCAGCTCTGGAAAGTCTGTCCACATACCTCCAAAAATAATGCGATAAGACACTCTGGGAGCAGCATAACCCACATAAGAACAGAGTGAGACTCTTTTACACCCAAAGATGGCTTAATTAGGTGACTGAGATCATCTGCTATTCAGGCTGAGAGGAGTGAGGAGCAGGACTAGCCTTGAGCAGGCAGGGCCTCCAACCAAAGCCTCAGAATCTTCAGCTGCTTTTTCTGAAGCTCGGCTTGTGGACTGGTGAGGGGGTCCAGTGGTTGGAGGGAATAGCTGTGATCTCTGCTGGAACTAGGGTGGAGAGCCCACATTCTCAACCAGAAAGCAAAGTTGAAGGACAGCCACCCAGTGGGGGAGGGCCATGGGCACACCAAGCTTCCAACCATAGAAAATCAGATTTCAATCAGACTTCTGTTTCTGGGTAAAAGAGAAAGCAGGCCATGGGTACTCACAGGCCAGGCAGGCTGAGAAAAAGCCCAGTTACCCCCAGGTCAAGCTATAGCTTGGAACAGTGTCCTGGAAGCAACACTACACTTTAAGAAGAAGTTAAAAGCCAAGAAATAGGGGATCAAGATGAATAAGCAGAAAAAAACAGCAGACCATCAAAAGCTGCTTTGGGGGCAAGCTAGGACAAAATACACCCTCAGAAGAAGAAAATAACAAAGTTAAAGCTCCTGAATCCAAATCTTCAAAAAATATATATGGAGGGGCGGCTAGGTGGTGCAGTGGATAAGCACCGGCCCTGGATTCAGGAGTACCTGGGTTCAAATCCGGCCTCAGATATGTGACACTTACTAGCTGTGTGACCCTGGGCAAGTCACTTAACCCCCATTGCCCTGCCAAAAATAAAAAAATAAAAATAAAAAATATATATATGAATTGGTTTTATGAGTTAGAAGCACTTAAAAGGGACTTTGAAGAGAAAATAGGAGGGATAGAAGGAAGATTTAGAGAGATGGAGGAAAGAATAGAAAGAGAAATGAGAGTGATGAAGGAGAGTCATGAGAAAAAAGTCAACAGCTTGAAAAGCCAAATGGGAAAGAAGATACAAAAGCTCTCTGAATAAAATAATTGCATAAGGATCAGGATTGAACAAATGGAAGCTAGTGACTTTATAACAATCAAGACACAGTAAAGCAAATCCAATTGAATAAAAAAATAGAGGGCAATATGAAATATCTCCTTGGAAAAACACCTTACCTGGAAAATAGATCCAGTAGAGATAATTTGAAAATCATTGGACTACCTGAAAATTATGAACAAAATAAGAGTTTAGGCATCATCTTCCAAGAAATTATCAGGGGAAATTGCCCTGATATTCTAGAAGCAGAAGGTAAAATAGAAATTGAAAGAATCCAACAATCACCTCCAGAAAGAGATCCCAAAAAGAAAACTTCCAGGAATAGTATAGCCAAATTCCAGAAATCCCAGGTCAAGGAGAAAGTATTGCAAGCAGCTAGAAAGAAGGAATTCAAATACTATGGAACAACAGTCAGGATCACACAAGATTTAACAGCTTCTACATTAAAGGACCAGAGGGCATGGAATTTGATATTCCATAGGGCAAAGGAACTGGGACTAAAACCTAAAATCACTTACCCAAGAAAACTGAGTATAATGTTTTTTGGGAGGGAAGGGACTTCAATGAAAAAAGAGGACTTCCAGGCATTTGTGATGAAAAGACCTGAACTAAATAGAAAATTTGACTTTCAAATACAAGACCCTAGAGAAGCATAAAAATGCAAACAGGAAAAAGAAATCATGAGAGACATTAAAAGGATAAACTGTTTACATTCTTACATGAGAAGATAATACTCCCAACTCATAAGATCTTTCTCAGTATTGGGGCAGGTGAAAGGAATATACTTAGACAGAGGGCACGTGTGTGAATTGAATATGAAGGAATGATATATGTAAAGCATTTATCCATGTTTTTTGTAGGGCAAGCAAGGTGGGGTGGCTTATATCTAAGGATGGATTTGGGCTTGGGGACTCCTCCTGGGTTCAGGGCTGGTGCTTTGTCCACTGTGTCACCTAGATGACCCATGATGACATCTTCAATATAAAGTTAAGGGGTAAGAGGAGTGTATTGGAAGAAAGGGAAAGGGAGAGGTGGAAGGGTGTAAAGTAACTCAAATAAAAGAAAAGAAAAGGCTTAGGGAGTGGAGAGGAAATGGGGAGGGAGCAGGGAAGTGAGTGAGCCTTACTTTCATCAGAATTGGCTCAAACAGAGAATAACATAAACACTCAAGTGGGTTTAGTAATATATTTTGCCCTGAGGGAAATCAGGAGGGGAAGGGGAAAAGGCGGGGAGAGGTGAAGGAAGGGAAGGCATATTGGGGAAGGGGGTAGCAAAAAGCAAAACACTTGAGGAGGAATAGGATGAAAGAAGATAAAAAATAGAGGGGAGGGAATAGGATAAATATCAAGGGGAGGGAATAGGATAAAGGATAATATGGTTAGCAATAGTAACTGAAAGAAATGATGAGCAGGATGCTATCAGAAGGATGTATGAAAAATGCAAACCATCAACAGAGAATGAACTGGTGGTATTTGAATACAGATTGAAGTATAATTTTATTTGTTAGTTCCTCTTGCTAAAGTTATTCTGTCTATTTTCTTTCACAACTTGAGTAATGTGAAGATGCTTGGCACAATTGCACATGTATGACTTATGTTGAATTGCTTGATTCCATAGGGCGGACTGAGGAGGGAGGGAAGAAGAAAATTTAGAACACACAGTTTTTTAAAAAATCAATGTGAAGAAATGATGAGCAGGTGTATTTCAGAGAAACCTGGAAGGACTTACATGAATTAAAGCTGAATTAGATGAGCAGAACCAGGAGAACATTGTACATAGAATCAACAACATTGTGTGTTGATCAACTGTGATAGACTTGACTCTTATCAGCAACACAATGGTCTAAGATAGTTTCAAAGGACTCATGAGGGAAAATGCTCTCCAAATCCAGAAAAAAAGAACTGTGGAATCTAGATTCAGATGGCACCATACTATTTCTACTTTTTTGTTTTTCTTTTATGAGGTTTTTCCCTCTTGCTCTGATTCTTCTTTCACAGCATGACTAATGCAGAAATATGTTTAATGTGATTGTACATATATAACCTATATCAGATTTCTTGCTGTCTTGGGAAGGGGGGAGGGAGAGGAGGAAGGGAGAAAGATTTGAAACTAGAAATCTTATAGAAACAAATTTTGAAAACTATCTCTACATGTAACTAGAAAGTAATAAAATACTATATTAAAAAAGACAAAACGGGAAGGTTGAGCAGGTTGACCACAAGGGAAAACATCCAGAGTTCAAGACAGGTTGAAGACATAGAAAAACACATAATCAGAATATTTAGACCTAATGTCAGCATCCTGAAGCCCAAGCCATATAGGAAGAGAGAGCCAGAAAGAGTATCCACACACACAGGTATGGAGGGAGAGAGATTTCATATAAAGTATAAGGAAATAATAAGGAAACTGTATTCAGCATCAAAGGAGTGAAAACAAGGGACAAAACTACACAGCAACAAAATCAGTGTAAAAAGTTTAATTCTAGGACAGAAATGGTGTCATCTCTTCCCTGGTTTTCAGCAGACATCCTGGTGTAAATTGGAGAGAAGTCACCAGGTAGGCATGCTCCCCCAGAATGAGGTAGTGAGACAGGTTTCTATAGACAAGTGATGCTGATGAAAAATAGAAGGTTAGCTTCTCTGGAGTATCCCTTTCCCTCACCCCTTCCACCACACACTTGGAAGAAGGATGTAGAAGGCAGAGCAATCACAGCTCCTCTGAGATGAATCCCAGGCATCATTTCCATAACTAAATATGACTCTACCAAAGGGCAAACCCTGTACTCACCTGAGACAAGGCTCTGCCCTGTGGTAGCAGCCTAGGCCCTGAGATTCTACACTCCACTCATGCAAAGTCCAGTCAGAGAAGCTTGTCTTGCCTCTACTTGGAGCCATTTAAAGGAGACAGAGTCACTGCAGGGTTGAATATCTATAAATACACGATTCATGAAACTAATAAGGGGTTTGGAAGGGGAAGAGATCATCTCCTTTGGTGCATTCATAATTAAGATGGTGAAACTTATTTCTTCTGTTGTGCAGTGTAGAATGCTTGAGGCTAGTATTCTATTTTCAGAGTTTATGGAACAGGAGAAGATTGGGGATTTTTACCTGATGTATTTTTAAAGAAAAATGCAGGCCAGTCTGACACCTGCTGGTGTGGTGAACTACTCTTCACCAATGTGACACAATGTGACAGAAAAATTGAAACCTCATCCAAATATCTGCTTTCAGCCTCTCTGAGGAGTTGCCCTGTCTGCTAAAATGTATGGCTAGCCACGTCCAGGAAGTTCACAGGCTGATGATTGGTTATCACCAGCGATGTATTGCTTCCGGCCTAATCACAAAGAACAAGAGATAGCAGGAAATAAAATAAGTGCAATTAGAGTCTGGAAATATGCTGGCCTTCAAAACACAGCTCATTGGCCTAGATTTATTTCAGTTTCTGCCACTGACTCCACATGAAATTTTTTAAGCCAATGCTTCGCTTGTTTCTTTGCCACTTCAAGATTGGTCATCCAACATTACTTATTTATAACAGCATATGCAAGCAAATAGGATCATTGTAGGTAAGAGTTATTTGATGTTGAATCTAATTAGCATAATATTATTTCCCATTATAGCAATGAGCATCTATGACTTGTGTTGCTCCAATTCCAGCTCAACCTGATTTTTTTAAAAGCAATTTCAAATATTCTTGCCCTAAATAGGTAATGAAGATGTATCAATGAACATTTCAACATAGAACAAACTCTTTGTACTCTGGAGTGGACATCAGGAAAAGGGATGATTCAGTTAATCGAATAGTGTTGTTGTAAATAATAACAATAATAGCCAGAGTTTATATAGCACTTTAAGGTTTACAAAGGAGTTTATATATGTTGTCTCCGTTTATCCTTATAACCCTGGAAGGTAGGTTTATTATTATACCCATTTTGTAATTGAGTACCTAAGACTAAATACGGCTAAGTGACTTTACAGAGTCAAACAGCTAAGGAAATGTCTCAGGCCAGATTTGAACTCAGGTGTTTCTGACTCCTGAGTCTGGCACTGTATTTGCTATATCACTTAGTTACCTTCTTTTACTTTTTCAGGCAGAAAGGGCCCCTATTCTACAGTAGGTGACATCTAAGAAATATCCAGTAGTTTGTCCATGTGTCTTAATGTAAACCCATGAACTGACTTTGAAAAACCAAACAAAACACAGTAATTAACTTTCTTCTCAGTAATAGATCAGGCAACCTCAAAGCCTACCCAACTTCCATGATATCCTCTATGATAGATATCCTGTTTGATCATTAATTTGACTTTAAGGTCAAGTTTTCTCCTTGAACTAGCCCTAAAACAATTAACTTTCTATTATTCAGAGGTTAATTATCCAATTCATAGTATATCCAACAACTTTACTAGTCTTTCTTTGTTTCACATCACCCAGCCTACTACTACTTAGTACCACCACCACCTTTACAACAACTACTGCTAAAATTACTACTACCACCACCACCGGCATTACAACTATTACTAATATTACTACTACTACTACTACTACTACTACTACTACTACTACTATACTGCATGTACACGCGCATACACATACAGCTTTTTAAAACCTCTCCAAAAAGATTGACAGGGCAGGGACAGGGAAAGAACACTTGCTAAGTGAAGCTAAAACTGAAATCAATCCCTTTTGCTCCTGATCAGAGGTCTATAGCTCTAGCTCTCATATAAAATTTCCATCCTTATTCTCAGAGAAAGACAGGTTAAAGATTTGTAGCTAAGGGACTCTATGCCTTGGAGCTATTTTTACTCCGTATCTAATCCAAGGCTACAAACATTTATTATGCACCTACCAAGTGGAAAGGAAAGGAGAAACAACTTAATGTAGTTGTTGGGGAGCTAAACTCAGAGGCAGAAAGACCTGAATTCCAATTGGAGATTTGCCACATGTCAAAAATGAACAAGTCACTTGCCCAGACAGTGTCCCAGAAAACCCTTTAAGACTCTAAGTTGCAGGGGCAGCTTAAGTGGCACAGTGGATAAAGCACTGGGCCTGGATTCAGGAGGACATTGAGTTCAAATCCGGCCTCAGACACTTGACACTAGCTGTGTGACCCTAGGCAAGTCATTTAACCCCAATTGCCTCACCAAAAAAAGAAAAAGACTATAAGTTGCAGATCAGGTACTAACGAGTTTAACTTTACAGTATCCTTTCAGATACATTTCATCCTTGTCCTGTCACTGCTCGTGCCATCTGCCTTCTCTGTTTCTATTCACCTGCTGCTAAGCAGAACTAGAGGAAATGATGCAATTGTGCTGATGAGGTACACTACCAGACTATGTCACCTAATCTCACTGAGACCTCATTGTAGCAAAGTAACACTTCTATTTTTTTCTTAATTGAATATATCCCTCTTACCATAGTGACTGTTCTAAGTCTTCTCTTCCCTTAAAACCAAGGCACCCTCTCAACCCACCCTCTCACTGAAGTCTTCAGTACATACTTTACTGTGAAAATCAGGGTCATTTTCCTCAAGCTCCTTTTTTACTTCTCTTTATCATTCCAAAACCAATTAATGCCATCCCTATTTCCTCCAATATCTGATGAATTGGAGGCCATTTTCCTTGACAAGTCTACTGTATTTACATGCAATTTGATCTCATCCTTTCACATCTTCTCCAGCAGATTGCCTGACCCACCCCGCCTCCCACTGTTATCACCTTCCTCCCTCTAATATTCAGTCTCTTTTCATCTACTGGCTCCTTCCCTGATGCCTACAAACACTCTTGAGTCCCCTCTGTTTTTCAAGAACCACAGTTAGATCTTACCATCTTCACCAGCTACTGTCCTATGTCTCTCATACATTATCCAGCCAAACTCCTGAGGGATAAAAGCAGTCTATATTTAATCCTTCTTCTTCCTCTCCTTTCACTCGCCTTTAAAACATTTGTGATTTGGCTTCTGATGTGATCATTCATTTAAAACTGAACTCTCTAAATTTGTCATGATCCCTTGAGAATGGCTTTCTCTGTTCTGATCTTTTTTTAACCTCTTTGCAGCACTTGATGCTTTTGAAACCCTACCCTGCTAGATACATTCTTTTCTCTCCTTTTCCTTCTCTCTTCTCTTTAAGTTTTCCTCCTACCTATGTGACCACTTGGGGCACAGTGAATGGTCAAAAATACTCATCTTCCTGAATTCAAAACTGGCCTCAGACATTTAATAGCTATGTGACCTTGAGCAAATCATTTAACCTTATTTGACTCAGTTTCTAATCTATAAAAATGAGTTGGATGAGTAAATGACAAACCACTGTAGTATCTTTGCCAAGAAAACCCCAGATAGGGTCACAATGGGTAGTTGGACACAACTGAAAATGACTGAACAACAAAAATATGACCGCTATTCAGTTTCCTCTACTATATCATAATCTATGCCACACCTTCTGAGTGCCCCCAAGGCTCTGTCCTGGATTATCTCAGCTTTTATCTCTATACCACTTGGTGAACTCATCAATTCCCATTAATTTAATCATCATTTTTATGCATGTCACTTCTAAATGTATATATTCAGCCTTAGTCTCTCTACTGAAACAGAGTCCCACAGAACCAACTGCCTAATGGATATTTTTGAACTTATTGTGTCATTGGTATTTCAAACTCTACACATCAAAAACAGAACTCAATCTCTTTCTCCCAAAACCCACCACTCTTCCAAAATTTGGGAGAATTATCATCTTTCCATTCATATGGGTTTGTATCATCACCTAGATGCAATAGAGAGACATTGGACTTTTTTGAGCAAAAGAATGAAATGGTCATTTTAGAGTAGTCATACTCCTGCAATAGTTAGGTGGCTGGTTAGCTACATTGGTTAGCAAATAGTGCTCATGGAGACAAGGATTTCATTCTCACCTGGATCTTTAAGACTCACTCTGTTTCCAATTGATTTTCATTCTACTTTTCCCTGGCTCTTTCTTACATGTAATTTTTATTGCATCATGATCTGAAAAGGATGCATTTACTATTTCTGCCTTTCTACATTTGACTATGATGTTTTTGTGCCCTAATACATGGTCAATTTTTGAAAATGTGCCATGTACTGCTGAGAAAAAGGTATATTCCTTTCTATCCCCATTCAATTTCTCCAGACATCTATCATGGCTAACTTTTCTAGTAATCTATTCACCTCTTTCACTTCTTTCTTATTTATTTTTTGGCTAGATTTATCTAATTCTGAGAGGGGGAGATTCAGATCCCCCACTAGTATAGTATTACTGTGTAGTTCCTCTTGTAACTCATTTAACTTCTCCTCTATGAACTTGGATGCTATACCACTTGGCGCATACATATTTAATATTGATATTACTTCATTATCTATAGTACCTTTAAGTAAGATGTAATTTCCTTCCTTATCTCTTTTAATGAGATCTATTTTTGCCTGCACTTTGTCTGAGATAAGGATTGCTACCCCTGCCTTTTTTACTTTAGCTGAGGCATAATATATTCTGCTCCAGCCTTTTACCTTTACTCTGTATGTATCTCTCTGCTTCAAATGTGTTTCTTGTAAACAGCATATTGTAGGATTCTGGTTTTTAATCCACTCTGCAATTTGCTTCCGTTTTATAGCAGAGTTCATCCCATTCACATTCACAGTTATTATTACTAACTGTCTATTCCCCTCCATTCTTTGTACTTCCCCCCCGCTTCTTTCACCCTATTCTTCCTCACCAGCATTTTGCTTCTTACCCCTGCCTCCCCCAATCTGCCCTCCCTTTTTATCACCCCCCTCTCTTTTCTTTACCCTTTTCTCCCTTGCTTTTGTCCTCCCTTCTATCAGTCCCCCCCTTTCCCTTCTCCTTTTGCTTCCCTAAAGAATGAGCTAAGTTTCTTTATCCCAATGAAAGTATACATTCCCTCTTTGAATCAAATCTAATGAGTAGGGTTGAAACAATGTTCACCCCTCCTTTCTTTCTCTCTATTGTAATAGGTTTTTTTTCATCTCTTCATATGATATAATTCACCCCATTCCACCTCCCCTTTCCTCTCCTCCCCATAGACTCCCTTTTTAACCCCTTAATCTTCTTTATATCATCACATCAAAGACAATTTATATTTATACCCTCTGTGTAAAGTCCTTCTCTCTGTCCAAATACATTTATAGTTCTTAAGAGTTATGAGTATTATCTTTCTGTGTAGGGATGCAAACAGTTTAACCTAGGTGAGTAACTTTTTTTTCCTTCCGTTTACCTTTTTAAACTTCTCTTGAGTCTTGTATGTTAAGATCAAATTTTCTATTCAGTTCTGATATTTTCATCAGGAAATGTTGAAAGTCCCCAATATCATTGAATGTCCATCTTTTCCCCTGAAAGAGAATGAATATTTTTGCTGGGTAATAGATTCTTGGCTGCAATCCAAGCTCCTCTGCCTTCCGGAATATCATATTCCAAGCCTTGCGGTCCTTTAATGTTGAAGCTGCCAGGTCCTGAGCAATCCTGACTGTGGCTCCATGATATTTAAATTGCTTCTTTCTGGCTGCTTGGAGTATTTTCTCCTTCACCTGATAATTCTGGAATTTGGCTACAATATTCCTTGGAGTTTTCCTTTTGGAGTCTCTTTCAGGAGGTGATAGGTGGATTCTTTCAATGATGATTTTTATCCTCTGATTCTCCTTAATAATTTCCTGGAATATGGTGTCTAGATTCTTTTCCAATCATGGCTTTCAGGCAGTCCAATGATTCTCAAATTGTCTCCCCTGGATCTGTTTCCCAGATCAGTTGTCTTTCCAATGAGGTATTTCACATTTTCTTCTATTTTTTCATTCTTTTGATTCTGCTTGACTGATTCCTGGTGTCTCATGGATTCCTTATCTTCCAACTGTCCAATTTTAATTTTTAAAGCATTGTTTTCTTCAATGAGATTATGCACCATTTTTTCCATTTGGCCAGATGAATTTTTTAAGGAATTGTTTTCTGCAGTCAATCTTTGTGCTTCCTTTTCCAAGCTGCTGATTCTTTTTTCGTAGTTTTCTTGTTTTGCTTTCATTTCTCTCCCCATTTTTTCTTCTACCTCTCTCAATTGATTTTTTAAATCCTTTTTGAGCTCTTCCAGGAAAGCTTTTTGTGCTTGAGAACAATTCACCTTCCCTCTTGAGGCTTCACATGTAGGCAATTTGAGGGTATTGTCATCATCTGAGTTTGTCTTTGCTTCTTCTCTGTTGATACGGAAGCTCTCAATGGAGAGGGCTCTTTATTACTTCTTACTCATTATTGCAGCTTATTTATTTATTTTTTAAGTTAAGGTCTGCTCTGGGGGCACCAGGGTCCGTGTTTTGGGCTTCTTGTGCAGGAGTATAGATGCTGTTTCACCAGCTTTTTACACTGAGGACTTTAAGTGTGTGCAGTTCTGACCACCCCACCCCACCCCTGCACTTCCTGTCTGAGCGCGCTAGTATCAATGGGCCTGGTCGGGCCTGTCCTGTTCATGGCCCTACAGCTGGCAACTTGCCCTCTTGGCTGGTGCAGGTAGGTTTTTCCACTGTCCTGCTTGGCCACCAGATTTTTGAGCCAGGTTCCAGAGGCCTCAGTTGTTCGGCTGTGGCCCGCAGCTCCTGCTGACTTGCCCCGACCCCCTCGGCGCTGGGCTGCTGCCCTGCGCTGCGCATCCCTTTTGCCCGAGTCAGACCGACCTTTTCCTGAAGTCTTCTAAATTATCTCTGGTTGGAAGACTGTGTCCCTCTGTCTCTTTGCAAGTTCTGTAGTTTCAGAATCCATCCAGAGGCTTGATTTAATGTTCTTTTTGAGGGAACAGAAGGAGAGCTCAGGCAGCTTGCTGCTTCCTCTCCACTATCTCGACTCCACCTCTGCCTCACTGTGTTTCACAGCAGCAGTGTATAAGCAATTTAACTGCCATACACCTTACAGATGCCTGTCATTTAAGGGTGGGGTGAGTGTGAATTCATTTGTGAATTTCATTACCCCTAGAAGGAAAAACAACTCATACCTTACTCCTATCAAACTACAGGGCAATCGTGTTACATTGATGTGTAGTTAGTATATTCTTATCATTACTAGAATGGTCATACTCTATATTGCTATATCACAAAGTAGATTTTGAGCTGGGAAGGATCTTAGAGAATATCTAGTCCAATTCCTTATTTTATGGATAAAGAAAACCGAGCTCTAATAGAGGCACAAGGTGCATATTAGTCAAGTAGTCAACAAGCAACAATTAGATACTTGCTATTTGCCAGGCACTGTGCTAACTTCTAGAGATACAATGAAAGGCATAAACAGTCTCTGTCTTCAGGAAACTTACATTCTTTTTTTTTTAATTCTTTTTTTTATTTTTAGTGAGGCAATTGGGGTTAAGTGACTTGCCCAGGGTCACACAGCTAGTAAGTGTTAAGTGTCTGAGGCCAGATTTGAACTCAGGTACTCCTGACTTCAGGGCTGGTGCTCTATCCACTGTGCCACCTAGCTGCCCCTGGAAACTTACATTCTAATGGGAGACAACATGTAAATATATGGAGCAGATGGAAGGGAAAGCATTAGAAGCTAGAAGGCACAGGAATGGCCTCCTGAAAAAGTTTGAATCTGACCTGAATCAGTCAAGGAAATTAAGAGAGAGAAATGAGGGGACAACTATAGTCCAACTATAGGGGTCAGTCAGTGCAAAGGCCCAGAGATGAGAGATGGATCATCAGATGTAATGAACACCCTATAGGCCAGTGTGGCCAGATTATTGAGTTCATGGAGAGGAATACTTTCTAAGTAGATTGTAAAGGTAGCAAGGTACCAGGTTATGGAAAGCTTTAAATGCCAAAAAGTATCATTTTTAATTTATGGAATAAAACAAGTATTTCCATAACCATAGTACAATAAAAAAGGTGATTATACATGAAACAACAAATTTACCATGCACGACTAGCTGCTCCTATCAAATATACCACAAAATGATCCTGGAAATTTCTTTTTCTTTCTTCTCCCCCACCCGGGAGATAGCTACCATTAGACACAAATAGGTATATATGTGTGTGTTTATACATAAATATATACATATTTATACATATATATACATGTATATCAATATATACATAGGTATATATATGTATGTGTATTTGTCAAATTATTCTATACATACTTCAATTTATCCTCTATTTCTCTGGATGCAGATAGTGTCTTTCTTCATATATCCTTCATAGCTAATTGGGGTGTTTATAATGGACAAAATAACTCATTCACTCAAAGTTGTTCTTAAAACAAGATTGCTACAACTATATATCATGTTCTCTTGGTTGTGCTTATTTCACTTTTCATTATTTCATGCAAGTATTTGAGGTTTTCTAAAATCATTGAGTTTATTATTTCTTATAGCACAGTAGTATTCTGTCACAACTATACCACAACTTGTTTAGCCATTCCCCAACTGATGGGTGTCCCTGCAATTTCCAGTTCTTTGCCATCACAAAGAGAGCTGCTGTAACATCTTAGAACATATAAATTATTTTCTTTTTTCCCTAATCATCTTTGGAAATAGAACAGGTAGTGGTATTGCTGGGCCAAAGGGTAGAGGTAGTTTATTAAGTCTTTGAGCATTATTCAAGATTGCTCTCCAAAATGGTTGGATCATTTTACAATTCCACCAACAATGAATTAGTGTCCCAATTTTTCCATATCCTCTCCAATATTCATCACTTTCTCCTTCTGTCATTTTAGCCAAAGTGAGTTTATATTTTCAGACATATCCTTTAGAAAAATCACTTTAGCAGTTGAGAAAAACATAGATTGTGGTAGGGAGAGACATGAGGCAGGAAGACTAGTTAAAAGGTTATTTATTGCAATCATCCAGGCTAAAGGGAATGAGAGTGTGAACTGAGAGAAAGTAGAACACCATGAGATGTAGTGAAGAAGATAGGAATGGCAATATTTGTCAGTGGATTGGATACGTGGCATGAGTGAAAAGTTGAAGATGACACAGAGTTATTGAGTCTGAATAACTAGAAAAATGGTGTTACCCTAGACAGTAATAAGAAAGTTCCAGTGAAGGAAGGGATTGGTGGATAGCTAATGAGATCTGGTTTTAGACATATCGATCTTGAATCTTCTGTACATCCAATTTGAAATGTCTAATAATCATTTGTTGATATGTGACTATGAATTCAGTGAGAGAATAACTCTGGCTATATAGATATGGTAATTATCTACATACAGATAATAGTTGTACCATAGGAGTCAATGATATCACCAAGTGGAATAGTACAAAAGGTAAAGCAAAGAAGGTACAACTAGTCTTAGGGAGCACTCATGGTTGTTGAGTATGACATGGAAAAAAATCAACAAAGGAGATGAAAAGGAGCTACCAGAGAGATAGGAAGAGAACCAGTAGAGATCAATGTCATGAAAACCTAGAGAGAAGAAAAAGTATCCAACACAGGCCTATCAACAGTCCTAAATGCTACAGAAAGGACAAAGAATGAAGATTGAGAAAATGCCATGAGTTTTGACAATTTGGAGGTCACTGGTAGCTTCGAAGAAGAAATGTTCAGTTAAGCCAGACTTAGGAAGAGTTATAAGAGAATGGAAGAGAGGAAGTGGGAAAACTGAGTATATATGGTTTTCTCAAGAAGCTTAGTTAAGAAGGGGAGAAAATATATAGGATGATAGCTATAATATATGGTAGGAACAAGTGAGAGAGCTTTTTAAGAATAGGGGCAACATGGCCATTTTTGTAGGATACAGGGACAGATCTAGTGGATAAGAAGAGGAGGAAGATGATAAGTGAGAGAGAAAGAGAAAAAGGAAAGAAGGAAGGAACAAAAGAGAAGAGATGATTGAGTGAGATAGAGTGAGAAATCTAGTGGAGAAGATATGAGGGGATGATATATTTAGGTTGGTCGGTCTGGCAAACAGAAGGGCTACCTCTTCATCTGAGACAATAGTGATGGAGGAGATAATGTAGAGAAATGTCTGAAGGATGTATGATTAGGAAAAGATTAAAACAGAAGTTCCTGGTGAATTACCTCAATTTTTCAGTAATATATGATACAAGGCCCTCAGTTGAGAGGGAGGAGGGGTCTGGTGCCATGGAAGGCTTGAAAAGAAATGGAAAACAAAGATGGAACAGCTGTTGTGGAGAGTGGGACAAAAAAGCAATAGGGAGAAAAAGAATGTTTGCCTTGCTGCAGAGAGGACACAGTTGAGATTATATAACATTTTTTTCAATCAGCAAAATCTACCTTATCAACCTTTCACCCCAACCCCCACCATTTCAGAACTAAAGAAAAA
This sequence comes from Dromiciops gliroides, assembly GCF_019393635.1. Taxonomy (NCBI): domain Eukaryota; kingdom Metazoa; phylum Chordata; class Mammalia; order Microbiotheria; family Microbiotheriidae; genus Dromiciops; species Dromiciops gliroides. Next base: position 389,873,052 of record NC_057861.1, on the reverse strand, counting down.
CAAACCTTATTAGAAACACATATGATCAATCAAAATAAATTTCCATATTGCCCTTGCCCCCGTCAAAACACTTCTCATTCCATGCTCTGAATCCTTTACCTCTCTATCAAAAAGTCAGTAGCATATTTCATTTAGTCCCCTGGAAACATCATTCTTCATTATGCTGATAAGAAATCTTAATTTCTTCAAAGCCATTTCCTTTTACCATATTTGCTGTTTTCATATAAATTGTTCTTCTAGTCCTATTTACTTAACTCTGTATCAGTTCACAAAAGTCTCAGATTTCTCAGAAATCATATAATATTCATCATATTTATATAAAATAATTTGTTTATCCATCCTCCAATTTATGGGTATCCCCTCATATTTCCATTCTTAGCCACCTTTAAAAGCTATAAATATTTTTGTGCATCCTTGGAGTTTGTATCATACATTTGTAGTGGGTCCAGTGAGCATGGCTTCATAATTTCCTCCAGTTCCATTTAGCAGCAAGTGAATAGTAGGAGTCAAGAAAACAAATGATGAGAGCAATACAGAGTTAAGGTTTAGAGAGATATGATAAAAAAGAAAGATATGATCAGCAATAGAAAGGGGGACAAAGGTGCTGAAGAATAGAAGAATAGTAGCTTTGAGTTGGTTTATCAAGGGATAGAAATAGGAAACAGTGTAGAATATAAGCAGTACTGCATTAATGTCATGGGAAAGAATGGAGGAGTGGAGGGAATAGAAGTGATGGTGAGGATGAAGAACAAAGTTAAAGGTCATAAGGAAGGGTGGAATGATAAAATATTATGATCCAATAAATGAATTCCATAATCAATGAACAGGAAAATGTAATATTTATGGATGATGGCAATTTCCAGGGTATAACTATCTCTGTGTGTGATGAGGTTGAGTGGGGGAGTATGCCATGTGAACTGAGTAGACTAAGAAATTTGAAATGTAGGGCATTTGAAGTAGCATTAACATGTTTGTTGAAGTTCCCTAGTTTGAGAACTAAAGATGCAGAGGACTATGAGACATGCACTGAACTCTTTGAGGAAGAAAGCAAAATATCCTGGGGGTTGATAGAAAATACCCACCAGAATTTGGATTGGCTGATAAATTTAGAGAGTATGAACTTGAAAGCAAGAGGCTACTGAGTGATAGTGGTAAAGGGAAAGCCTAGAGATGGTGAAGGGGAACAAGTTATGCTCTGACTCTTCCACAGTGATCAGTGAAAGGGCCAGGGAGTGAGATGGGTGGTAATAAGAGAAAGAGTAGTCATTACTAGAAGTGTGGCAAGGGAAGCAGGGTCATCGAGAAAGAGTCATGCATGTCTCAGTGATGACCAAAAGATAGAAGGAATGATAAAAGAAAAAATTTAAGATGAAATGAGCTTTGTTAATTATGGGGCAAGCATTTCAGACGTCTTGGTTTGGGTTTTTGCTTGATCATAATAAAAATATGCTCCAAATCTCTCATTCATCTTTTTCCTCCTCTGACTATGCCTGTTTGCTACTAGATCTTTTACTGACACTAATAATAATAATAATTTAAAATAAGTCACAAAATACAAATTCAAATTAATAGTTTTATTGGTTTGGACCAACAAAATTGACAGGCCTTTGTGAGTGATTGGATGGAAAAGACCAAAAGGAGAAATCAAAGATGAAACCACTATTTTCCAAAGACTTCTGAATCATTTGCTTTATTATTTCCTCTCCTTTTTCCTTCCTCCACCCCAAAGTCACTCAGCCACAAAGACTTGAACATCATTTCCAGAGTATTTCATACATATATTCCCACCTTTCTATTCACATAGAATATTTTATCCTATCCACATATATAGGTCAGCTACTCATCACATCTCATCTGAACTATTGCAATAACATAACTGGTCTATCTTCAAATTTATTTTTTTAGGAAATCAGGGTTAAATGACTTGCCCAGGATTACATAGCTAGTTAGTATTTGAGGCCAGATTTGAGCTCATCTTCCTGACCCCAGGGCTGGAGTCTATCCATTTTACCACCTAGCTGCCCTTATCTCCAAATTTTTTAAATTGAAATTCAAGAACCACTGTAATCTGGATTGAACATAGCTGTACATCTTTAGCTTCCATTACTCCTCTAAAAGCACACTCAATCCAAGCAAAGGTGACATTTCCTTTCTACATTCCATGCCTTCTGCCTCTTTGCCTTGTTGTTGTTGTTCAGTCAATTCCAACTCTCCATAACCCCATTTGGGTATCTTGGCAAAGATACCATAGTGGTTTTCCATTTTCTTGCCCAACTCATTTTATAGATGGGGAAACTGAGGCAAATGGAGTTAAGTAACTTTCCTAGGATTATATGGCTAGTATCTGAGGCCAGATTTTAATTAATGAATGAGTTCCTGATTCTAAGCCCAGTCAACTATCCACTGGACCACCTAGCTGCCCTTGCCTGTATCCATACTATTCCTGACTGTCATGCCCTTCTTCTTCATCTCCACCTGTTGACATCCTATTCACCCTTCAAAGCCCGACTCAAATGCTTCTTCCTCCTTTAGATCTTCCTAACATATATGCGTGCACCCACACATGTGCGCACACAAGTGCACACACATGCACACACACTCATGCCTTTGAAGGTATTCTCACCTACTGTGACCTCTCATAGCACTTGTTTCCGTACCTCTCCTGTATGCTTTGTTATCCTCTACCTTACCTTGTACTTAAAAGATAGAGCCCTGAAAGGGGACTGAATGTTCCCACTGCATAAAATTAGCAAAAGGCAAAGGAGGTGTTAGTCAGCTCTGTTCATCTGGTCTGCTTAGCCTGTGCAGTCTCAGAAAAGCAGGTACAGACATGGAAATCAGAGAAAGCAATTAGTTAAAATGATGGAAATCAAGAAGCATGAAAATACCTAACAGATTCCAGGGATTTATGGGCTTTCTGCTGAATTCTCTGAAGTCAAAGTTATCATTTTCTAATTATGGTTCTGCATCTGGTTAGAAAGATGGCTTAGAATGAAAGTAAATCTTTGTCTTTGGGCAAGATATTCAAAATATCATAGAGAAATTATTGTGCCTGATAAATATTGGTATTGGATACATGAGCTCCTAGGAATGAGGTTTTAGTTTCTGGATGGTTTAGCAATCTAGATGCCCTTTTCAGGCAGCTCATCCCTCTGTGAAAGTTTTTCCTGTGTTCCCTAAGAGTGTCTTCATATGAAAATATTTTATTAGACTGTTAAAGTTGGTTTTGTCCTTAAACTTATATCCCTGACATGACTAAGCTTAAACCATTTTGGCAAGGACTCATCCTTGATTATCTTCCCTTCAGCTCTAGGTCTTGAGATCTGGGGTGATTTTTGAGACCATTATTATAATTTTGCCATCATTTCTAAAAGAGTAATATGCTGGATGGGGAAATAGAAAAAACACTGTGTTTAGAGTCAGATGACCTTGGTTGTAATTCTGATTCTACTACAAGCTCAACTCATTGTGTCACCTTGGGAAAATCACTCCATCTCCATAGACCTCAGTTTCCTACTCTGTAAAATGACAGGATTGTTCTAGATGATTCCTAACTTTTCTTTCATATCTAAATTCTCCAATCTTATATATTTATGGAGCACCCCATAAATATGGTACTGAGCTAGGCTCTGTACCATATTGCTTAAGCAGGCATTCTACCTGTCTTTGAAGAGGTCATATTCTTAAACTATTAAGTTTGACCCAGGCAAGCATGCACAAAATAGACATCGCCAAAACTGTGGGACTGTTGAACAGGTAAAGTATTTCATTATGGACAAACTGAACAAAGTATGTTTAACATGGCAGAAAATTAATAGTTTAACATTTTGAGTGAATCTATAAATGCCAGAGTCATTGAGAGTACTTCAGAAGTCTTCTTCCCTTCTTTTGTCACTCCCTCCCACCCCAGACTGTTTAGTTTTCTTAAAACATCTTGCCTCATTGACCGTTCTCTCTTGGTCAGTCTTTGCTCTTGTTTTGACTTGGTGGCATCTAGCAAGAGAAAATGCTGTTAAAGTTAGAGGCCTTGGTCTCTCACTGCCCCCTCAAGGCTGATGTATGGATCTTTAAAAACAGTCATCAGTCCTTTTATCTCATAGGTAGGTCTTTCCTTAAGATGAAGAAGATTAATCTGGAAGATCTACTTTGTGACTTTCTAAAAGTCAAGAGAGAAAATTTCCAGGAATCCAGGAGTGTGGAGTCCAAGATTCTGAGTCTATTCTGGGTTTTGCAGTTGGTCCAGTGTCACTGTCCTGAGGAACAATGAATGTCCTTTGGAAGTGATCTTATTCCTTTGAAACCCAGCTCAGTTGTAGCTGACACAAGGACTCACCTGGTATTTGTCCCACTCACCTGGTTGCACCAATACTAAGTAGCAGGATTTGGCAAACTACTCTCCACAGGTCAAATCCAACCCACAAAAAAATTCTACTTAAATGCTGTTCCCCAATATCTGATTAAAGCTCAGTGGTGACCCTAAATTGCTAAAGGTTATATCCAGAAAACTAAGAATGTTTTTGTTCAGTTTTAATAAAGTTTTATTGTATTTAAAAATGTAAAAGTCATTCCTAGTTTGAGTGCCTGTGAAAAAACAGGAGATGGGTTTAATTTGGCCTTCAAGCCCAGTTTGCTGCCCTCTACTATAGAAGAACTGAGCTAAGTCTGAGTCCCATTCTCCCCCCAGGGAAATAGAAGAGAGTTATATAGGGAAGAGAGTGGAAGAAGGCAGAGAAATAAAACTCTCTAGTAATTGTTAGTAAGAGAATAGTAATGTTAGCTAAGATAAAGATAAAATAAGCAATGGTAAAACCACCCCACTGCACCTAATAGTAAACCCCAACACTGTTATACATCAATGCTTTCATGACTTGTAATTTCATTCATCTGGGTACTCCTCCCACCAAAGCAGTTCACAACCTTCTAAAAAGTATTAGAGGGTCTTTGAGAATTGCTACAACCAAAAAATCTGTTACCTTAAGGCCAGACAGGTGATCAGCCTCTCCAGTTTAGCCAGGCTGGGGCTCCTCTGATAAGCACACAGTCTATCACTGGGTTCATTCTCAAGGTCCTTCTATCTTGGAAGGTCCTCTAAGAGTTTGCCCTCATGGGGCAGCTAGGTGGCGCAGTGGATAAAGCACTGGCCCTGGATTCAGGTGTACCTGAGTTCAAATCCAGCCTCAGACACTTGACACTTACTAGCTGTGTGAACCTGGGCAAGTCACTTAACCCCCATTGCCCAGCAAAAAAAAAAAAAAGAGTTTGCCCTCTACTAGTGTCATCTTCAGTAAATTAGGGTCACCTCTAAGCCTCAAACAGGCACTGGGAAATAGCATTTAAGTGGAATTTTAAAATCTATAACCAAAATCTCTTTGACTTTTCATTTAAGTTTTGTGGGATTTTGGTTTTTGCTCTGGTCTCAGTGGAGAATGAAAATATCTGGTAATTATGATCTTTTTAATAGAACTATTTTAGATTTAAATATAGCCATTAAATTAATCTTTTTTTTTTTTTTTTTTTTTTTTTTAGGCAATGGGGGTTAAGTGACTTGCCCAGAGTCACACAGCTAGTAAGTGTCAAGTGTCTGAGGCCGGATTTGAACTCAGGTACTCCTGAATCCAGGGCCGGTGCTTTAACCACTGCACCATCTAGCTGCCCCCTTAAATTAATCTTTAGTTTTCTTTTCTCTAGAATCCATAACCCTGGCTCCTTTCAACTCTTTATGGCTCCTATTTTCCAAACATTAATCATTTTTGTTGCTGTTCATCAGAACTTCCTCCATTTTCCCATATTTCAAGTTGTGTCAGGGGGCAACCCATCACTTGACATCTGGCCAAAACCTCTACAGAGTTGGGAAAATGAGGGTGTCCTGATAAAAGGGGATTTCAGCAACAGGACCTGGTGGGTGAAAAGTCCAGGAGAGCTGTTTCTTCTTCACCAGGGAGATAAATTGTACTCCCAGGAGAGTGTGCACCCCAGATGTTAGTGACAAGGAACAAAGCTCAGATTACTATATCTTAGTTATTACATTGAGTCCTTTTCTATCTCATCTGGGTCTTATCAACCATTTACTATCTTGTATCTAGGGAGAGGTTATTTGCAATTTTGTTTGGTTTTTGTTTTCCCTCTCACTATATTAGCATATGCTTGTCACCAGTTAACTTTATCCTTTCACAGTCACTTTGAATCCTTTCTTCCAAAATTCAAGCCATCCTTTTTTCATGTAGAAATTTAAGGGAGCATGCTCCCTTAACTAGGGTATGATTATTGGTGCAAATATTTTAAAAGTACCAGGTCCAAGACTGAGTGTAAAGATGGTAGGGGGCATCTGATATGTACTGTTAGGTTGATTTCATATCTTTTCTCACCATACCTTTTGGAAATCTCAATATTAAATGATGTGGTATGGTACAAAGGAAAGAACAATGAACTTGAAGTCATAAAACCTGAGTTTAAATTCTAGCCCTGTCACCTCCTACCTGTGTGACCTTGGGGATATTACTTAGCCTCTCCAGGCCTCAATTTCTTCAACTGCAAAATAAGAATGTTGGCCGAAATGATCCTGAAGATCCCTTCAAGCTCTGCATCTATGATTCTTTGTTGGAAACTAAAGCTACATTGACCAAAATATGACACTACTGCTTACCATTCCAGAAGAAGATATCCAGATAGGAAACAGCTAAGTAAATGAAGTAACTAAACCTCTTTGGGTCTCTAACCAAAAATCTAAACAATGATCCTGTCAGGTTCAGTGATAACCAAGCTTCCCTCCAACTCTAAGTCTGTGGTCCTAAATTCAACAAAATGATGTGTTAGACAAAACATTATTTTGGGGAATGGACCAAGGTTACCATTCTTCATTCTCCTCTGGGCTATGGTTCTGCCTCAAAGTATTTTGTCACAAAGACTTATAGTCTTTGCACCTTAGAATATTCTTTGAGGGACAGAGCCAAGGTGGCAGAGGAGAGGCTGTGACTCCCGCAAGGTCCCAATAAACCTGTCCACTCTTGCCCAAATAATGCCATAAAAAATCCAGAGCAGCTTAACTCACATAAGAACAGAGTGAGACTACTTTCCAGCCAAAGATGGCAACTGGAATCACCTGCTGATCGGGCTGAGAGAGGAGCTCAGTGCATGGTCCGGACCCAGCCAGGAACAGACCATGCCTCCAGCACCTCAGAGTCATCAGTGACAATGGCTTCTTCTGAGGCTTGGCTCACAGACTGGTGATGGGTTTTGGAGGTTGACTGGAGTAAAGTGGATGCAGTCTCTGTTAGAGATGGGGTGAAGCACCCTGGTTCTGAACCAGTGGGCCAAATCAAGTGGTAGCAGCCCAGTGGGAGAGGGGCACAGGCACACCAATATTCCAAACATAGAGAATCAGATTTCAATCAGACATCTGCTTCTGGGTTGAGATGAGTAGGCAAAGAAAACAGTGGTCAATAGACAACTTCTTTGGGGGAGGGGTAGACCAGAATACACCCTCAGAAGAAAATAATAACAAAGTCAAAGTTCTAATATCCAAAGCTTCCAAGAAAAATATGAATTGATCTCAGGCCATGGAAATGCTCAAAAGGGACTTTGATGAGAAAATAGGAGAGAAAGAAGGAAGATTTAGAGAGATGGAGAAAAGAAAGGAAAGAGAAATGAGAGCCATGAAGGAGAGTTATGAGAAAAAAGTAAACATCTTGAAAAGCCAAATGGGAAAGGATATACAAAATCTCTCTGAAGAAAATAATTGCCTAAGAATCAGGACTGAACAAATGGGAGCTAGTGAATTTATGAAAAACCAAGACATAGTAAAGCAAATCCAATTCCATTAAAAAAAAAAATAGAGGGCAATGTGAAATATCTCCTTGGAAAAATAGCTTACCTGGAAAATAGATCTAGGAGACATCATTTGAAAATCATTGGACTACCTGAAAATAATGAACAAAATAAGAGCTTAGACATCATCTTCCAAGAAATTATCAGAGAAAATTGCCCTTATAGGGGACAGCTAGGTGGCACAGAGGATAAAGTGCTGGCCTTGGATTCAGGAGGACCTGAGTTCAACTCCAGCTTCAAACACTTGATATTTACTAGCTATGTGACCCTGGGCAAATCACTTGACCCTCATTACACTGCAAAAAAAAAAAAAAAAAGATTTTAAAAAAAGAAAGAAAATTACCCTGATATTCTATAAGCAGAAGGTAAAATAGAAATCAAAAGAATCCAACAATCACCTACAGAAAGAGATCCCAAATGGAAAACTTCCAGGAATATTATAGCCAAATTCCAGAGATCCCAGGTCAAGGAGAAAATATTGCAAGCAGCTAGAAAAAAGGAATTCAAATACTGTGGAGCTACAGTCAGGATAACACAAGATCTAGCAGCATCAACATTAAAGGACTGGAGGGCATTGAATATGATGTTCCAGAGGACAAAGTAACTGGGACTACAACCAAAAATCACCTACACAGCAAAACTAAGTATAATCTTTCAGGAGGAAAAAAATGGAACTTCAATGAAAAAAGAGGACTTCTAGGCATTTGTGATGAAAAGACCTGAACTTAATAGAAAATTTGACTTTCAAATACAAGACCCTAGAGAAGCAAAGAAAGGTAAACAGGAAAAAGAAAACATGAGGGATATGAAAAGGTTAAACTGTTTACATTCCTACGTGGTAAGATAATACTTCTAACTCATAAGAACTTTCTCAGTATTAGGGTAGCTGAAAGGAATATACTTAGACAGAGGGCACAAGTATGACTTGAATATGAAGGGATGATATATGTAAAGCATTTATTTTTTGTTTATCCTTGTTTTTTGTGGGGCAGGCAGGATGGGGTGGCTTATCTCTGGGGCCAGATATGGGCTCAGGGCCTCCTACTGGGTCCAAGGCTGGTGTTTTATCCACTGTGTCACCTAGCTGACCCATTATGACATCTTCAAAATAAAGTTAAGGGGTAAAAGGAATGCACCGGAAGAAAGGGAAAAGGAGAGGTGGACTAGGGAAAACGTAGCTCACATAAAAGGAATAAGAAAAAGCTTATGGGGGCAGCTAGGTGGCGCAGTGGATAAAACATCAGCCCTGGATTCAGGAGTACCTGAGTTCAAATCCAGCCTCAGACACTTGACACTTACTAGCTGTGTGACCCTGGGCAAGTCACTTAACCCCCATTGGCCCGAAAAAAAAAAGCTTATGGAGGAGAGGGGAAGATGTGGAAGAAGTGGGGAGCAAATGAACCTTACCCTCATAAGAATTGGCTCATATAAAAAAAAAAAAAAAGAATTGGCTCATAGAGGGAATAATATACACACTCAAGTGGGTATAGTAATAGTAATATATTGTGCCCTGAGGAAGGGGAAGGAGATGGGGAGGGAGAAGCAAAGGAAGGAAGGGCAGATTGGGGGAGGGGACAGCAAAAAGCAAAACACTTTCAAGGAGGGTGAAGGAAGATAGAAAATAGAGTAAATATCAAGGGGTGGGAATAAAATGGAGGGTAATACAGTTAGCAATAGTAACTGTGAAAGAAATGATGAGCAGGATGATATCGGAAGGATATATGAAAAATGCAAACCATCAACAGAAATAGAGCTGGTGGTATCTGAATACAGGTTGAAGTATAATTTTATTTGTTAGCTCCTCTTTCTAAAGGTATTTTGTCTATTTTCTTTCACAACCTGACTAATGAGATGTTTCGCATAACTGCACATGTATGACATATTGAATTGCTGGATTTCATAGGAAGGGACGAGAAGGGAGGGAAGGAGAAAATTTAAAACACAAAGTTTTAAAAAATCAATGTGAAAAGTAATGATGAGCAGGAAGAGTTCAGAGAAACCTGGAAGCACTTACATGTACTGATGCTGACTGAGAGGAGAAGAACCAGGAGAACATTGTACACAGTAACAGCAATATTGTATGATGAACAATGATGACAGACTTGGCTCTTTTTAGCAATGATGATCCAAAACAATTTCAAAGAACTTCATAATATAAAATGTTCTGAACATCCAGAAAAAAAACAACTGTGATTTATGAATATATATTAAACCATACTGTTTCTACTTTGGGGCTGTTTTTCTTTTCCTTCTTTTCTAGGTTTTTCCCTTGTGCTCTGTCTAACTCTTCTTTCACAATATAACTAATGCAGAAATATGTTTAATGTGATTACACATATATAACCTATATTAGATTGCTTTCTGTCTTGGGGAGGAGAGAAAGAAAGGAGGGTGGGAGAAAAATTTGGAACTAAAAATCATATGAAAACAAATGTTGAAAACTATCCTTATATGTAACTCAAAAATAATAAAATACTGATCAAAAATATCTTTTAATAACTGAGAGCTCACCCTGGAATTTCCCTCCACAATGCTGACTCTTTTCTCCCATTTTTCAGTTCTTTCTGGGGCCTAAACTTTGGGCACACGCCAATGCTACCCATACTTCTTTCCACTCCAGGCTGTGCTTTTGGTTTTGTGAACTTTGTTACCATATCCCATCTTGGGTACCCTTTCCCCAAGTCCCATACAAACCCTACTTTTTGCCTCCCTTTTACATTTTGTCTTCCCTCATTAGTGTGTATTTTCTTTGAGTACAGGAATTCCTTCCTTTTGCTTGTATTTATATCCCAGTGCTTAGCACAGTATCTGGTAAATAAAGACTTAATAAATACGTGTTGCCCATTACCCACCTTTTTGTCATCGGGAGTAGTATGGTTAATTCAACATTTTTCTTTATTGTGGGTAAAATTGTTTGCAGCAGGAAAATCAGTCAATAATATATCATGTCTCTGAAAGCCTTCTTTGAATTTTCATAAAGTCATTATGACAGAAATATCACGATGTAACATTTCTCATCCCTTAACTTCTGTTCACTTGTAAGGTGCAAGTCAGGCAATATCTTATAGGTTTTCAGATACAGTCACTAGTTTTGAATAGTAAAAAATGTTTGAGCAAAACTCAAGTATGCTTCTAGCAAAATCTTTTAATTTCTATTGCATTTACTCATTCCCCCCTGTCTGGCCCAGGGTACATTGTATATAATTATGTTGCTGCCTCCCCAATAGCATGTAAGTTCCATAAAGGTAGGAAATGTTTCATTTTCGTCTTCATCGCCTCCTATCACATTAGAGCTGGTCTTTAATAAATTTTTGTTGTTGTGGCTGTTGTTTGTTATAGGCAAATTAAGAAATTGCCAATCAATAATGAGTTAGAAAAGTTCTATCAACTTCAAGTAACAGACTGTGCAAACACAACTGCTCATTGTTCAGCAAGTAAGATCTGTGTATGACTTCAGAAACAGATGGTCGATTTATTCTGCAATCAGAGTTCTTTTCAAAAGATTTATTACTATACGTGGAATACCATCTCCCCACCTTCTGTTGTGTTCTGTGTTTATTGACTTGTTATTAGCATGTGTCTTTAATATAGATTGCATGAACAGTGTGGTAAATAGATTCAAACCAAACTGGATTAAGGCTAATATGGACACAGGAAGGGCAGTTATTTGCTTCTAAGAATGACTTTTTCTTACCTCATTTTGGGTCCCCATGCCAGTTGTTTTCCACAAACTCTATTTTAATTAGTGTCTACCTATATTCTGATTTATCCATTTTCTACCAACTCTATTCATGGAATAACTTTCAGTATGTTATTTGTTTGTTTTTATTTGAAATTTTGAAACTTCAAATTTATTTTTTATCAGAACTCAAAAAAATGACTCAAATTCTCCATCATTAACAGCCATCTAAGCATAATGTAATCATAGTCCTATAGCTGTAGTAGGAAATGTTTTCATAGTCAAACTATCAAACTTAGTCTCTCACTTAGAAATGAGACTGCCCACTGAACACCTTAGTTCTACCAATGGACAGGATAACACTGCCTTGGCAACTTCAGTGAAATCAAAAATTTAATTGCTATCAGATGCCATTGACTGTGAAATTCATATATGACTGACCATAATTGTGAAGTATTTGAGTTCAGCATTTCTAGACCAAGAGCTCTCTCTTTGGAACCAACCTAATGCTGCATTAAATATCTGTTAAATCTTTAGATGCAGAAAAATGGACACCTGAGAGAAAAAAGCACCTGGGATGAAATGGAACTTATACTTGACACCTGCACAAACAATGCAAATAAAGCAGAACGTAGCAGTCCATTTTTATTCCAAAATTGAAAATAGATGCCTTCAAGACAAGACTGGATGGCATTTTCTTCAGGATGTTATAAATTAGATTGCTGGTCAGCTACAAGTTGGAAGACGATACCGGGCTAATGACAGAAGCAAGACACAAACCAAGAATGAAAGCAATGTCCAAGAGTAATAAATAATAATCAAGCTCTGAAACTCCATAGTGGGCAAGTACTAGGGGGTCAAGCTACACCTGGCCTTACTCAGATGTTCTTTAGCTTAATTCCTACTTTTATGCCCAAACATGAAAATTGGCCCTAATTTCCAGTTTCTTTTATTACTGAAGCTGAACAGTTCCTGCCACCATATTTTTTCAAAGACTTTCTTGGGGAATAAATCAGAAGCAGCAGAATCTGTGGGTCAAATCCATTATAGTCCTCTTCCATAGTTTGTTAAGCTATTCCCATTTACTGAGCACCTACTTTGTTTCCAGCTTTCATTATCACAAACACTTATGACTAATTTTCTTGAATGCGTTTTGTCTTATTCTCAATAACCTGCTTTTAGGTAGTGTAACAGTTAAAAATTAAGATAGATTGAGAAACAAAGATCCAAGCATGATCAACTTATTGGTAAAGTGAGAATTTACCAAGAAATAGAATTTCAGCTTTCCTAGCAAAGCTAAGACTCTGGATGAGGAGAAGAGCTATCTTTTGTGGACAAAAGGAGAAGAATCTAGAATAGAAAGCAGCATCATAAATGGAAAACAGTATGATTGATTACAAAGTCTGTAGCATCATAGGCAGGAGGAATAACAATATGATTGTCTGGGAATTGGAAGTGAAGAGCTATCAACAACCCTTCCTTCTATCCTATGTTCATTGTTTGAGTCCACCTGCACAGTTTAGGAATAGTGGACTACCTTGGATGACAGACCAAACCAGACCAGACACCCTGGTGTCCACCTGCATCCCTCAAGGATAACAGATTTCCCGAGCAACAATAGAACAGTTATTAGCAGGAGAATTGAACTTTTAACCTTAACTAAGAGACAATGAGTGTTATAGAGGAAAACCGAATTTCCAAATTTAACTCTGAGACAAATGAAACATTACTTGGATAGTTACAAAAATGTCACTGGTGATACAGAATGAAATCAATAACAAAATAGGATCAATTTGATTTTCCCAATTTTCAGCAGAATCCTAACAGCAGGATCTCTGGGACAAAGGCAAGAAAAATTTAGTAGCTTTTCTTGCTTAATTTCAGATTATTTTTGCTAGAAATTTAAAGAAAAGCCTAGATAGACAATTGTCTGGGATATTATAGAAGACATTGCTTAGTAGGTAAGGATTAATTTACATGACCTCGGAGGTCTCTTCCAACATGGAGATTCTGTAATGTCATTGCAGTGGTTTCTCTGTCTTGTACTTCTTAGATTAGTCACCTTCTGAGCCAAGTGTTAGGAGTAAAAGGGCCACCAAAAAAAAAAAAAAAAGATCTGCATTCACACCCAAGGGAGAAATCATTCTATGCGGATGCAAAAGGGAGCTTAGAGATCATCTAGTCCAACCCCCTCATTTGAAGAAGGCCTAGATAAGGGAAGTGATTTGCACAAGGTCACACAGGTAGTAAGAATCAGAACTATGACCAGAAGTCAAGTTTATCTGGCTCCAAATCTACTCTTAACTAGGTAACACTGTAGTCCCTTGGGAGGTAAGGGGGCTGAAAAGTCTGAATCCTCTCAATGGAAAGAAAAGTAAAACTAAACTACCCAATTACAGGTGAGTTAAGAAAAGAAAATCAAACTTTTAGCATCTCCATGAAATACTTCAACCAACTTCTAGGGGGAAAAATAGAGAAATATATTTTCCCTGACTGTTGTTTAATAATAAATTTCCATTAGTTACTGAGGGAAAAGTGAGTGAGAACACCTGCATAGCCTACAGCACTTACTGACCAAACCTGGCTATTTTTCCCCTTATTTATTGAACAGTCCAATAAATTAGCCAAGGAGATAGACCTCAAGAGAGGGCAATTACTGACCAATGAAAGTCATGTACTTTTTGTTGGTTTAATAAAGAAAAAGATACATTGGCTATTAAGAGTGGCCTCCAGAGAGCTTGTTTACTGGCCATTTATTTCATTTTGTATTTTAAAAATGAAGAGCATGAGACATCTAAAGAGATCCAAGACAAGGTCACTTTCTATCTGAATAAAGCAATTCTTAGAATTATAACTAAATAAAAGAGGGCAGGTAGGTGGCACAGTGAATAAAGCACTGGGCCTGGATTCAGGAAGATCTAAGTTCAAATGTAGGCTAAGATACTTAGCTGTGTGACCCTGGCCAAGTCATTTAACCCTGTTTGCCTCAGTTTCCTCATCTGTAAAATGAGATGGAGAAGAAAATGGCAAACCACTCCAGTATCTTTGCCAAAAAAAAAAAAAACCAAATGGGGTCATGAAGAGTCAGAAATACCTAAAACGACTGAATAACAACAAAAGTAAAAAGGGGGTGCAGGTGAAATAGAGCTCAATACATAACACATCCAAAAAAACCCTCTCAAGTAAGAAAATATTACCTTATGTGAGAAGACTTGTAAAGTCTTTGCATTGGTTCTCAGAAGAGAGGAATGTTCCCTGCCAATCGGGAATATCAGAGTTCCTCAGACAACATAGACAGGAGCACTGGATTTTATATCAGAGGATATGTCTCTCTGATCCTAAGTCATGTTGCCTCCCAGATCATAAGATTATAAATGTAGAGCTAGAAGGAACTCACAGACCATTGAATCTCACCCCTTTGTTTTACAGATGAAGAAACTGAGACCCAGGAAAGCAAAAAATAATTTGCCAAAGATCATGCAGGTAGCAAATAGCAAAGCCGAGATTCAAACCACATCCTATAGCACCAAATTTACTGTTTCCCACTGTCCACACTACTTCCAAAAGTAGGCCTCATGAATATGTATAAAAGGATCTCCTACAGTGTGGGTATCTTCTTTGTGAAGTTAAGAGACTATTCAGGACATCCCTGTTCCATGCCCCTTTTGTTTCTCTTTCTTTTATTCCCCTCTCAGAAGCCCAGCATGCTTAAGTGAATCTCTCAGGATAATTAAAGTGGGAACAATAAAAAATGGAACTGCTGTTGCCCTGTGGAGAAAACACTGGACAAATACTCATTTAAACATTATATTGAAGGCATAAACACAGGCAAATATAGACAAACTACCAGGCAAGCATTCCCATCTGGGGAAAAAAAGGGGTAGTCAATGATTGACATGGATTGTGTTTTTGATTATGACAACAATAATAGTTGACATGAATAGAAACATTTAACAAACACAAAGCCAAATGCTTTACATACATTATCTCACTTGAACTTCATAGCAACCCTGGGAGATAAATAATACAAGTATTATTCAAAAAGGCACTGGACTTGTCATCATCAGACCTTGGTTCAATTCCCAACTCTACCACACTTACTCACCTGTATGAATTTAAATGTTACTTAATGTATCTGGATCTCATTCTCCTCATCTATAAAATGAGAGGGTTGGACTTGATGACCCATTAGGTCCTTTTCAGCTCTAGATCTATGATGCCAGGATACCAGTGTTATAGATGGAAAAACTGAGGATCTGAGTAGTTGTTTTGAAGGAGACCAATGACATCTCTTGCTGATGTCTTGACTTGTGAGTGAATTGGATTTAAGTGAGGCAGAGTTGTACGAAACTGTCAGCCTCACTCTCTCTTCCAGAGTTATCGAAGTCCAGTAGCAGGACAAAAGTCAAGACAACTAGAGATGCAGTGGATGACCTTGGTGTTCTTGATGTCTGACCAAGCTCTAAGTGCCCCACAGCACCTGTTTTAGCCACTTTCATGGCCATTTAAACAGATTGTTTTCACCTATCTATTGCTCCAAGAGAAGTCATCATTTGTTTGGGGTAGATATTCCCCCTAAGTCACTGAAGGGTTTGAGGCCTATTGGTTACTCTCAACCTGGTTTAACCTGTCTTCCAAGATGGTTTTACCTAGGAATTGTCACTATATATACTATAGCTTCTTGGAACACAGGAGAGAATTAGGTGAGAGGGAGACACCAAAGGTAGATAAGCATCCCCAAAAAGGACTCAGTAAATCCTTAAACCAGAAGTGCTAGTTCTCACTGAACACTTCATACATCCTTCCCTCCTTACTTCTGTTCCCTTCCCATAACTCTATTGATCCTCTTTGCAGGTGCTCAGTGGTCTACTGGTCATTCATTCAATGTGTATTTGCTAGGTACCCACTATGGGCCAAGCATTCAGTAGGAGCTGGGGACTGAAAAAGCAAAATCAAAACACTCTTCCCTTATCTTTTATCCAAAACTGTTCTTGGGATCTAATTTCAGTCATTTAAACTTCAATGTGAATAAATTCATTTCCATTGCTGCTTCTCCAAGAAAGTTTTTATATGATTATTTCTGTTCTATAATGAATTTCAGATATCAGATATTGGGTGCAGAGAAGAATTTAGGAGTAGGAGAGAGGGAAGACCTGCCCAGAACTCTGGAAATAAGAAGTTATAGAAAGCAACCTATGAATGAGATCAGCAGAGTATAAGGTACCATAACCAGAGTCACTTGTAGTCACTCATGGAAACTCTGCCCAGGAGCAAGAGCAGCAACAGCAGCTACAAGATGAAAAGAAGCATGGAGTGACTGGAACATGAGAAAGAGAGCCCCTGTGTGTGAAAATAGTTGTCTTCCTCTAATACCCAGGATAATTTCATTAAACTTTGCATTCAAGGACATGAGAAACCAGGAGACAGTTTAGAAAATAATAATGCTAATTCAAGGCATTATAGAGTAGAAGCTATCGATAAAGGTTAAAAGAATTGAGATTATCTAGGAAGAGAAGTGACTAAATTATGGTCTCCAACTAGATGTATTAGCATTAAAATGGTGACAAGATTTCTGTCTTCTTAAGGAAAAAGCTTCTGTGGCATGACAAGACAGTCTGAGTTTATATAAGAAACAGTATCATGTACTGAAAAGAATGAATGGGAGGTATGCTTGCCACAGTACTATGGATGAAAATGACAGAAATATCTGTAAACAAGTCACTTAAAAGGCTAAGATTTGTAAGGATCCTGATGAGCCTCCACTTCCACCAAAGCCCATTTGCAGCTTTTACCTTATTGGTGGTCCCTATCATTGTATGTGCAATAACAGCAGCACTGAGCATCAAGAGTTATAACAAGAGTCCAAATGCACCATATTTCTGGGTGGCTTGAAAACCTAGCATAGGTGCCCTTTATGAATTTGCCAGCTTTATCATTTTCATAAGCTGCATGTACTTTCTGAGCATATTTATTCAGTTGAAACAACCCCCTGAATGCAAATTTGAACTAGAAGAGCCAGCTGAGGAACAGCAAAGATTGGCAACCAGTGAACATGGAGAAATAAATCATCAGGATTCAGTGCCATTATCATTGGTCTCTACATCAGCAATGGAAAATGAACATACTTTTCATTCTCAGCTTTTGGGAGCCTTACTCTACTTTTATATGCTGCACTGGGGACTTTGGGATCCTTGTCTGTTTCTTTATATTACCCTTTGGACTTTGTTTTTGGTTGTTGTTTTTGGAAGCCACATGCTTAAGTCTTAGTGTTTTTGCTATGAAGGTTCATTGTGATAATAGAGAAGATGTTATACTTTCTTGGAATGCCACATGTCTCCCTGGAAGGAGTACATACTCAGTGCAAATCAACATTCAGCCTTCCAGTTCCATTGGGATGAATGGAGAAGCTCCTAAATGTACTAATAGTAGTGCAAAATCCTCATGCACAAATAAAAGTGCATCAAGTCTAAAATATTCTTCACAAGGCTATAAACTGGCAAATTTATAGGCATCCCCATTCCATAGTAATTCAATTACATTGAATAGTGTTCCTCAGCTTGATAATAGTCTAACTGAACAGTCAGTAAACAATGATATTAAAATGCATGTAGCCCCCATAGAAGTTCAGTTTTGAACAAATGGACATCCAAGTCAACATCATAAAAATAGAAGTCAAGTACATCATGCAAGCTGACTTACAGTCCTAAGAGAATATGCCTATGATGTCCCTACCAGTGTGGAAGGGAGTATACAAAATGGCTTACCTAAAAATGGACCAGGCAATAATGAAGGGCATTCAAGGAGCAGAAGAGCTTATTTAGCTTACCATGAGAGGCGAAATAACCAACCTTAACAAGATAGCAGTGATGTATCTAACACACTTTCCAAAAGCAGCAAAAATTTTGAAAAGCCTATTGCTGCCAGTAACAAAAAGGATATATTAAGAAAGCAGATAGTAGTTAAACATGAAAGCCAACAAGTCATATGGCCTAAATATGGGAATCCAAAATGAACCACTTAAAAGCAATGGGCAGGGTGGCCCTTTGCTGAGTAAAGACAGCACTGGTAACTAAGCATGAAACTACTGTGTAGCATTGTTGTGCTTCAGTGATAGAAGTTTATATGAACTGTGATAGATATTCCTTTAATCTATAATTTTTTTAAAACTATGTACAGGTACTTTAGTATGGAGAAGAGAATTTGTGAATAAAACTTTTATACTTTGGGATGATACAAATGTTTTTTGCTTAAATAATGTTGCTCTTTCGTGAATTTTATTTTTTATCTTTATTTTATTTGGTGAGGCAGAACAGGGCATTTTGTAAATCTGACTTGCAACTTCTTGAACTTTTTGATATAATGTCTATATCATGTCTAAAGTTTGTATTTAAGTAATAAATAATGCTTTTTTTAAAGAAAGACAAAAAGAATGAATGGGAGAGCTTTAAAAACAGAATTAATTTTCATTCTTATCAAGCAGGAAAGACAAGTTCTTCCTGAAGGGAAGGGAATTCTAGGTGACTTCTCAAAGTCCATCACCATAACCTTGATTAGAATGTGAATTTTTTCCCTTTTAATTTTATTACATTAATGAATATTTATGGAATAAAACAAGCATTTCTATAACATAGCACAATAAAAATGATTATAATGAAACTATCAATCTACGCACAACTTGCTATTCCTTTCAAATACACAACAAAATTATAATGTAAATTTTTTCTCCTTTTTTCTATTCTCCCCCAACCCCACTATTGAGATGCCTACCATTAGACACAAATATATATATATACACACATATATATGTGTATATAAATACACACACAAATACATACACATATATAATTTACATATATATGTAAAATTATTCTAAACATAATTCTATTTATCAGTTCTTTCTCTGAATGCAGAGAGCATCTTTCTTCATGTCCTCTATAGTTAATTTGTATATTTAGAATATTAATCTTAATCTGTATTCTGCCACCCTCCAATTTTCTTCTTCCATATCAAACCACTGAGTGATCCTCATTTGCTCACTATAGTTATGCCTTCCACATCATGATTTCCCCCATTGCGGTTTTGTTATACCACAGTTTGGCATAAGAAATTCAATAGGACTTTGGTGGAGTTTTGTGGAAATTACCCATGATGTGTGAAGTCCAGCAGATGATACAGAGTCAATGACGAAATACTTAACCCACATTTTTACAAGAAGGTCCTATAAACACGCCATATAAGAAAAAGAAAAAGAAAAATAATTAGACTTCTTCCCTGGTATGAAGGGAGGGCCAAAAATTTTACATAGATTTTCCAGATTGCAGGATCACCATGTTTCAACCACCACAATGTGGAAGGGATAGCTATAGTTACTATTAAGCACTATTTTATACAAGGAAGATATCTTGTATCTTACTCAAAGGAGCTTCATTTAAGACATCATCATCATTATCACAGTGATCATATTTATATAGTCTTCACAGTTATACGCATTTTCACAAACGTTATGCCATCAGATCCTAATGACCCACTTGACATAGATAATGCCAGTAACATTATTCCCATTTTACACAAGTTTTTTATAATAATTTTTTAATACAAAAACAACAGCAACAGGTTGAGTAGAGAGGAGATGATAGGTGGGGAAATATTAATGCTAAAGAAACTAAGGTTAAAGGTCTTATAGACGCCCAAGACATTCAGATATAGATGCTGAAATTCTGTGAGCTGAAGAACTGGAGTCCAAAGGGGAAAAATTAATGAAATGGGTGGTTATCTTCCCCATCCCTTTGCCTGATATTTGTTTTAGGTTGGTCCAGGAAGGGAGCTGGAGAGGGTGTGAATGTAGCTGGCAATCAACAAAGCTGGATTCAGCTTTAATAATGAAACTCATCCACCCCATGAAGAGGATTCCTATCTTAGGGTTCAAAGTTAAATACAAGAACCAAAGTTAAATTCAAGAACCTAGACTTGACCTTTGGTTTTTCTGAGGGAGCATTCCCCAAGGAGATTCTCTGATAACTTTCTTCTGGAAATGACCCCGAGAGAGAGAGAGAGAGAGAGGAAGAGGGAGATGGGGGAGGGGAGAGAGATGGGAGGGGAGAGACAGAGACAGAGACAGAGACACAGAGAGACAGAGAGAAAGACAGGGAGACAGACAGACAGACAGACAGAATCAGAGAAAGACAGAGAAAGACAGAGACAGCAACAGAGATAGAAAACATTGATGGGAAGTGGGACCTGTTTCAACACTTAAGTTTACTCTGTGAAGTCATCTCTGATATCTCAGCAAAGCAAAGCCCCTCTTGTTCAGTGTTTTAGCACCAGTGAACTGGATATTCTATGCATTCAAAGTATGCATCGGCATGGGGTGGGGGGAGGCCAACCCAGCTTCTTGTCAAATTGTCTTTCTCTCTGCCCTTCTGATGGAATATATTCCTGATGGAATATATTAATTGTGTTCTCTTCTAATTGTCTTGGTAAGAGCCAAGTTTTCTACTCTCACTGAGTGAGTGAGTGGGTGGTGGCACTGGAAAGAGAATGTCCCTTTTTTATTTATGCCATTAAAATGGGCTTCTAGAATGTGATATATACATATATGTGTATATATGTACATATAGTGTGTGTATATGTATATATTTATACTAATATGCTATATATGTGCGATATATCAAAATATAAAATAGTAGAGAGTATATGTAATATAGAGAGCATATATAATAAAATGGTTGTGTGTTGTATGCTATATAATATATACTAATATAGTGTTAAGGGCTAAAATTCTAGCTAGTCTGTCTAAAATATCTAATGAGTGGTCGCCAATAAATTATAAGCTTTAGCAAGAGTTAGACTTTTAAGCATTTATTAAGGAGAATAAGAATTTGGTAAAGAGAGAGAAAAAGGCCTAGATTCCTATCTATTAAAGGGAGAGCACATTTTTAGCTCCCTTCTCCGCCAGAGTCCAGAGGAAAGAGAGCGGGAGACTGAGCGCCAGTCTCTTCCTTCCTCCTCCCACTAGCCCGCGTCACTTCCTGACTCCTGGTCTTGCCCTCAAAGACCTTCCCTTCATGGGCAGAACTCCTCTACAGTAAGTATCCAGCAGGTGGCGTCATTCCAATCGTTACAGTCCCCCCTGTTGTTCCTCAAGAAACAAAATGTTTCCTTGACGGAACAGTAAAAACAATATGATAACTATTGCTAACTAATAATATGTGAACAACAATATAGAAAAGGAAGAGAGGAAAGTTTTGTCCAGAGGGGCGATTTTTTTTTTGTCCTCATGAACCGATGCTTTGACATTGGTCTTGCAAAGGGAGGGCCTCTGCAGAGAATACATGTTACAGATGGTGTATATTATAACAGAAAGAGAAAAAACACAACAAAAACAACAAATCAAAACTGTTCATTTAAAGTCTCTGAAAGTCTTTTCTCAGATGTCCTCTAGGTGTAGTCGTGGAATGGAAGTCTTTTCAGGGGTTGAGGTGTGGATACTGGTAATCAGCCAGGAAAACTTCCTACAAAATTGAGCTTAACACAACTTTAAAATAGCTTTGTCAATAATCAAATCAAACAATGAAAGTTCTCAAAAACATGTCTAAGGGAATACAGAATCTTAGTTGTTAACACGTGAAACATACAATAAAACAAAAATTGAAACATTCTTTAAAATTATAATCTTACTATAGTCCCCCCTCATGGAGGGTAATTGAGAAGACAATTGCTGTGATATAAATTATTAAAAATAATTTTTATCTTTGTTTCATCACTTTTTGCATCATCTGCCTAATTATCCTCATGCCATTATGAGAAATTTTAAAAAATCTAATATAATTGGTAACAGGTGTCAAGGCCAAATTCAACACTATATTTATCATGACACTTGAGATAATTATGGGGGTTTCCATAAAAGAACAGAGAAATGATGGGATATGAGCATTTCCACACTTGAGCAATATGTACTGCCCATGCAGTATGCCAGGCTTAAAATAGGTGGATGGAATATATGTCCATGCCACCGAACATATTGGAGGAAACTGAGTCAGACTTAATCAGATGCATGGGATTGAGATGTCCATGGCATCAAGCATATAGGAGGGAGCATAGAAGTCAGGTGTAGAATGAGATGGGTGGGATGAATACTTCCAGCCATCTGTATAATATTGTGGGGAAAAAGAGAATAAAATATTAAACCAAGAGAATCCAACCTCAACATTTGTCAAAAGCCGTTCTCTCGGCCATACCTTGACTTCATGCATGTCTCCCCTCATGTGACAGTTTAGTGTTTGCTCTTGCATGTATTCCTCTTGTGATTGGATGGCATCTTGGCCAACTGGCACCTGATAACTCAGAATAAAGGCAATTAGTGTCTTAAATGATAAATTCCCATAATCCAAGTCTCATATGGATTTTAAAATTGAGGATAATAAATGATTGCAAAAAATGTGAATACATCTTGACTCGGAACACAATATATAATTATGCAACAATTTCAAATAATACCCCCTTTTTTTTTACTTAGTATACAATCACTTTTGTGAAAAATCAGAACATATTTAAATACAAGTTAAAGCACAACAGAATCTCAAAGAAAACTTTTTTTTTGAAAAAAAAAACTTTTACAAATGTTCCCCTCTTTTTTTTTTTTTGAATATGCTTATCAAAAATAATACTTCTAGAATCAATTTACACTTGCCATGGCAACCAATTTGCCAAGGAAATGCTTTAAAGAGTTTGATCAAATAATCAGTTGAGAAAAAATAACAAAAACAAACAACTCAGAATATGGGAACACAATACTCCTAGAATTAACATTGTATTATGAAATCAAAACCATGTTTCAAAATTAGATAGATGAATGAATAGAAGAAAATACACGTGGAATAATAAAAGACAATGAAATTCAAACTAGGGAAATCTAAATGAATATGAACTTAATATTAATAAGAGTATTATAAAATATAAACTTGATCACATGACTATAAAAAGCTTTTACAAATATTCTCCTTGTTTTAAAAACTAAGTATAAAACACAATCTCAAAATCATGAAAATCTCTAAGAAAATAAACCCATACCATTAATTTCAAAATGGATATGTGATAGCATAGAAATCCTATGTAACCTCTGAACTGATACTATTACTCTGAGTGAATTCAGAACACTTTTGATTCCGATATCTAAAATCCCCAATACTCATATCAATACCTTGCTGCTTACTTCTACATTTCTGTAAAATATATACCCTTCCATGGCAAAAGAAGCGGAGTCTAGGACTATGGTGATGATTGTCATTCTTATTCAGCTTAAGTTTTTCTTCTTTAACCCCTCTATATTGTCTGTCAGTCTTTTCACCATACAAATGCTTTATAAGATTACTAATTAAAGACAAAAGCAGGTTAGCAAAATTATGAACAAAATGAGCATATCTGAAATTTAAAGGGTTTTCTAAGGTTGTCTCAGAAGCACAGCCAGGCTGGGGAAGAGCTGAGCCTGAAGCTGCAAATGTAGTTAGAGAAAGTTGAGCATGCGCATCAGATCTCTGGACTTCCCAGGCAGGGGAAGCAATGGGCTTGGCCATGGGAGGAGTAGAGGGTGGGGTCTGGGGAGGAGGGGAGGGACCAGAGCAATTTGAATCAGACTTGATTTTGAACTCAGGCCTGGATTCCTCTTCCCCCACTTTGCCTCCAGGTGCTAGGGGATTAAAAGCTTCTAGAGGGTGGGTCATTGCCTCCAGGCATGCAAAATTAGAGCAATAATTAGTGTTAGAACTGGGAAAAGCTGCGGGAATCTCTTCAGGTTTCTCTGAAAAAGCATGGTTGGGAGAGGGGGAGATATTTCTTTGTGGGAGTACATTGCTGGCTCTTCTAACAAAAATAAAAAGAAAAATAGAAAATCCACAAAAACAAAGCATTAACATGATCTTATCTCCCATTTGTCTGGTTAAACAGACTAAAATCAAAAATAGGATAATTAGGGAGTCTAAAAGGTCCATTTGAAAAAATTTAAAGGAAAACACAGCCAGTACGCCAGTACTTAGCAGTTAAAGGGAGAGGGAGGGGAAATTTCTTACCCAACCAGAAGATCAGAAGAAGACTGAGGGTTAGCTTTCCTCTTCGTGGTCAGTCATCTGTTAAGGGCTAAAATTCTAGCTAGTCTGTCTAAAATATCTAATGAGTGGTCGCCAATAAATTATAAGCTTTAGCAAGAGTTAGACTTTTAAGCATTTATTAAGGAGAATAAGAATTTGGTAAAGAGAGAGAAAAAGGCCTAGATTCCTATCTATTAAAGGGAGAGCACATTTTTAGCTCCCTTCTCCGCCAGAGTCCAGAGGAAAGAGAGCGGGAGACTGAGCGCCAGTCTCTTCCTTCCTCCTCCCACTAGCCCACGTCACTTCCTGACTCCTGGTCTTGCCCTCAAAGACCTTCCCTTCATGGGCAGAACTCCTCTACAGTAAGTATCCAGCAGGTGGCGTCATTCCAATCGTTACAATAGTATGAATATATACTAACAATATTTCACAATATCAAACACCTATGACTTCAATGGGAAGTCTGTGAATAAAGGTAACAATTGATATATAACTTAGTAGAAAAGTCTTAGAAAATTCCCTGAGACTCATAAAATATAAATGATTGGAAAAGGATCACACAGAGATCAAATACTAAAGGACTTGAATCTAAGTCTTCCTAATTCCACATACATAGGCAATTTACTATACGAAGCTTTCTTGAAATGATGATGATGGTAACTCAAATTGATAAAGCACATTATGATCCACAAAGTCCTTTCCTCAAGAGTAACTATGAGATACTTAAATATTACTAGCCACAGTTTTCATAACAGAAAACTGAGTCAGAAAATGTAAAGGATTTGCCCAAGATTACATAGAGAGTAAGTGCCAGGTACTAGAACCCAATTTTCTTCCAGACCTGGTATTCTTCCTGTTATAACATGCTGCCTCTCCAAATGATCTTGTTACAATTAACCTCATATATAAAGTAAGGTAATCCCATAGCATGAATATATACCAAGGATGGTTCTATGGTGGCCCTCCTGGATGATTCCTTAATCATTCTGATGGGATTTTGATCCCAACAAAAATATGTAGTGCAAATTCAAATAATGTGACCACTTCAGAGGATTAATGAATCACACTAATGCAGGCATAATAGAAAAAATAGTGTTACACCAACATGCCACTAAGTTTTCATTTTGCTTTTTTTTTTACTTTTAAAAACATTTAATTATGCCACTCGTTTTCAAGGTAGACTATTAGATGAAGCAGTTTGGCTTGGATCTCTTCTAACTAAATGCTTTAATCCAAAATGCTGTCTAAACTTTACCTTCTCTTTATTGAAGATTTTAAATTGTTTTTCTATATTGCAAGTCCCATCTTATTTACAGAGAATTGCAATGTGAGAAGAATTATACAAATACTCAACCAACAATATACAGTTTCCAGAGCATATGTAATATTCATGAGTGGATCATTTTCTTTTCAGGAGCAGAGTATCAAAGTCTTTTTCATGTGGTATATATTAACAGAACTTTCTTGCTATTTCAGCTCTTAATTATTACATACCTAGGCCAAATCTGACCATTTGAATGTTTTCTATTTATTTCCTAATACTTTCATACTACGCCCTTGATGCATTTTTACTTTGCAATCATCTAAAACATTAATAGCATCCAGGAGGGGGCAGCTAGGTGGCGTAGTGGATAAAGCACCAGCCCTGGATTCAGGAGTACCTGAGTTCAAATCCAGCCTCGGACACTTGACACTTACTAGCTTAACCCCCACTGTCTTGCAAAAAAAAAAAAAAATAGTATCCAGGGATGCCTATGTGGGCTTTAGGTGGCACAGTAGGTAGAGGGCCAGTCCTGAAGTCACAAAGATTCATCTTCAAATCAGTTCAAATCTGGACACAGACACTTTTTATCTGTGTGACCCTGGGCAAGTTAGTTTACCCTGTTTGTTTCAGTTTTCTCATTTGTAAAATGAGCTGGAGAAAGAACTGGCAAACCACTATAGTATCTTTGCCCAAAAAACCCCAAATGCAGTCACAGTCTGACATGACTGAACAACAGGGCTGCCTATGTACCCACCAGTTCTGCGAGCAGCTTTCTCCCTCTCCAAATATCGTATGTAATTCACTAATGGAGGTGAAAAACTGGATGACCAATCTTGATAAATTATTTTAACTTTACCAATGTTTGCCCTCGAATCAGAGTGAGCTGGTAAGTAGTAGGGGAGAGGGCCATAACAGAATTGATCTAATAACTTCATAACTTTGAGAAGGACCAGTGCTCCCTATGTTTAATATGTATTTAATATACTAATCGATATCTTCTTCCCAGAATTCTTTTCTTTGGACCCTTTCTATTTTTTATGATCAAATCATTTAGTCTTCCTGGAATTTAGTCTCCCCATCTGTAATATTGGAACCATAATACTTATGCCTACTTCACAGGGTTTTTTAAAAAATAATATTTTCCCCAATTACATGTTAAAACAATTTTTAACATTCAGGGTTTTTTAAAAAAAAGTTTTGAGTTCCAAATTCTATAGCTCCCCCCCCCTTCTCCCTGAGATGGTAAGCAATCTGATATAGTACATGTGCAATCATGTAAAACATTTCCATTTCAGTCATTTTGTACAAGATTCAAACAAAAAAAAAAAAGGAGAGAAAGAATAAAAGAACAAAAGAAAGTGAAAATAGTGTGCTTCATCCATCAGATTGGCTAATATGACAAAAAGGAAAATGATAAATGTTAGAAAACTGGGAAACTGATGCACTGTTGGTGGAGTTATCTTGGATCATTGCATTGCTGAAAATAGCCAAGTCATTCCCAGTTCTTCATTATACAGTCTTGCTATTATGTCAGTCTTTCCAGGTTTTTATGAAATTATCCTGCTTGTCATTTATTATAGCACAATAATATTCCAACAAAATAATGTACCACATCTTGTTAAGCCTTTCCCCAGTTGATGGGCATCTCTCCGATCTCCAATTCTTAGCTACCACAAAAAGAGGCACTATAAATATTTTTGCACAAAAAGGCCTTCATCCTTTTCCTACCATCAGGTCTACATGGTTACTGTTACCTCCTAGAGTGTCCTCAACACACCCCTATCCCAGTACACTTTTCCCTATTTCCCTTCCTTTCTAGCATCTTTTTTTTATCTTTTGTTGCCTCCCATTAGAATGTAAGTTCCTCAGTAATAAGGACAAACTCATTTTCTTGTTTTCTTTTTTCATTTTTTGTATCCCTAGTACTTAGCATAGTGTTTAGCATATAATAAGGTAAGAGCTAGGTAGTAGAATGGATAGAGCACTAAATTTGGGATCAGAAAGACCTAAATTCAAATCCACCCTTGAACCCTTACTACTTTTGTGACCCCGAGCAAGTGTCTTAATCTCACTTAGCTTCAGGTTTCCTTGTCTGTGAAATGGGGCCAACAATAATAGCAGCTAGTTCCCAGGGTTGTTGTATCAAATTAGATGATATTTGTAAAGGGCTTTGTAAATCTTAAAGTACTGCTTAAGTGCTAGCTATACTTTTGGGGGGGGGAGGAGGGAGGGCAATGAGGGTTAAGTGACTTGCCCAGGGTCACACAGCTAGTAAGTGTTAAGTGACTGAGGTCAGATTTGAACTCAGGTCCTCCTGAATCCAGGGTCAGTGCTTTATCTACTGTGCCACCTAACTGCCCCCCATTGCTAGCTATTCTTAATAAGTTATCTATTTAACATGTAAAACCCTTCAAAGACTGACGCTGGTCTATTTTTCCAGTCCAACTTAGTCTTTCTTTTCACACAATCTACATCATAGTCAAACTGGCCTATTTGACTTCCCTGTACATAACAGTAATCTCCTATCCCCAAGCCTTTGCAAAGGTTGTCCCTCATACCTAGAATTATCTTGCTCCTTACCTCTGCCTTTTGGAATCCATAGTTCCTTTCAAGGTACAATTTATGCCACCTCTTTTAAAAGGCCTTTTCTAATTGCCCCAATTGTTAGTGCCCTTCATATTATATTGTATCTATTTTTCATAGATCAAGTATTATTCTATAAATATTGTATTCCTCAAGTAGATTGTATATTACCTGAGGTCAGTTACTATCACTATAACATATTTGTATTTGTGTCCCCCGAGCCTAGACAGAGGAAGTGGTTAATGTACTTGCACATTGATCCCTCTGTGTTCTTTATGATGCATTTCATCTGTCACAAACCTCACTGTTCATGGATACAGATAACCTCTTTGTGCTGAATACATCAAGCCTTGAAACATTCTATATAGTATGCTAATTGGCTAAGCATTTCTAAACAATTAATTCCTAATCAATGGGATGGTGGGAACTATTTATTTAGTTGCCATGTAAAACATAATTTTCTTCCTAACTTTTAAAATTAATGCTAACATATAAATCTTCTTACAAGAAGATAGATCATTCCAATTCACACTGTAATGAACCAATATGAAGTATCAATTCCTGGAACAAAAATATATTACCTTGCTAAAGATTTTGTCTCATTTAATCAATATTTGATTTATAGTAGTTAGATAATAAATGTCACTAAAGTACAGTAATGCTAAAATTACTCACTAAGCATTATTGAATTTTTTTGGTCAAATGGCCTCATCTGATCTAAACAGCTTTTGTTGTTGCTTCTTCTGTATTCTTTCAATATATTTCAAAGAGAAAATACAATTATGCAATCAGGGAATGTTGAAACTAGAAAGGACCTTAGGTATCACCTAATCAAACTCCCTCATTTTAGAGCTATCATAAATATCCAGAGAAGTTAAATACTTTATTGAGGGTCACACAGCAAGTAATTAGTGAAGCTCAAACTAGGACTCATGTCTTCTGATCCACCATCTATGTGCTTTCCACCATATCATGCAGGCAAATGCACACACACACACACACACACACACACACACATATATATTCTTATATCTAGTTGTTTTGCATGGCTTTCTCCATTATTTAAAGGGAATGATTAGTATTACCTCCCATCTGTCCAGTATTGCCTATGGCTGACCACATATCTTCATAATAAATCAGTCCTCTTGGCTGTATTTTTAGTGACAAGATTAGATTCCCTCTATGGAAACATTTCATAAAAATATTTCTTACAAACTTATGTACCAGTCACTGGTGGACATTTTCATAACAGTTCAGTGATTTGCTATCATGAGATGTTCTAATGGAGTAGAGAATTTAAGTGCCCTGGGGATGCCAGCCTTCATTTAGGAACCTCTGGGATAAATTCACCACTCTCTGTACCACATATACTAGTTTGTTCTGTGACCAAATGTAGCAATTCCTACAATAGCTTCTTGCTAAACAGATGGTACAGTTCTGCATCATCTTCGTATTGAAGACAATGAGAAAGTGTGGGGTTGGCTAGGTAGCCTCAGGAGATTATCACAAAAGGAGTACCTAAATTGTATATAAAAGTTCACGATGGGGGAGAAATTTAAAAGAGTCATCATGTTGTACAAGAGGGATTCAGAGATGCTGTAGATGGCATGTGGCCATGTGCAAAGCTGGGTACAAGTACTCCAAATGGGCAGCAGGGTAGCAGACCCTGGGATAAACTAATGAAATGGCATCTGGCCTCAGAATCCCTAGTGAGCAGCAATGTGAATCACTAGACTACAGGTGTCAATGCCAGCTTTACATGGTTTGAGATGGACAATCATCACTAGCTACACGGTGAGACAAGGCGAAGAACCCTTGTCATAAGGTTAGTCGAGGGTATCATTCTTTCCTTCCTATGAGAGCAATGAGGTTTAATGAAGTAGGAAATTTGAGGAGTTTGGTGAAATCCCATTTGGGAGTTTTAAAGTCAATATTGATCATTTTGTTTTTACTATAGTAAAAGGTCCATTTAATTTGATGTTAATGAGTAATCCTTTTGGGTCACCCAAATCAGGAAAGAGATTAGAGGAAGTAGGAATGGGTAGTAGATCCATTTGAGAGCTTTAGAATTTTTTTTAATATTTACTCATATGCCTATATGATGACCTGAGAAAGGCAACTGAAGGCTAAGGCTTGATCATGCTCAGTTGGTAGTAACCAAATTAGATGCTGCTCACACATGCTCAGTGAAAGTAAACTGGATCAGCTTGTGCTTGGAGCACCATCTGGTGGCTCATACAGATGTTACACTCCAAGTACAGGCATGATTGAGATATTGCAGCTTCAGTTCCAGACCACCACAAAAAAGCAAATATTGCAATAAAGTGAGTCACAATAATTTTTCGGTTTCCCCAAAGTTATAAAAGTTATGTTTATACTATGCTGTAGAATATGTAGTGTGAAATCATATTGTCTAAAAATGCACATACTTTAATTTTTAAAAATTATATTGCTTAAAATACTAACATCTGAGTCTTCAGTGAATCATATTTTTGCTGGTGGAGGAACTTGCCTCAATGTTGTTGGCTGATGACTGATCAGGGTGGTGATTGCTGAAGATTGGGGTGGTTTATGGCAATTTTTTTTTCTTTTTCTTCTTTTCTTCTTCTTTTTTTTTCTTCAGGGCAATGAGGGTTAAGTGATTTGCCCAGCTAGTAAGTGTCAAGTGTCTAAAGCCAGATTTGAACTCAGGTCCACCTGAATCTCTGGCTGGTGCTTTATCCTATGGCAATTTCTTAAAATAAAACAATAATGAAGTTTGCCACAGCAATTAACTCTTCCTCTCACTTAAACACTTAGAGGGCACGGTAGGGTTATTAATTAGCCTAATTTCAATATTTCTGTGTCTCTAGGAATTAAGAGGCCCAAGGAGAGGGAAAGAAATGAAGAACAGTGGAGCAGTCAGCATACAACATTTATTGTTCACCTTCTTACATGGGCTCAGTGGTGCTCCCCAAAATTATAATAGTAACATCACAGATAACTGCTCACAGATAACCATAACATATAATAATAATGGAAAAGGTTGAGATATTGCAAGAATTGTCAAAATGTGACAGAGCGCATACTGTTGGGGAAATGGTGCTGATAGACTTACTCAATGCTGCATTGCCACAAGCCTTCGATTTATTTTAAAAAATGCAATATCCGTGAAATACAATAAAGCAAAGTGCAATAAAAGAAGGTGTGCCTGTGGATGTTCCCCATAAGTTTTTTTTTTTTTTGGCAGGGCAGTGAGGGTTAAGTGACTTGCCCAGAGTCACACAGCTAGTAAGTGTCAAGTGTCTGAGGCTGGATTTGAACTCAGGTCCTCCTGAATCCAAGGTCAGTGCTTTATTCACTGTGCCACCTAGCTGTCCCCATAAGTTTTCTAAGAGACATCTCATAACCAGTGTTTTATACATTGTACTATGATTCTACTGGCCCTTGTTGGACTTCAAGAAGACTCATGTGCCAGGCAAGTCAAACTAACACCACCATCTTGACCACCATTTCTCCTCAGACTCTGAAGGAGACAGTCAAGAATCCTGAAACCAAGCTTCTTGGAATAAGCAGTGTGCCTACCCCTCCACTCAGCAACTACTAGACATATTTCAAGCCTAGCCCCACTGAAATCAATGAGGGGAGAATTCTTTCTGTTGAATGGTCCCACCTTCCTCATCACCACCATCAACAATTGCAGATCAACTACCACCAACAGGCAGACTGGGCAAAGATCCCTAGGAGTAGTAGCACCCCAATCCAAATCACCATGCCTGCTTCCAGCCCATCCCTCACAATCATGATCTAAGGAAACAATTACTGTGGAAAAGGTGCCAATAATCCCCACCAAATTCCAACCTACTGCCAGCCACAGGGTAGACAAGCCAACTTATATGAAGCAGCAAGATACCTTGAAGTAGAAACAGACAAGTAAAACGGCTATCACCACCACCTTGACAACCATCTTCCCTTAGACCTTGATGGAGATAGCCCAAGATCTTGAATTTAAGAGCATTAATAGCATTGCTTCTAGCTGAGTACCCTCAGTCATTATCACATGAAGCAATCCTTATGGAGATGCAGCCTAGCAACTGTAACTGCAGGGGCTATAACCACAGCTGGTGAAGACCCAGGGGGAAAAAAGTGCTCACCAACAAATTTCTTGGCATTATCAAATGGTTCAACATAAGAAACCAATATGATTTTAGCAGTGGAAATGTGTTAAAGAGGCACTAAAATCTACGTTACTACTCAATCCTCAGGACCATGAGACCTTCCCATCTCATTAGAATGTGAGCACCTTGAGTGCAGGGACTGTCTTATTTTTGCTATTTATATCCTCCAGTGTTTAGCTCAGTGCTTTATAAATGCTTAGTAAATACATGGTGGTGGTGGTGGTTGAGTCTTGAATTTCCAGTGACCGCATTTGGGTTTTGTTTTGTTTTTTGGTAAAGATGCTGGAGTGGCTTGCCATTTCTTTTTCTAGTTTATTTTACAGATGAGGAACTAAGGCAAACAGGGTTAAAGGAATTTCCCAGGATCCCACAGCTAGTAAATAAGTGTCTGAGGCTGGATTAAAACTCAGGTCTCCCCGACTCCAGAGCCAGCACTCTATTCACTGCACCACTTAGCTGGCTCCCCCCATTCCCCATGCCAAAGAAAAAATAGAAGATGACAGGGAGCCATCTTGAGAAAGAGACTCTTTGTTGTTGTTGGTCAGTCATTTTTCACTTGTATCCAACTCTTTATGACCCCATTTGAAGTTTTCTTGGGAAAGATACTGGTTGTGGTTGTTGCCCAGGGTCACATAGCTAGTAAGTATCCAGATTTGAACACAGGAAGAGGAGTCTTCCTGACTCCAGATCTGGCACTTTATCTACTGAGTTACTGAGCTGCCCTAAGTACATAATAAGTGTTTAATAAATGCAGCATTCATTCGTTTATTCAAACCAACATTCTGGTTATAATTGTCCTCTACCACATTCTATAGGGTAGGGTCTCAAGGCAACAGAGAAAGTGAGTCATTGATCTTTGCATCTCAAGAAGTTTTATTTTCCATATCAGCCTGAAAAAAAATGAGGAAAAGTAGCCAGTATAGTATTATAAAATCCAATTTCGTTAACAGAGTTTTTTCTGACCCCACTGTTCCTCACATTATGACCCGTTCCTTACAGATGTCTCCCTCACAAATCTAATCCTTCACCAATTCGTATTATTTGTATAAGAAGAGTCAGAATGGAAGTAGCCCTGAAGTTCTAGCATGATATTTCTGAATGACTGTGACTTAGTAGGATACTTCCATGGTCCTAGTTGTTGCCCAGGTATGAGAGACAGAAATGGCAGACATATGTGATGATATAGTTAAGTTGGAGGAGAAGGAAGAATAAAGTTAAAAATAAATTAATGTCAGTTTGGTGGAAGAGTGGAAGGAGGAGTATACTTGAGTCAGGAAAGCTTGAGTTCAAATCATGCCTCGACCCTTTACCAGCAAGCTATCTGTCCCTGGGAAAGTTATGTAACTCCTTTCCACTTCAGTTTCCTCATGAGCAAAATGGAGATAATCACCTACCTCAAAGGGTTGTGAAGATCAAACAAGATATCATATGTATAATTCTTTGCAAACCTAGCTAGCATTGTGTAAATGCTAGTTTTTGTTATTATTAAGGACACCGTCAAGGTCTCTCTGAAGAACTTTGGAATTAATTGAATGACATGGGAGACAGTGGCAAAGGACCACCCAACATGACATGCCCACATCAAAGAAGGCACTATGCTCTATGAGCTAAGCAGAATTGCAGTAGCTCAAGAGAAATGTGTGATATACCTATTCATGTGAACTATTTGTGCCCAACTTGTACTGGAGTTTTCTGAGCTCATATTGGTTTGATCAGCCACAGTCAGACACACTGTACCTTGACTCCAACATAATGATGTCATTTTGGTCCTCTTCAAAAATTAAGGACAACAACCAACCAACCAATCAATTTTTAATGGCCCCATGGTGGTAAAAGACTCCCAGTGGCCACCATTTCTAGGCAGAAGTTTACAGGCATTAAGGTCCAATTTTGTTTTCACTCTCTTTTTCACTCCAGCAATCATCTCAGACATTATTCGTCCTTTGTGTAAAGGTTCCAAGCATGAAGCTTTGACCTTCTTAACCAGAAAAGCTTTAGCTATGGCACAACTAAGAAAAGTGGAGTTGTTAGATGTGGAAAGGTCAACCCTGATGTCATGTTTGCCCCATATCTACCAAAAAGAAGACCACTGAAACTTCTGCAGTCACCTCCATGCTATGAGTAACAGAGATGATCTCCCACTCCTGCTAAACTGTAGGATGTTGACATTTGGCAAGTGAATTCCCTGATTTCTTCTCCTATAGTTCTGGTGTTGCATGTCAGAGAGATTAGGAGGCACTTCTTCCCTAGCAAATCCTGTAAGATTTGCTGAAGTTTCTGCTGAGGACCTAAATTTGAATATTGCCTGCAGATAATTGCTAGCTATGTGACCCTGAACAAGTCCCTTAATCTCATTGTCTCTCAATTTCCTCATATGTATGTATAATGAAGGGGGTTGACTTGATGCTTCCTAAAGTCCCTTCCAGCACTAATACCATATTTAATAATACTATTATACTATGAGTATGGACTTGGAACACAGAAGACCCCGGTTCAGATTCTGCCTCTGACACTCCCCAGTTGAGTGACCTTGGACAAGTCATTTAATTTCTCTCAGTTGCCTCTTCTGTAAAATGAAAATAATAATACCTGAAACATCTATTTCACAGGGTTTTAAAGGTCCAAAAGAGATAGCAGATATTAAATGAAAAGTTCACACAAAAATAATATGAAATTTAAGATAATCAAAATTTAACACCCTTTGCTTCCAGGCTTCTGACCATCCATCCTCAAATTTTCATGGTAAGAGCATTGGGAAGATGGAACTTTTTCAAAGGAAAACTCTTTTGCCTATATCTCTTGAACATCTTTCATTATACACTTTATTAAGCTCTTGGAAAGAGCAATCAGCTCCTCAAAGCTGTGTGTTCCATAGCCCATCCTAGCTTGAGGCTGAGTACAAGCAGAATGCATTTGCTCATATAATTTTTAAATGCTCATCCAGCCAGCCTTTCATTTTTAAATTCAAGTTAACCATGATAACATTGTTGCTACATGGTATGTGACTACAAAGTAGTCATAACAATGACAGCAACAATAATTAGCATTTCAATAGCACCTACTATGTACTAGACACTGAGCTAAATTCTTTACAAATATTATCTCATTTGATCCTCACCATAACCCTGTGAGGCAGGTGTTCTTATTATCCCCATTTTACAGTTGCAGAAACTGAGGCAAACCAAGATTAAGTGATTTGCCCAGAGCTACTCAGCTGGTGTGTGTCTGAGGTCAGATTTGCACTCAGCTAATTAGCTGACTCCGGGCCTAGCTCTTTAGCTATCAAGTTATAATGGAACAAAAGTTTCAATATCTCTGTGGATTTATGATCTAATCAATGTAAGTACTTCCTCTATGAAGGGAGGTTGCAACTCACCAGTGAAAGAAAGCAGAAGTTAGGACACAAATCAATATATCTCCTTTAAAACAGTCCCCATGACCGGTTATGGGAGCAATGTTATGATGTCTCAAAACACTTTGGGGACTCCTCTTGTTGAAGGCCCTTTGGAGTCAGTTTATGATCAACACAAGAAAGTTCTTTTCATCACTCAGTAGTCACATTTCATTTTAGACTTTAAGTAACTATCTAGCTTGTTCACTTACCTTATTCACCAGCCCTAATTCTAATTCTCTCTGGGGTGTTTTTCTCTCTGGGGTGTTTTTAAAATCAAATCCACTCTCAAAAGATGCATATGTCTTGCTCCTGAGAATGTGTAAAAGGATGTATCAGGCTCAGATTCTGAAGTTCAATTCCCATTCGGATCGATGGCAACATCACTGAATCATGATAACAGCCTCTTCAAATGATTGTTTTGAAAGAAATGACTCTTATTTAGATATATTTCTGGATAGTTCATTAAGAACTAAACTCATTACTTTCTACATTATGGATATATTACATTTTGCATGCTAGAGATGACAAAGATGACAAATATACCACTGAGTGCCTATCTACCTGTCTATTGTTTTCTGATTAAGATTGCAGTATCCTAATGGTGTGGCTGGCAAGATTTAGATAAAGAGAATCCATTACTCCCTATGATTCCAGAGGCCCTTTTGGTTAACACACACACACACACACACACACACACACAAACTCAAATATACACATGCACACATACACACCCTTGTGTTTATTTAATTATGTATTTATTTTCAACAATTTATTGTCTCTCCCTTTCTCTGTCACCATTGAACATTTTTTTTTTAAATTTATAACTAATACACATAGTCCAGCAAAACAAATCCCCACATTGGCCATATCTAACAATGTAGGTCTCATTTTTTCACTTTAAATCCCTTATCTCTTTGGCAAAAGGTAGACAATGTGTTTCATCTTTAGTCCTCTGGACTCATAGTTTGTCATTGTATTGATCAAAGTTACTAAATTTTTCTAAGCTGTTTTTCTTTATGACATTGTTGTCATTTTTTAAAAATTGTTCTCCTAGTTTTCTGCTTGCTGCATTCTGCAGCATAGAAATCATAAAGGTCTACCAAATTTCTTCTGAAGCTATCCTTTTTATCATTTCTTACAACCCCATAACATTACATTACACATTCATATGCCATAAATTTGAAAACATAGTATTTCCCATTAGATGAGTACCTGTAAAGTTTCCAGTTTGGAGGTATGGAAAGAGTAGCAATAAATATTTTTGTACTCATAGATCCTTCTACTCTTTCTCTGATCTCTTTGAGATATAGAATGAGTTATACTTTCTTTATAAGGACACAATGTTATACTTACTCTAGAATCCCATGTGCTAAAAATACAGTATTTGAAGTAACAGGAGTATGTCACATTAACCAATTGTGACTTCTCGTTCATACTCCATTGTTAGTAGGTTACGTCTCTACAATCTTTACCTCATCTTAACTTGGTCTTATATCCTCTTTTAAATGCCAAAAGCCATGGTGGTCCAACTATGTGGTGAATATTGGATTTGTTTAAAACTTATTCTGCTTTATATATTTCTTTGCTGAAATATATATATACAGGTGCCCGTACCTGTATGCAACAGCTCACCACAGATCATGTTTTCAAATATGGAATTTATTAATCCTATCCATTTGTGCATCATATACCTGATAAACTCAATGTGCTAGTCATCCCTCTCATATAATCCACAAATTTTTCAAGTATTTTATTTGTATCCCCAAGTCATTGATAAAATTGTTGAACAACCTAGAGAATTCTCAAATAGAGACTACCCTCCAGGTTGACATTATAACAAAAGGCACTTCTATTTAGGCCCCATCATTCAACCAGTTTTAAATTAATCTAATTGTATCATCCTATCTAGGGATTTACTGGAACCAACTCATACAAGCTTGAGAGATATGCTAATTGTTAAATTTTCAGTAAGAACATTTATACCTCAGAAATTGGCAAATACAATAAATTAGGGCTCAATTCAATGTTTTGCTGATTATACTTATGAAAGAAAATGTTAATAAAGTTGATTAAACATAAAAATGTGTCATGCACTTTCAGATCTGGTTGTTAAACATTTACCAGTACATTACTTCCATATAACCCACTGTAAGGATAACATGAGAAAGTTGGTCAAATGCCATACTAAATCCAAATATGTCATTCAATGTCTATCATTCCTTTGATCCACTAATCCAGTAACCCTGTCAAAAAAAGGTAATGAGACCTTTCTGACATGACCTATTCCAGATAATTCAAGTTTATCCTTAGAAGTCAATGGTTTTCTTTATAAATGTATATGTGTTTTAAGTGTGTTCTCGAATTCAGCCAGGAATAAAAG
The DNA here is from genome assembly GCF_019393635.1 of Dromiciops gliroides. NCBI lineage: Eukaryota > Metazoa > Chordata > Mammalia > Microbiotheria > Microbiotheriidae > Dromiciops > Dromiciops gliroides. The sequence goes on along the minus strand of NC_057861.1, from coordinate 389,834,689 downwards.
TTAAGCTCTCCAGTATAAATTCTGTAAACTCTATTTTAGCTATTTTTTAAAAATCAGAACAACATCTGTTCTTTTTCATTCCTGTGGCACTACTTCATTTTTCAAAGGTCATTTCCAATAACTTGGCCATTATATTCAATTCAACAAATACTTATTAAGTATCTACTATAATCAATTTCACATAACAAATAGATCTGTTGCAACAATTTCCACATCTCCTATGCAAATGAGCTGTCAGTGATTAAAAATGGCAAATAGAAAAAGGCAAACACATTGACCTTGTTTATCAATGATGCCTGAAACATTTTAAATGATGTATAACAATTATTACAATAAAGGGGCTAAAAAAGTCCAGGGGGAAAAAAACAGACTTCAAATTTGTTTGTATGTAAAGGGGCTAATCAGATGGGCCCCCTACCCTTTGATCTGCCTTGACTGAGACACCTTCCATTGAGATTGGTCCCTTACTCCCCATGATGGGAAGAAAAAGATATAAAGCCTGCAGCAATGTCAGCAGCTCATACACATAGCAACAAGGACCTGCAATATTCCTACATGAGTTTGAGACTGGCTGTCTCCTTCTTTGAGTTTCTTTTTTGAAAATAGGTGACTAAAAAGTAATCCTAATATATGTGTGTATATATATATAAATATATATATATATAATTTTTATTTCTTTATTTTTCACTTTTTATTACAGTAATACATATTTATGAAATAAAACACATTTTTATCCTTTGCAACAATTTTGTGAGTTCAAAAGATCACAAAAAACTAGGTCCAGGTATTAATTGTCTATTAGGAAATGATCCCTAAAACAACTCCTCAGGAAAGATCCCTGCTGCCAGGAAAAATGAGCCCATTTGAATTGACAGAAGATATGGATTTTGAGTGAGTAGCTTATACAATATAGGTCTGAGGTGAGAGTGAAATAACTTTTCAACAGTCTTACTATTTCATGTTTTGATGTAAATAGCAGTCTCCAAGGAGAGTGTAATGGCAATGATGGGTTATTATATCATGCTTTAGATACTTGTAGTTGCATATTTATGAGTCTTTTGTATTTTAAGGATTTCTCTTGTGGTGGAAGAAATCAATAGCTTTCTTATATATGGTGTACTTTATGCATTGAGGACATTTCTAGAAGGAATCCTTTTGGGGAGATACTAGACATTAGGCAAACCTCTGCTTTGACAGATTTTCTCCAGAGCTCTAGAGTGAGATAAAATGAGACAAAGAATGTGAGAAGAGCCCATTTCCCTCAATTTAAACATAAGCCTACTACTGGGGACTCTTCATGGCAAAATGATCACATACACCTCCCTCCTCGAGGGGATGTTTTTTATATATAATATACTATGGATGAGGATGACAAAAACTAATGACCATGTTCAAATATTGTAATTGACCTATAATCTTGATGATTTGAGACTTCTCCCAATGATACAAACTGTAATCCATTCATGCTTTCCCACTCTTAGTAAGTCTTAGACATATCTTCCCATAAATTTCCCATTAGGGATCTGTGATACAAGCCTTCATCCCTTTCTCCTGACAACAAAAGGGTATCAATTGAGCATTCTGACTGTCCAAATGTTGCCCCTCAGCATCACCACATTATCCATCCATCTTTTCTTCTTATCTCACAATGCCTTGTTGACATCTTTTACTCCTGAGATTCTCTGAAATTTCTTATTGATTATGTTATTGAACAAGTTGTTGGATATGATTATGATGGAATACTATTGTGCTATAAGAAATGAATGAGCAGGATAGTTTCAGAAAAATCTGGGAAGACTTATATGAACTGATGAAAAGTAAAATTAAAAGAGCCAGGAGAATGTTGTACACAGTAACAGGAATATTGTACAATGATCAAATGTGAATGAATGGCTTAGCTATTCCCAGCAATACAATGATGCAAAACAATTCTGAAGGACTTATAATGAAAAATATTATCCACCTCCAGAGAAACAACTGATGGCATAAGAATGCATATTGAAACATACTTATTTTTTACTGTTTTTGTTATTGTTGGGTTATTTTTGGTCTGTGTTTTCCTTTGTAATATGGCTAATATGGAAATGTTTTGCATGACTACACAAATGTCATTTGAAAATATTTAACAAAATAAATAGATACAGTAGAACATTGATAATGTTAATATATGCTTTGCTATTTGTAATCAACAAATATCCTCATGTAAAGTTTAGTGACCCTATTTCTTTTTGAGTTTCATACCACTGCTGTAAAAAATTATAAATATGATGAATATTGCTTGAGAGCAGTGATGATGGACAGGAATTCATCACAATACCATTTTGGAGGGAGACACATGGCCTGTGGCTAGACCTCTAAGAATCAGACCACAATTCAGATTTTTCCATCATGCCCCCATAAATCTCCATTCCTCAGAAGTAATCTCTGCCCCTGCATCCCCTCCCTCTGATCAGACAGCTCCTTCTAGAATCTCCATTTAAAGTGGGTTCTGGGGCAGCTAGGTGGCACAGTGGATAGAGCACTGGCCCTGGATTCAGGAGGACCTGAGTTCAAATCTAGCCCCAGACACTTGACACTTACTAGCTGTGTGACCCTGGGCAAGTCACTTAACCCCAATTGCCTCACCAAAAAAAATATAAATAAATAAAATAAAGTAGGTTCCAAGGCCTTTTTTTTTAACCAGGCTACAATCCTTTAATCTGGATTCTATCCTGCTGGGTATTGTCATCCCCATATTCTCCAACATTTCACCAGTATCAAATGAGATCATATTTGTAAAGTGTTTACCACTATACTTCACATGTAGAGGTGCTTAATAAAATGTTTACCCTTCCCACACATATGGTAAGCCATGACTTAAATCCTTGTTGGCTGACTAGTACAGAGAAGGATGAAAAGATTTACATGAACTAATGCAAGATGAAGTATGCCAGAATGGAAAATTATGTATATTATACAACGACCGCAACAAAGCAATTGAAACTGAGTGCGTTGAAATGACCATAACCACCCTTAGCCCCCAAAATGAAATATGAGAAGGTACTTCCCCTCACTTCTTTGCAGAGGCTTATGATACAGAGTGGTAGATGAACATTAGATTTTTTTTTAATATTTAGTTTTGCTAATTTTGTCTCCTTTTTCTTTTTTTATTCATTATAAGGGATGGTTCTCTGGGAGAGAAAGAGGAACAGATACATTGGGAAATGTCAATGTTATAAAAAGTATATAAAAATATTTTTAAAAAATAAAATAAATAAAAAGTTGGACCTCTTTTCCATGATAAGTTGTAGGTTCAATAAAGAAGCTTTGTTTTTGTTTGGGGGTGGGGGGGTTGTTTGTTTGTTTAATAAAGAAGCATTGTAATTCTCTAGAGGCAATTCTGAAATGGGTATGAACCTCCCCCCCTCTGCCCAGGCTTAGCTTAAGCTTGTGAAGTAGCTGTGAAGAGAGTTAGAGACAGAGAAAAGGTCTTATCAGAGTGGCAGGATCAGGGGACCTCATACTTTGTTGCTTGATTTCTCCTGGGGTGTGCCTGAATCTATATGCTACACAAGGAACTATTTCTTAACAAGTAGAGGGCTGTAAACACAAAATGGTCTGCCTCTAGAGTTAGTGGCTATCCTCTTAATGAAGGTCTTCAAGGAAAGGCTCAGTTCCCCTCAATCAAAGGCTTTGTAGAGGAGATGCTCTAAAATTTTGTGATACCTATCCTTTGTCTGAATTTTTTAAAATCTTTTCTCATAAAACCTCTGCTCAACTTTCTATCCTTTATCACACACTTTAAGATGAAGTGCTGACTTTTGCCCACAGCAACACCCTATTCCTCAAAATTAAATAAAGGCTTGTGGTTTCCTTTGTCACTTCCTCCAGTTTTTTAATAATAAAATAATCATTAAGAAAGCTCAGGAATTTTTTTCAGTTGGTCTCCTTTCTTTTTTTTTTTTTTTTTTTTGGCAGGGCAATGAGCTAGCAGCTACCCGGCTAGCTAATTTCTAATATCGTTAATATATTTTGCTTCTGTATAAGGCTTGTGATATGTTTCCCAAATTCATCACCCATATGCTCCTATCCAACATTTTGTAGTAAAAGCCCACCAAAATATCACTTCTTGAACATCAGCCAAGGCTCTCAAAACATGGTTCTCCATTCTCGCTCATGAATTTCTTTGCCTAAGTATGTGTTTGTGTATGTATGTGTGTGTATGTATGTATGTATATATATATATATATGTGTGTGTATGTATGTGTGTGTATATATATATATATATATATACATATCTATTTTTTTTGTTGTTTATTTGGGGGGGTGGGGCAATAACGGTTAAGTGACTTGCCCAGGGTCACACAACTAGTAAGTATCAAGTGTTTGAGTCTGGATTTGAACTCAGGTCCTCCTGAATCCAGGGCCAGTGCTTTATCCATTGTGCCACCTACCTGCCCCTATATATCTTAATATACAATGCTACTCAGTCACTTCTTTTAGTGTTTTCCTTTAAATATCCCTTCACATAGTTCTTTTCCAGTTATGAGATATATCCCTTCAAGTCTCAAGGTTGAATTTATCTTCTCTCATTGAGATTCCAATTCTCTTTTGTTTATCACCTATACATTGTATATTTCTATATAGACATCTGAGGCCATAAATTTTATTGCTGTCCTCTTCTCCTGTACGTTAATGATCCTCCCTACTAATTTTCTCCTGGCTATGACATCCACAGACGTGTATCTGGTTTAATGAATATATCTAGTCAGTTTTCTCCCTCCCTCTCCATGTTGAGTTTAAAACCCTTTTGATCCAATTTGCAAGTATATTCTTTGCTAACCTTAATTAGAAGTTCATGTTCTATTTAAGAGATCATTATTCATACATCTTCATTCATGGCCCAGGAATCTAAATTCTGTTCTCAGATAAATTTTTTTTAATTTGCCTCCCAAATCTGTCATTTTCTGAACTTCCTACCTTTAATCAACAGCACTGTTAAAATCAAGAACAAGGGGCAGCTAGATGGCGCAGTGGATAAAGCACCAACCCTGGATTCAGGAGTTCCTGAGTTCAAATCCGGCCTCAGATGCTTGACACTTACTAGCTGTGTGACCCTGGGCAAGTTACTTAACCCCCATTGCCCCACAAAAAAAAAAAATCAAGAAAAATTCCCCATGGTCCTCAATTTCCTTCCAGAACATTATCATCCCTATCAACACTTTCTAGGTTTCTGGACTAGGAGCAGAATGGAGACAGAAAGGGGGATTCAAAGCATATGACCTGAGAAAGTTACATCTTGTTCACTTGCCTCTAAAGCCAAACATGAATGAGTATAGGTATTCAATATTTAATTATAGGGTAGAGTGTATAGAGTGAAGCTGGCCTCCCCAGAACACTGAGTGAGAAGGCAAAGATCTCTTTCAAATAAAGAGCTTTTTAAGAGTTAAATATAAGACCTCAGAAATAAATAGGTCAGCCAGACAAATGGAATGCATACCCTGACTGACTAGATTAGGAAAGAAATGCAGAAGAAATCTAGGGTTCATGGACTAATCTTTGCCTAGAAACAGTTCTGGGCCTAATCCAATAGGTTGTCTATGCTACAAAATGGAGCCCATTGAGACTGGGCTTTGTCAAAGGATTCAGCGAACTCCAGGGGACCATTCTGTAAACCTGAATAGAAACTGATTTAAAACTAGTATCAGGAGCCAGAATTCTTCAGTCTGAATTAGCCTTGACATGGCCCTCTAATTTGAGATCTGCCAAAGAGCAGTGGTGAGTATTGAAGCTAGACAGTCATTCAAACATGTCCCTTTTGGAATTAGCTTGGACAGTTGAGTTAATTTCAAATAAAACAAAAAGCTGGGCTGACGTTTTGAAGCCTGGAGTCTCCACCAAAGGGAGACAGAGGGCCCATTTTTTTCTTCTAGAAAAGCAGAAGGCACCACCAACAGAACAATGAACCGTGTGAACCTGACAGTATGTTGAACCTATCCAAATTCCAAGTAGCTGAAATGCAATTTCAGCCAAGTCAGTCTGTGGTTTGTTTTCTGTTGTGTTTGTTTTTGTGGGAGAAAAATGATAGGATGTTTTTTTTTTCAGAAATACACTTCTGAGCTTTTGTTTTAGTCAATTGAATGTGTAGGTCCTGACATAAAAGTGAGCTCCTCCTTTTTCATTGAAAAAAGTTTCTTATTAGAGTACTAAAACTTTTTTCACTTGGACAAAGTATCTGTATACAGATTCTGGCATCTGGTAGTGTTACCTCTAAGCAAAAGAAGGAAGCGTGTCTTGCATAAATCTGTTGCAAAAGAGCCTGGACTTCTTCCTTGGAGTTCACACTAGAGTACAGTATCGTTCCTGGATTATTTCAGTTTTTTACTAGCTTTCTTGACCTTGTTGTTTCATACTTCCACTTTTGTTTCAGACCCTACTTCTGTCTTCAATTCTTATGTATTCAAGAACTCATTTTTGTTGCTGTTGTTTCTATTGTTGTGTTGATGCTACTCCTCAAACCTCCAGTTTTGAACCTTGGCTCTGAAATCCTCCCACCACTTGGATTCTTTCCAGTCTCATCCTGTCGCCGGGCAACATTGCCTTCCACCTGTACCCTCCTTTTTCCCCCATGCAATTTTCAGATGCAAACTTCCTCTACATCCCTCCTTGCCTGGCCAGTTCTGCCTAACTGAACATGACTCAGCAAGCCAGTCTGAATTTAGGGAAATGTGAACTAACAGGTATTATCAAATAATTAGAGTTGTATAACTTTTCATCATAATAATAGTCCATTTTTATACATTTGGTGGTTTACAAAGTACTTTACGTTACATTATCTTCCTTGCTCATTTTCAAGTACACATAGCAACAAGCTAGGTTTAAAAAGAAAACTATCAAGCAGTGATCAACTTTGACATCCTTCTCCCATAATGGATATATTTCTTGGAATCACTGGGAAACTCTGTTTTTCATTCTTTCTTGGGTCAAAGAATAAAAGCATTAATGATAATAATGCAGTCCTATGCATGACAAAAATTAAAAAGGCAAGAGATGAGTACCTTTGAATCACCAAGCTAATTCCTTCAATACTTTGATGGACTTCATCAACATGGGTATTCTCTTACAGCTCTTTCTATTGCAGCTCATGAATGCCTTCTCATTCTGTGCAATTCTTGTCCACATTCTTCCACATATTCTCAATAGAAGAACTAGTCAATGCACAAGAGACCTTCTTCTGGGCCTTTTTAATACCTCAGGGATAGCAGTGCAGGACTCAAGATATCCATCATTTAAACCATATCTATGTATGAAATGGCATCTTTTTCTTGCCTTTGGGTACTTAATGAAAACAATTCCACCAATTTATTTGTCTTTCCAAAAAGAACCTCTAAGCTACCATTATATTTAACTGCAGGTTTTTTTATGTCTTCTGGATTTATTAAAATGCCTTAGCATGACATGGAGACCCTGGGTTCTAGAAGCCTGTGCTTCAAACAGAGTCTGAATTCTGCCTTATTGCATCAAGTTGAAAAAAAAACTTGAGCAGAGGTCCAGTGAAAGTCTATCATCTATGACCCAAGTACCAGCTTAGCTAAATATGAAGAAGCTCCTGACCAGACTACCAAATGATGAGTTCTATGACCATTGAAAAAGAACACAGAATAACATAAACATAAAATTGTCCGCAGACCTGGCAACTTCAGTGTGCTTCCACATTTCCTGTAACAAAATAACAGACAAGATCACAAGAGACACTAAGAATCATAGTGTTTATATCATATATAGAAATTAATTTTACTATTATTATTTCAAATGTGCCATATTTCCCCATTGGTAGTTAATATGCCAGTAGAGGAAAATATGTCAATATGCATATTTATCCTTAACTTTTTGTTCCTTGAAATTGATTTTGTTATTATTTTTTCTAGCTCAATAAAATATTGTTTGAGGAGTTTAATTAGTCTGGTACTGGATCAGTATATTGATTTAGGTAATATTGTCACTTTTATTATGTTGGTTTGACATACCCATTAGTAATTAATGATTCTCCAGTCATTTAGATCTGTCTTTATTTATCTTAAGAGTGTCATAAGTATACATACAGTCCCTGACTGAATCTTGTCAAATCCACGTCCAGATACAGTCTGTAGTGATTTTGAATGGAAAGATGTTCCTGCTTTCTGCTTTTTTAAAGACATTAAGGAGTACTAATAATTTATATAAAATTTGTCATAACAGGCAACTTTGCTAACATTATAGTTTCAATTAATTTTAATTGATTTTCTAAAGATCCCTAAGAACACCATAATATCACTTTGTTTCCTCTTTGCCCATGCTTATCTCTCAATTTCTTTTTCTTATATCATTGCTATATTGGGCATTTCTAGCAGAATGTTAAATGGCAGTGTTAGTAGTGTTTCCTCTTGGATTTAGATAAAGATTTTAATATATTAAGAAAAGGTCCATTTATTCCTGATTTCTAGAGTTTTGCTAGAAGTGTTTGTGAAAAGTCTTTTCAGTATTTATTCATATAGTTTCTATTGTTTATATTATTATTAATGTTTATCTATTCCTAGCTTTCTTTATGTTGAACGAACCCAGCATTCCTCAGATAAATCCATTCTTGTCATACCGTATAATATTTCTATTATGTTGCTGTAGCCTGTTTGCTAATATTTTACTTAACATGTTTGCATCGATGTTCATTAGATGCATTGGTCTACATTTTTTTTTCTCTCTGTTACTTCTTTCCCTCCTACTTACCTCACCTCAATCCTCTAATTTTACTCTTTCTTCTTTCTTTCTCATCTTCCTTTCTTGTTCTTCCCCACAACAGTCTAGTTTGCTTTGCTTATGACTATTCTCTTTCCTATCTTGCCCTCCCTTTTAGGTCCCTATTTACCCCACCTTTGACTCTGTCTTCTCCTGTTTGCATTTTGAGTTTATTATATTTCTAGCATAGAAATTTCAAGTATAGAAACCTATTGTTAAAATGCTTCTCAGGAGATCTAAATTATGTAAGTTAAGAACTTCTGAAAAACAAAGGACTCAGATCGACATTGGGGATAGGGGAAGGGGAGCTATAATTGTGTTTGATCTTCTTTTAGCCAAATGAGATAGAAGTGAGGTTCACAGAAGATGCTATCTCCCTACAATCCCCTAAAGCAATTCTGTGGGTACATCTAAAGTGAGTGAGAAGAGATTCAGGGATTTCTAAAGGTTCCCATCACCCAAGTATTAATTATATAATAATAGCTCAGAGTGACAAACATATAAACTATATAAACTCAGAAACTCTTAGTGCTTTCATTGGTTACTCATTAAAGAATCATCATTCCCCCTGAGAAGATAAAAATAGCCAAACTCTCTAAGGTATTTATTTCTACAGACATTTTCTCTTTACTCTATTACTTTTGTTTTTGTTTTTTTCTGTCAGCAACCTTGCTCCCCTCCTGCTCTGTACCACTCTCCACTAGTCAAACAGATTTTTTACTCCCCCTCTGTGAGCTACGTCATTTACATAGACTAATGTTACTTCTCGTACTAGTGTGAGAGCATAGAAGAATCCCTACTTTAGAGGAGGTTGGCTCAGTATCGAGATCTTTCATTCACTAGGTCTCTATGCTTGTTATTCTCCACCAGGCCTAACCAGTGATTCAGGTTTAAGAATTAAAATATAGTCAAGCCAAATTTACTAACAAAGGATTAAAAGGATATAACTTCAAAGCCAAAAGGACATAAAATACTACTCCCCTCCTCTCTTCAGTCATTTGGTCTGGAATTTCATGAAGGAGGTGAATTTGACGCTAGGCTGGGCTTTTACTTCAAGTAGAAAAAGCAGTCTTGCATCACTGTCAACCTCAGTCCCTAGTATCCAACTCAGAATCCACATAAAACCAAGATAGTTTCTACTGTGCTTATTGTTGTCTTTTGACAATGCCTAGGCACTCTAACAAAATTCTTACCTCACTTGCCAAATCATCTTTGCTTGGGTCTCCACCTCTCTTATTGGTTCTTTCTCTTGGTCTCTGCTATTTGATCTAGACACTAGGCATACTGTTACTATCTGCCTAGATAGTTTGACCTACCTGCTCAACTTTCTAAGTTGCTACCTTCATTCTACTAGTTCAAACTTGTTTCTACATCTGCTCCTTTTGATATAGGAGGCAAAAAAGGGGTTAACAGAAAAAAACCCAAGACCCAAGCTCTAATTTAGATATGAGATCAAAGAGGGATTCGGACCCTGGTTAATGGATAACTTCTTCATTAATATAAGTCAGGGCCTAGCTTCTCAAATACTCACATTAATCAGTGACCATAACAAGAACATAACGAGGGGGGTCAGAGAGACCATAACAATAACAATGATATACTGACAGGCTATAGAAAATCAAACTCGAAATAAATGAAAAATGAAGATATTTTGAAACTAGCCATGAGAATCAGAAAGTGACATGTACAGAAAAGGCCAAATTTGTACCCAGATTCACCTTATGACTTGTAAACCCCAAAAACACACCTCCATAGAAAAAGGTACTAGCCTCAGGGGTTGGTTTAGGACCCCAGGAACTCCAAATTAAGTTAAGCCCTCCCCTGTACCTCCCTACAGTGAAGATTATTATGAGACTGATAATCAGTTTATCCATACTATAAATATAACTATCTTTTCTTTCCCTATTCGAGAGATACCTTCCCACTTTTCTGGTTTACTGTGTTTACTCACAGAATTGCAATAAAACTTGGGAAACTGAGTCACTGAGTCTTGTAATTCTTTTGGGACAACTCATGATCAATTTGACCCTAATTCCATCCCACATCACTTTCAGGGTAGCTTGGGCCCTCCTCAGAAGCTGCACCCTGACTGTAGAGGCTGATCATGTTTCTGCCTATGCCCTCTTCCCTGATGTGGAACTCTGAACTCCCACCTACCTACCTGGATTTTATATCTTGCTTATAACCTCAAAATAGGCTTAACTCCCTAGATTGTGACTTTGTCTTTGTCCTTTGTTTGCATAGTATTCTTACACCTTTCCCAGGCCCCAGATGTAATCCCTTATTTTAACTCTTCGATATCTGTCAAAATTCACTGTGTTGGCCTGGCCTAGCCTGACATATCCTGTTCTCTCATTTCCACACTTATGGGTTATCTAGGATTATTTTATCTTTGCCTTAACTGATAAGTATATATTGATTGATTAATGGACCTTGGTTTTTTTCATGTTTCAGCTCTTACATAAAGACAAATATTGGTTCATATTTCCATCTGGAAAGACAAATTTGGAAACAGTTTATAAGGCAATGATCTACTAATAGTGTTACACATTTCATTATTAGCCTCTCTTTGTCCATGGTGACTAAGAAGATATAAAGAGAAATAAAGAGCAGAATTTAAAAGGTTTGTTAAAATGCTTCTCTGGAGATCTAAATTAAATTAAGAACTTCAGAAAAACAAAGTACTGAGATCTACATTTTAAAAGACTTAAAACAAATAAGGAGGTAATAAAATTCTAAAGCCTGCAGGCATCATTAACATAAGTGGTAGCACTTACAGGATGGAATTTAGATACTGTTAGCAAAGAGTAAACTAAGAAAAGGTTAAAGTGGTCCTGGTGAAAATAAAGGGTTATATTAGACATTTTTGGTATTAGCTTCTGTTTTTGGCTATATTATATTCCCTGGCTTAACCTCACAAAAAATAAAGGACAAGAGGGGAAGAAGGGAGGGAGGGAGGGAGGGAGGAATTTCACACAATCAGAATTTTAGAAGTGGAAAAGAGCTTTAAGATGATCAATTCAATGCCATCATTTTTTTAGATAAAGATATTTGCCTCAAGAGAGTGACTGGTCATCAGCTTTAACATATTAAACATTTAAACATATCACAAGGACACACATTCAATCACACAGAGAGAGAGAAACCAAGGAAGATATTATTTTTTTTTTTTGGCGGGGCCATGGGGGTTAAGTGACTTGCCCAGGGTCACACAGCTAGTAAGTGTAAAGTGTCTGAGGCTGGTTTTGAACTCAGATACCCCTGAATCCAGGGCCAGTGCTTTATCCACTGCGCCACCTAGCTGCCCCATGAAGATATTATTTTTGACATATAGTATATGGCCCATACAAAGTAAACAAACACAGGCTAAGTTTACTACCATGTTCTAGAACAGGGCTTCTTAAACTCTTTCCACTCATGACCCCTTTGCACCCAAGAAATTTTTATGTGGATGTGGGTATATAGGTATATAAAATAGGCATACATAACATTTTGCTGTTGCCAAATTTTTCAGAACCCCCACATTCAGTTACATGACCCCATATGGGGTTACAACCCATACTTTAAGAAGCTTTGCTCTAGAGTAGAGGTGTCAAATTATATGCTCCTGAGCTGTCTGCAGCCCACAAGACTCTGTGTGGCAAGAATCAAATTAAAATGTAATTGGATGGGGCAGCTAGGTGGCAGAGTGGATAAAGTACCGGCCCTGGATTCGGAAGGACCTGAATTCAAATCCGGACTCAGACACTTGACACTTACTAGTCGTGGGACCCTAGGCAAGTCACTTAACCCCAATTGCCTCACCAAAAAAATGTAATTGGAAAATATTTAATAAAAACATAACAGAACATATAATGTTAACATTATTTTCTAATTCAATAAATATGCTGCTTAGAGGGATCTTTATATATGGTTTTGTTTTCCCCATTTGTATTTGAGTTTGACACCAACAGTGATTTGGTTCAATCATACAACTCTATCAGTAAAAATATCAGTAGTACACATTCCCAGTATATGAATATTTATTTACAAATTTTCTACATGTTTATAGGTCTAAATTTCTTCAAATCTTATGTTTTAATGGCTACCATCTTTGAAAACAACACCTCACAAAAATATATAAATACAAAGAGAAGAAATGCGTCATTGGCCATGCTTACTAAATCACCAGATTTATATTTCCATCCCATCCACCATTTATAAAAGAGGTTTTTTTTTTAATTGAGGGAGTAAATGCCCCTCTTATATGCCTCTCTCATTGGAAGTCTGAAGTGCAGAGTAAGGAATTACTTGCATAGCCTCCAATTTAAAAAGGGCTCACAGACCAGTCTGGTCCTCATTTCCCACCAGGAGCACTCCTTGGACTGAATTCCACCATGCCCCAAGTGAGAAAAGGAGCAATGGTCTCCTCTCAGTAGGACATAGCCAGCACCATTCAAATTACACTCCGTGTTTTGAGGATTCAGGTCTCAATTCCCCTTCCCTCTGGCAGACAGATCACATGTCTCAAGTAGCCCTGAGCTGCTCTCAATCAGGTCCTCTCCTGGGAGGACTGAAGGAAAATCCCTGTGTCCCCTTCCCATTACCTAAGAACTCATAGAATAATTATGAAAATTAGGGTTAAGAATACTGCATTCCAGTTAGCTAGCTTTCTCCTGTAGATTGTAACCTTTAAGTAATCAGCCAATGATGAACAAGGGGAGGGTCCATTCTGACTTAGGGATTAGGGATTAAAACGGGGCCTGTTAGCCCCTATCCTTTGCACCTGCCTGATGTACACTGATCTCAGTGCCCATTCTTAAGAATGAAAATAAACAAACCTTTGACACATTGCTGCTGAGTTTCAGAGAATTATTGAGCAGGGGTCATTGTACATTCTTTCCTCTCCTTCCCTTTTTACCAGATTTCTTTTGTGTGTTGTCTTCTCCCATTAGATTGTAATATTCTCTGGGGCACGGATTGTCTTTTTTTTTTTCTTATTTGAATCCCCAGGATTTAACACAGTGCCTAGCACATAGTAGGTACTTAATGTGATGTTTAAAATTTAATGAGGGTCCTAATCTGCCCGCCAGTTTTTTTTTTTTTTAGGACGGGGGGGGACTGGCTAAGATTTACTGATAAATTCAGCAAGAGTTTAGGCTTTTGAGGATTTATTAAAGTGTATTAGAAGTTAGTGAAGAGAGAGAATGGAAAACCCTAGTTTAGATCTATTCAGTATAGCCAGAGAGAAACCCTTGCTTTTCCTAGCAGTTCACAGGAAGTCCCCCACTATGCCAAAATCCTGGATGAAAAGGAGGACCCTCCTTTTTCTCCGTCTGCCACCACCAAGCCAATTCCTGACAAAAAGAGCAAAATCCAGCAAGCCAGCCTCAACTTCCTACTTCCTATCTCCCTCCCCAAAAGGGGAGGTCCTTCAAACTGATTGATTGAGAGTGGTCTCCTACCGATGTCAGTAGTCCACAGCCTCTGAGAGCAACACCCCACTCAGGGCCAGCCAGGCATGAGCTCGATTTAATCACTCTTAAGTAGATACTCAGTCAGTTTCTCAGTCTCACCAAATCAAACTATTCAAAATCAGTCTTCAGGTGGGGCCCCTGGGCGTCTACCAAATCCCATTATTTTATCACATTAATAAAAGTTCATTGACTGATTGATTTGTTCAACTGACTTTTTTTATTTCTTTCTGTCAATTCTTAATTGGAAGTGGGAGAATCTAGGGATAGGGAGATTAGCAGTAGTGATACAAAAAGGGGGGAGTGCATTTTAACATTTTTTAAAAATGCATAGAAGAGAACAGGAGGAAGTTCAGAAGGAAACACATACAAACAGAGAAATTTTCAAAGTGACAGAATAGGTGTGTGTATATATATATATGTATATATATACATACATGCACATAAACATATTTAAAGCATGACCTATGAAAAGGAGATTTATTGTTCATATAGAATCCTCTTTTTGTGTTCTTCTCTGTAGATGTGTTCTTTTTTTGGTGTTTAAGTTCAGAATGTTTTTTAACATTCAAAAATAGCAAACCTAGGGGTATAAAATATATTATAAGTATATTTTATACATATATGTGTATGAAAGCAAGAGCCATTCTCCAGTAACTATCAAGACAAAATTTATTGATGGAAAATTATTAGCAATCATATCAAATATAGTAAGAGAAATGCAAATTAAAACAACTGCAAGATTTCATCTCATACTCTGCAAATTGTCCAAGATGATAAAATGTAGGACTACCCAATGTTGGACAGCTATTTGGAAGATAGACACACAAATATGCCATTGGCAGGGCTGTGAATTCTGGGGGAAAATTCTTAATTATGCAAGAAAAGTGTTTAAACTGCTCAATCTTTTGAGCCAGCTATCCTAATACTAGACATATATCCCAAGAAAGTTAAAGACAGAAAGAAAAGTCTCTTATATTTGCTAAAATAGTCAGAGCAACACTTTTCTCGATAGAAAAAACACTAAAAACAAATGAAACACTCACTAATTGAAGAATGGCTAAACAAATAGTGGTATATGGATATAATGGAATATTTTTGTACTATAATGAATTCAAAGAAACATTGGGAAACTTGTATGAACTAATATAGAATGAACTAAACAGAACCAGAAGATTAATATATAAAATTACATGTGAATGAAAATAACACTAAAATCAGCCAAGTGGACTAATTTTAGTCCTGAAGAAGAGATGATGAAATAATAATTTCCTCCTCTCCATAGAGAGGTGGGAAACTGCCTGTGGTAGAGAATGTTGCAAATGCTCTCAGACACAATTGTTTTGTCAATGGGTTTTCTTAGCTGTTTTTCTTTTTTTTCAGGTTCATTAGGAGGGCATACTGGGAAATGACCATGGTATGAAAAAAAAAAAAGAAGGTATAAGTAAAACTTTTTCAATGAAAAAAAAAAGTAAGTTAAAGCCACATTGTGAAGGATTTTAAATTCCAAAGAGAGTGCATTATATTTGATACTAGAGTAAATAGGGAACCACTGCAATTTCCTGAGTAGTAGAGTGACACAACAGGATCTGTACTTTAGGGAAGTCCTTTTTTGCTGTTGTGTTGAGGATGGCTTGGAGAATCAAGGAGACCATTTTAAAAACTATTTCAATAGTACAGGTGAGATGGAGTAACGGCCTGAATCAAGGCCATGCTTGTGTGGATAGAATGAATGAGGCATGAGGGAGAAATACACTTCAGTGTTTCTGTAATCTCAATAATATAAGCAGCAGTGCAAATAAAAACTCATTCAAGCCTTCTCACCCTATGCAAAGCACTCACTTTTGGAGACCTTCCTTTAGGTCTTCCTTTTTTTTTTTTTTAAACATTCTATGGCTACCCATAAATACCTCAGGGAGTGGTCAAATATCCCTTTTTGTCGCTGCATTATCACTCATCTAATTTTCTGATCATATATTTCTTTGGTGAAATCTTTAGGCAATTTCTCATTTGTAAGTCATTATTAGGGAGATGCTGCAACCTTCTTCCATACCATGCACATCTCTCTGAAATGTCCTGCTAATCTGACTCTATAAATATTGTGGCATCCATATCATTGTTCACAGTCATTTATATCTATGTATATGTATCTAGTATCTATAGTAGAATGATGTTAGGATTAAAAATATAGGTCTTTGCATCAGAGAGCAGCTTGTGGTCTTTGAAAGTAGTACACAACTTACTAAATGAAATCTAGCCCACTCTCTTCTCCCTTTTCAGTTTTACAGCTAGTTCATTGTCTGTATTCAATCTGATATTGATATATGTATGTACATATATATATACATATACATACATATATACATACATATACATGTACTGATGGATTAATTCAATATACTATCTATCCACTATATGTCACATATATCATAACATATGTAAGATATGTGTAAAATGCATGTCATAACATGTAAGATGAACAATTAGGGAACAGTTAGAAGAAATCAAGTCAAAGGTCACTAGTATTAGCCTGTTCCCTCCAATCTTTTTTTTTTTTTTTTAGTGAGGCAATTGGGATTAAGTGACTTGCCCAGGGTCACACAGCTAGTAAGTATTGTGTCTGAGGCCAGATTTGAACTCAGGTACTCCTGACTCCAGGACCGGTGCTCTATCCACTGCACCATCTAGCTGCTCCCCTCCAATCTTATTAAGTATAGCACTGGGGTAATGTTTATGGCTCTTCATAAGTGGTGGGCACACATCACAACTGGAGTTGAAAGGAACTGATTTCCTCAAACCCAAATACCTGGATGCTAAAAGAAAGTTTCCTCTCTGAAGAGTAAAGGTGATCAAAAAGGCATTTGAGTTAAGGGCTTTGCTGTGCCTGAAAGCAAAGTATGGATCTAATTCACAAAAGACCCAAAACAGATCTTTAAACTATGGGCTATATCACTAATGAGCAGTGACCACCCCCATCAGCAATGACAAGTCAGCAAAGAACTAGAAGAAGACAATAACAGTTCAAAAACCTCAGACATTATAAGCATTTATAAACAATTACTATGTAACTAACACTGTGCTAAGCACCAGGAATAAAAATAGAAGAAAAAAAAAGAATCCCTACCTTCAAGGAGTTTATATTCTTCTGAAAAAAGATAACATATAAAGGGGAGTTGAAAAGGAAGATAGTGGGGTAGAAGGTTCCTGCAGGGCATGTTATAAAAAGTGCCATAGAGATGAGTTAGCCATACAGCCTAAAGAAGGATGAAGACATCTTTGGCCTGGTCATCGTCTTTATTGGCTGTTCAGGGAAGAACCAGGCACCCAGAAGATGAGGCCTCAAGGGTAGAGAATACATTGAATGGGAGAAATAGTGCAGGGGTAGTAGAGTAAGCTTCCAGTGTGAAAAGTTTTCTATAGCAAGATAGAGTCCTGTGGAGATGACTCAGCAGTGCATCCTGGAGAAGTATAAAGATAAAAACTATTAGATGGCAGTTGGAGCTCAGTAGTGAATAGGAAGGAGGTAATAACCCAATAAAGTAAGTAGCTAACATTAGTAGTGCTTGATGCAGGAGTTATAGTATCTCAAGAGTCAGTGGCCAGACATTTGCACCTTCCTCAACAAGCAGCGATTTTTCAACAGTTGTTACTTATAGATTGAACTCAGTATGAAAAGGTGGATCCTTTTCATGCTAGAAGAGGGGCATTATCTTTTATCAAATAAAGAAGCCTATTTTGACTTTTTAGCTCGAACATATTGCATATGTGATATAGAGGTAGAACGGGGCTGATGCAGAAAAATATGGACTATTAATAGTCTCAGAGGAGTTGTTATTGACAGTTTATACATACTGAAGAAGCATCACAGTTTCTCTGAGATCACAGTTTTCCAGTGTCTGCAAACAGTTTAGTAACTGTGAGAGTCAATGGCCTGTGGAAATTTCCTAAGGCAGAGAAGGCCTCTGACTTTGAGCTAAGGATGGTTAGGCTACAATGGAAGGCCATGATCAGAAGTTGAATTTTAATTCAAGTTAGTCATTGTAGCATTTCAAATGAGGACTCTCTGTGTGAGTACTTGATGTTTTCAAATGGGAAGAAGGTCTGATCAGTTTTTCTTACCCATTTCAATATCTACATTTGATAACAAAGACCTCTCCAAATGGTTGAGTGGTAACGCAGTATCTTCACTAAAGAAGAAACATGAATTCTTATTTAGTGTTCAAAGCACTTCATAACCTGCCTCCTCTCCCAATTCTGCAGACTTCTTAAACTTTACATCCCACCCGCCACCCCCCCACCTACTCCTACCCATACAAATACTCTTTGATTTGGTGATGCTGGCCTCCTGGCTACTCCTCAAACAAGACATTTCATCTCCCAACTCCAGTATTTTCACTAGCTGCCTACCATGCATGGAATTCTCTCCCTCCTCATCTCTGTCTCAGCTTCTATGAGATAAAAACCTACCATCTTAACTTTTCCCAATCCCTCTTAATTCTACTGTCTTTCCTCTGTTGATTATTTCCTACTTATCCTATATCTATCTTTTGCCTTTCTTTGTATCCCTAGGGATTAGCACAGTGCCTGCCACATAATAAGCACTTAATAAGTGTTTATTAACTGACCACACAATCACAGAATCATACAAAGACCTCATGTATCCAAATGACATTTATTAAAGAATATTATGCATAACTGTTCAAATGCTAAGGAGGGCCAGAGATGGAAAGTGGCCTTATGGTTTTCAGACTTTGCATCCACATTGGGGTGGTGATATAGCAAGATTATTATTAGTAGGGAACAAGATTACCTCCACTTCCCAATTTATATAATAACATGCTTAGGGATCTTTGAGCATTGTAATTGGTTGAGGAGGAAGTGAATCAAAGGATTGGGATGTTTTCTTATCTATTTGAGGTTGGTGAATAAGGGGATATCCAAGGTCTCATACCATTTGGATTTAAGTGGGCACTTATCTATGAAATTATAGTTGGGGTAATAGCAGGTCTTAGAGGGTAAGCATGACTTAGAGGATAAAAGGGAAGAAGGCAAGAAGCAATTAAAACTATATAGTGGGGGTGTTTTATAGTTGAACTGGGTGGGGAGGATAAAGGAAGTTGAAGTTAAGGGAAGGGGCTGGGGAATGGGAAGATATTTAGCCAATATTAGAATAAATCATCATCATTCTATGGCAGCAAACAAGCCTTCTGAGATTTTGATAAGTGTGGTCTTCACAGAATGAAGAGGTAGAAAGACAGAGCCCAGCTTGGATGGCATGGCATCTCCTGCAAACACAAGTGCAGTCTGCAGGACTTTGAATGTTAAAGTGACACCTTTCTCTGAAGAGGCGCAGAGATTCATCAAACAGTTTGAAATGCATCAATCCTGCCACCCTATGTTTAGTTACATTGAAAATATATTCAAGCAGAAATCATGGGAGAGCCTACAGAGATGACAGGAGAAAGGTTGAGTCTGCCAAGGCAGTAGTGGATTGTGGTCCTCCTTTGAACTACAATCATATTCAATTCAATCTAAAGAAATTCAAGGAAATAGAAAGACTTTGATGCACTGAGAGAAAATAACTGGTTGATGAAAAGGATAGCTTTCAAGATGAGAACCCAGGATGCATGTGACATCTTAAATGACTAAAGACAAAGATGGGATAGGAGAGAAAGAGAATTTCAGAGAATAGACAGAAGAAATAGATACTTTCCAGAAAGACTTGCAAGCTGTCTACCTTGGTATCAACTTCAAAGATGGTGTGAAGACTTGGAAATGGAAGAAAACTTCAGTGATATTATAACTGAAATTCCACAAACATGATATTGCTTTCATTTAATGCATGAAGTAAGATCAAAGAGGATGGGACCAAGAAAAAGACTACTAAAGCTCAGGCAAAGAAGGTTGGAAGATGGGGACAGTGACATAGAAGATGAAATAATGCCTTAAGATGTCAAGCAGAAAAATAGATGGCATGAATAAGAACAAGATGGAAGACAAAACACACACACACACGTACATACACACACAGAGGAATAAGTAATAAGTAAGCAGTAAAAGAAGAAAACAGAAAATATGAATTAAAGCTAGAAGAAATGGAGAAGATTGGGTCTGGGATATTGGAAGATGTAAACTCAAGAGTGGCAAAGTTTAAAGTAGAGTTAGAAACAGAGAGTAAAGTGCTACAGGAAGTAAAAAGAATGATCAAAATGAAAGAAGAGGAAGAAGCTCATCAGCTGCAGAAGAATCAAAAGCAAAGTTCATTCTGCAAGAAAAGGACAAAGACACAGGAAAGGACAGAACACAGAGTCTAAACCAATGAAGGCCATGCGGTTGAAGGAGGAAACAGAAATGAACAAACAAAAAAAAAAGTCATGGAGCAAGAACCAAAGAAAGAATTGCAAGATAAACCTCTGGAGGGAGAAGAGGTAGTAGTCAATGTAACAATGTAAGAAGACCTAGAGCTTACTATGTTAAAAGGAAAAGGATCCCAGCTATCCAAGAGGAGCTATTGCAAGAGGAGCAATAGGATGTTTCCTAAACATTGTCATGTCCGCTCCATTATGTGAAATTGGAGACCAAGAGGAAAAGAAGGGGAATATTGATGGTGTACAGTATTCATGCTAAGTACCACTGTTAAATAGGGATTGGAGATGGGTATAAATAATGTGACTTTTAAAGATGGAGCACCCTAGGGATGCAGCAAAGCTATTTTTGCCATTTTCTGACCCCAAAGATGGAACAAGTTGTTTAGGATACTACAGGGAGCATAGAGGACTTTGAATGAGCACAGGTTTGTTGGGTTTTATTTGTTTTGTTTGTTTTTTGCTTCTGAATTTTACCCGTTGTTCTGTTGAGAAAGACAAATAAATAGCACAAGAATTCCTTTCTTCATAAACAAACAAAAAAACACTCTCCTAGAAAGAACTCCATTGGGTCCTTAACAAGTATCTAAATAAATTAAAGCTACATAATATAATGGAACCACAGTCCTACTCTAGTGGGGGAAAACTATATAGGATTTTTAATTAATAAAAGTATAAATCTTCACAGGGAGTCCTACCTCTAAGTTGGCTAGCAATTGCTACAATGATGGCCTTGGGCCATTTTTTAAAATTAGGGTCAAAGGCCCTCTTTTGGATGTGATTGTCACTTTCCCTCCTAGGATTTACATAAGAATGCTAAACTCTGATTTCTTTTAGGAAGGGGAGTTGACATATCTATTACACAAAAATCCTAACATGGAAAAAAAAAGGTCTTTCATTATTAATAGAGTTGTTTATAAATGTGTAAGTGCATGTGTATATTTTCTATCAACCAATATCAGTCCCTTTGCATTCCCTAGAGTGAGGGTGGCATTTGCAGTTACAAAATTCTAAGAAGCAAACACATCTGAATATAAAGGGGCATTTAGAGATCAATCTCTGTGGACAGAAGTAAGGTCTTCATGAACCTTTGGAAACAGTAAAATTGCCCCTATGGCAAAGATAATGTGCTCTTCAATCATCTGAAAGGAATGAGAGGACAACATTTTAGGAAGGAACAACTGTACATAGGTTTGAACCAAATGCTACTGTGGCAGATCAGGCAGTCAATTTTGCTTTCTTTAGTGAATTGAGTGAATAAGAAAGATGCTGGACAATTTGAATGATGTGACCAAATCTCATCAGATGGGAATTCCTAGGGCTGGATCAAGAGACAGCTCTGATTGTGCTGAACTTTCCCTTTCAAAGTAAGTCATAAAGATGATAGAGTACCTGTCAACTTTTTCTTTGCCTCCCTATCTACGGGGAGATAATGTTAATGCTGAAGTGTTCCTGTTGTTTACAGGCTGTTTACACTTTCTAGTTTAATTAATACCGTTGCTGGCTTAGATAGAATATTTCATTCTTCATATCAATCCTTCATTACTTCTCTCTCCTTTATTTCTAAATTCCTCTCCAGACTTTCCAGACTTCTTTCTCCCCATTTCCCCAATAGTCTTCTCACCCTAAAAGGTCCCTCTATCCTTATAGCCTTCTCACATGGGAAAAATCCTTCTGCCCTTATGGATCCTTTTATCTAATTGGTCATTTCTTCAAAGAATCTCCATTTTAAGGAAAGGTCCAGGTCAACCATCTAGCTACTTCATTCCTTTCTGAAATCCAACTTATCAATCTCAGACTTCTTTCTCCATTCTGCCCTAGCTCAAGTACCTTCACTCCCTCCCCCTTTCAGTTTCCTTTTATGTGTTGTCATTTCCCCATTTGAATGTAAGCTCTTTTAGGGCAATGTCTATCTTATTTGCTTCTTATTTGTATTTCTAGCCTTAGCATGGTACCTAGCAGGTAGTTCGTGACCTAGCATTGATTAAGAGCCTCCTATTTGTCAGGCACTGTGCTAACTGCTAGGGATACAAAGAAAGGCAAAAAAAATCTATCTATCTATCTATCTATCTATCTATCTATCTATCTATCTATCTATCTATCATCTGTTCTCAAAGAGATAAGAAGGGGCCATGTTATGAAGGACTTTGTAAGCCAAACAGAAGATTTTACAATTGATTCTGGAGGTAAGAGAGAGCCACTGGAAATTATTGAATAGGGGAGGAGAGTAATATGGTCAGACTAGAATTTTAGAAAAATCAGTCTGATAGTTGAATGAATTATGGATAGAGTAGGGAGAGGTTGGGTGCAAGGAGACCAACCAGAAGGCTGTTGCAATGGTCAAATCATGAAGCAATACCAACATTGTGGTGGTAAAATAAGAGGAGAGGGGCATGTTCAAGAGATATTATAAGGGTGGAAAAGACAGGATTTGAACACTGATTGGATTGAGAGGGAAGTGAGAGAAAATGAGGAGTCAATTATGACACCTAAGTTGCAAGCATGAGGAACTGGAAGGATGGGGATAGCCTTAAGAGTAGAAGGGAAATTAAGACGGTAGGAGGCTTGGTAGGGGTGGGGTAGGTGAAGAGATAATATGTTCAGTTTTGGACACATTGAATTTAAAATGTCTATGGGACATCTAGCTAAAGATATAAGAAAAGTACTTGTAGATACATAACTGGACTTTGAGAGGTTAGGGTTAGATAAACAGATCTGAGAGTAACTTGCATAGAGATGATCATTGAAACCATGGGTGATGACAAGATCACCAGGTGAAATAGTACAGAGAGAGTAGAGAAGAAGGCCAAAAACAGGGCCTTAGGGAGACTACCACTGCTAGCAGGTATGCTATAGCTGATTCACCAGTCAGAGACCTGGAATGGAAACAAGAGAGAGCAGTGTCTTGGAAATCTATAGAGAAGAGGGTATCAAGGAGAAGATGATTAACAGTGTCAAATACTGTAGAGAGATCATATAATAAGAACTTCATGAATGCTTGTTGAATTAACTTGGATTTTTTTTTTGTGGGGCAATGGGGGTTAAGTGACTTGCCCAGGGTCACACAGCTAGTAAGTGTCAAGTGTCTGAGGCCAGATTTGAACTCAGGTACTCCTGAATACAGGGCCAGTGCTTTATCCACTGCACCACCTAGCTGCCTCCTGACTTGGCTTTTATGAATCATAACTACTGTGGTTTGAATGCTTTATTATGAATGAGGAATTGCCAAAGAGAGAGGAACAAGCAGGGAACAAGAAATTCCATTTTACCTTAGTGTTTTGGTTGAGAGTTCAGGAGCTATTTTGATACTTTAAGGTTATAATAAACTTCCCAAGAAGAATATTAGAGATCAAGCTGAATTCCAACTTCTTGATTCCTCCCTCCTTACCCCCAAATTGAATTAAAACAATAGCTAGGGGAATAGAGACTTGGTAAAGAGAAGGACAAGTTTCCTCAAAGGCAGCCAGGCTGAATAATTTTACTTGAACAATTTTCATTGTTCTTTTCATTTGAAAGGTTGTTTTTCTTTGGAGCACACAGCAGAGGCTATGACTATGGGACATTCAAGCCCATGGGGTAGGTAAAGGGAGTAGTCTGGGAAAAGTGACTCCACCCTCATGAAGATAGGGACCAATTAGGAGGGAGAAGCTAATTTTCTGCTACCCTAAACAACTCCAACTCCAGATACTGTTACACTTATGCACAGCATAAGAAAGGCCATAGAACCCACAAATCATGAATCATCACAGTTATTGTTTAAAAGGTTTTATAGGGCTATAGTACCTTTTAAGAACTTGGACTACATTAGGTTGGCTTAAGGGTCAGGGGACTATTTGGGTTATCATGCATGTATGTCAGAGTCAGGACTTGAACCTAGGCCTCTCTAACTCCAAAGGAGTTAGACTCCAAAGGAGTCTTCTATATCACATGGCTTCCCTAGATTTTAGTACTGATAACCTAAAAACAGTAATTCCTTCCATTTTCTCTCATCTGCTATCATTTATTTCCCCAGTTTCATTGTTCTAGATGCTCAAAATCAGAAGCATAAAGCAGAAATATGAAGAGAAATATTGTCAGAAAAAATATAGGAAAAGATGGCAAGGTTCTCAAAAAAAAAAACTTTAATGGAATGCTAATAGATTGGTTAAAGGTCACAATTTGTCAAATATAATTCCTTTGGTCAGAACACTTCCTAATCTCTGATGGCAACTGATTGATAATTTAGGATTTTTCATTATCCTCTTTAACATTAGTGACTGTTCTGGAAACACAGAAGGCATGTTTATCAAATTTGAAGATCACACAGACATGGTGAAGAGAGCAATTAATACATTTGATGTTAAAATCACAGAACATTAGCAAGAGTAGACCTTACAGGTCATCCATTCCAATCACCTTTCTCATTATACAGATGAGGGAAATCAAGACCCAAAATGGGGAAGTTACATGCCTAGAATACATGACCAGTAAAGTACGATTTAATAGGAATAAATGTAAAGCCCAGATTTGTTCACAAAAAGTATCTGTTGTACAATTATAAGATCAAGGAGATATGGCATGACAGTAATCCACAGAAAAAAAAGAAAAACCTAAGATTTTACTTTTAACTCAAGCTCAACTGCTAAAAACTGTATTAAATAGAATAATATCCATGGCTGGAGACATTAATAATCCACCAGTGCTAGCCATTGATCAGTCAATACCATGTGGATTGTATTCAGTCTTTGTATGATATTTAAGAGAGACTAGAGATCAAATGCAGACAGGAGAGATTAGAACAGTAAACTGGGGGAGGGGGCAGACTTTGTGAAAATCTTAAAATGATGGACTGAAATAGTGGAAAGAACATGGAGGATTTAGATAGCATAATGGAAAAGGTGCTGGACTTATAGTCAAGAGAATTTACATTCAAATCCTGTCTTAGTTACTAGCTGGGCACACAGTGGGCAAATTGGTTACTTTCTTTGCTTTGCTTTCCAAAAATGGGGAGCCCCTATCTCATAAGGTTAATGTCAAGATCAGATGTGATACTAAATGCTAAAAATGTTTAAAGTGATATATAAATGCTACCTAATAAAAAAGAAAGAGAAAACTACAAAGGCCATGAAAGCTGCTTGTTTGGAAGACTAACATGTAGGAGACTGATTAAGCTTGTTCTGTATTATTCCATAGGGCAAAACTAAAATGGGTGGAAGTTAGAGTAAAAGAAACTTAGACCCAAGATAAGGAAACATTTTAATAATTAGCTCTGTCCAAGAATGGAACTGGCAGCCTTGATGAACAGTGAGCTCCCTGTCATTGGAAGTGCTGACATAGAGCAAAGATGACTATTTGTCAGGAATGTTAATAGAACAGAACAGGGAAGGAGGCTGGGACAAAATACTTTTCAAAGTCCTTTCTGGTACTCAAATTTCACAAAACATTTTATATATGAAAAGGTTAAAGCCCAGAGAAATTAAATGCTTTACTTGAGACAACCCAGCTAGCTAGTGGCACAACTGATACTAAAAGCCTAATCTCCTCGCTTCCAATTCATTTCTTTTATTGCTACTCTGAACTGTTGTTGACGACAACGACAGCAACAATGACAACAACAAACTGCCATTGAAGAGCAAAATATGTTTTAGTTTACCATTTGAAACTTTTCTCAATAAAAAAATCTTTAAATTTGTTACCCATAGCATATTATGTAAAGTTAGCTTTGAACTAGATTTTTTTTCTTCAGAATAACCAAAATTGAACTTCTCTAAGTGCCAGAATAACAAACAAAACTGTTCATTTAAAAATGACATTATTTGAATGTCAGACTGGATCCTAGTGATACTTGCTTTCGGTAACAGAAATGACAAAAAGGAGACTGGGACACAGAGATGTATGAAATGATATGCATTAAGGTGAAAACTGCTGTTTTGGTAGATTTCCCAATCATACTCAGTTTCTAAGACAGCTTAGGCAGCAGACTTGAAAATATTAGAGAAATGTCTTTTTAGCTACTTACAAACATATACATATGTGTATGTAAATGTACATATACATGCATATATCATTTTGTGTGTGTGTGTGTGTGTGTGTGTGTGTGTGTGTGACAGAGGGAGAGGACAGGAGAGGAGAGGAGAGGAGAGAGTAAGGGGCTAACTGCTTAAAATTATTCTGTTCCTAGAAACCATGGTAGGGCCTAAGTGAGAAATGTTATCCTCAAATTAACTTCAATGTTTCTTTGTCTGGATTGTTTTGGAAAGACAGTATATTAATCATGAGATTCCCCACTCCACCCTCTTTTCCTTAATTTCCACTAAATAACTTTTCCCACTATAAACTGATTGCAATTAATTCTGAAAATAGGGCAGAAGTCTAGTTGAAAGATAGTGATAACGGTGTGGGGGAAAAGAAAGGAAATATAATCCTTTTCAAACTAGGAACATTCACAGTGACAGACCATTGATCTAGTTATTCAAGACTTCTGAAGTATTTGCTTAAAAAAAAACAAAAACAAAAACTAGAAGCATGGAGCATTATGACCTGCATAACAAAGGTTCAAATTGATTTAGTGACTTAAATTAGTTGCTATTTAATTCAGTTATTGAGAACCTGTTATATACTGAGCACTGTCCTAGGTTCTGGGGCATGTACAAAGATAAATTAGATAGAACTTACTGTCCTCACAGAATTTGCAGCTTAGTAGGACAACCTGGTAGGTGTGAAAAATCACAGATCTATAGCTGGAAGGGACCCCAGAGGCCATCTAATCCAACCACTTTATTTTCTAGATGAAGATACCGTAAGGGGCTAAAATTCTAGCTAGTCTGTCTAAAATATCAAGAGTTTAGACTTTTAAGCATTTATTAAGGAGAATAAGAATTTGGTGAAGAGAGAGAGAAAAGCCTAGATTCATCTGTCTATCAAAGGGAGAGCGCGTTTTTAGCTCCACTCTCCACCAGAGTCCTGATGGAAGGGAGCAAGAGAGCCAGCCTTGCCCCCTCTTCCTCCCACAAGCAAACATCACTTCCTGACACCAAAGAAAAGCGGCATGGCCTTCTCCTCATGGCGGAGCTTTCCTACAGTAAGTCTCCAGCAGGTGGCGTCATTCCAATCATTACAATACTAAAGCCAGGGAGCCTAATTGACTTGCCCATGGTCAAGTAGGTAATAAGCATCAAGGGTGGGAGTTCAGAAATAGAACATAATACTACTTCAGTTTCATTTTTTGAAATGGATGGGGGTATGGCACATGTGTAGATAGATGCCAACAGCTTGATAAGATGTTGTCTCCCCAGGGAAGTTGCTAGTTTTATGATGATATAAAAGGAAAGGGCCTTAAAAAGGCTTAAGCAGGTGTGTATTCTCCACAACTGGTTCCAGCTGGCAAACGATATATTGAAGACTTGGCATTTTATTGACTCTAAAGACATTCAAAAAGCCTTGTCAGTTTTTTGTCCTCATTGAGTTTTGTGGTTTTTGGTGACTCCTTAACTCATGGCAAGAGATTAGAGTCTCTAAACTTGGGAGAGTAAACTATAGGAATCTGGGAATTAGACCCAGGCAGGGTTTTACAGCCAGTACCAAGGAATAAAGAGAGTTTCAATAATGACCTTTGGGTTTCCAATCCAACAATTGGGGAATTTGTATTTTTATAAATTTGACTCAGTTCTCTAAATATTTGAGAAATGAGGCCTTTATCAGAGATACTTGTTTCAAAAATTCTTTCCCAGTTTTCTGCTTCCCTTATAATCTGGGTTATATTAGTTTTATTTGTGTAAAATCTTTTTTAATCTTATATGATCTAAATTATCTATTTTACATTTGGAATGCTCTCTATATCTTCTTTGGTCCTAAAGTCTTCCTCTTTCCATAAATCTGAAAGATAAACTATTCCATGCTCTTTTTTTTTAAACATTTATTTATTTATTTGTTTGTTTATTTATTTGTTCATTCATTCATTCATTCATTCATTCATTTATTTAGGCAGGGCAATGGGAGTTAAGTGACTTGCCCAGGGTCACACAGCTAGTAAGTGTCAAGTGTCTGAGGCCAGATTTGAACTCAGGTACTCCTGAATCCAGGGCTGGTGCTTTATCCACTGCGCCACCTAGCTGCCCCCACATGCTCTGTTGATTTGCTTAGAGTTTTGCCCTTTATGTGTAAATTATGTACCCATTTTGATCGTATTTTAGTATACAGTGTAAGATATTGGTCTATACCTAGTTTCTGCCAAACTGTTTTCCAGTTATCTCAGCAGTTTTTGTCTAATTATGAGTTCTTGTTCCAAAAGGTTGGGTCTTTGGATTTATCATATATTAGATTACTATAGTCATTTACTATACTATAATTTGTACCTATCCTGTTCCGCTGATCTACTTCTCTATTTCTTAGTACCAGATTGGTTTATGACTGATTTAAAATACAGTTTGAGATCTGGTACTTCTAGACACCTTCTTTCATATTTTTTTATTGATTCCTTTGATATCCTTGAGCTTTTCTTCTTCCAGGTGAATTTTGTAATTTTTTTCCCTAGATCTATAAAATACTTTTTGATATTTTGATTGCTATAGCACTAAATAAATAAGTTAATTTAGGTGAGATTTTCATTTTTATTACATTGACTCAGTCTACTCATAAGCAATAAATATTTTTCCAATTGTTTAATCTGGTTTTATTTGTGCGAAAAGTATTTTAGAGTTCTGTTCATATAGTTCCTGTGTTTGTCTTGGCAGGTAGATGCCCAAGTATTTGATATTGTCCACAGTTGTTTTAAATGGAATTTCTCTATCTGATGTTGCTGGACTTTGTTGGTAAAATACAGAAATGCTCATGATTTATGTGGATTTATTTTGTATTCTGCTTTTCTTCTTCCAGATGAATTTATTGTTCTTTAAATGTTTGTTATTTAGAACTCACTTGTGAATCCATCTGGTCCTGGGGATTTTTTCTTAGGAATTTTATTAATGGCTTGTTTAATTTCTTTTTCTAAAATTAGATTATTTAAATATATTATTTTTTCTGTTAATATGAGTAATTTATATTTATGTAGATATTAATTAATTTCATTTAGATTGTCAAATTTATTGGCATATAATTGGGCAAAATAGTTCATATTGTCTTAATTTCCTCTTCATTGGTCGTGAGTTCACTCCTTTCATTTTTGACACCAATAATTTGGTTTTCTGCTTTCCTTTTTTTTGATCAAATTAAGCAATTGTTCATCTATTTTATTGTGTTTTAAAAAATAAAACCAACTTCTAGTTTTATTTATTAATTCAATGGTTTTATTACTTTCAATTTTATTTATTTCTCCTTTGATTTTCAAGATTTCCAATACGGTATTTAGTTGGGGATTTTTAATTTCTTAATTTTCTAGTTTCTTTTAGTTTCATGTCCAATTTATTGATCTGTTTTTTCTCTATTTAATTGATGTAAGCATTTAGGGATATAAATTTTCCCCTAAGTACCACTTTGGCTGCATCCCATAAATATGTTGTCTCATCATTGTCATTTTCTTTAATGAAATCATTGATTGTTTCTATGATTTGTTCGTTGACCCACTTGTTTTATAGGATCAGATTATTTAATTTCCAATTGATTTTTTTTTTTTTTTTTTTGGTGAGGCAATTGGGGTTAAGTGACTTGCCCAAGGTCACACAGCTAGTAAGTGTTAAGTGTCTAAGGCCGGATTTGAACTCAGGTACTCCTGAATCCCGGGCTGGTGCTTTATCCACTGCGCCATCTAGCTGCCCCTTCCAATTGATTTTTAATCTCTCTTTCAATTGTTCATTATTTAATGTAATTTTTATTGCATTATGATCTGAAAAGGATGTGTTTACTATTTCTGCTTTTCTACATCTGGTTGTGAGGTTTTTATGCCCTAATACATGGTCAATTTTTGTGTAGGTATTAGGTACTGCTGAAAAGAATGTATATTCTTTCCTATCCCCATTCAATTTTCCCCAGAAATCTATCACATCTAACTTTTCAAGAATTTTATTCATTTCCTTAACTTCTGTCTTGTTTATTTTTTTGTTAGATTTATCCACTTTTGAGAGGGGAAGGTTAAGGTCCCCTACTAGGATAGTTTTATTATCTATTTCCTCCTGTAACTCATTCAACTTCTTCAAAAATTTAGATGCTATACCATTTGGTGCATCTATGTTAAGTACTGATATGAATTCATTGTCTATGGTACCTTTCAGCAAGATATAGTTTCCTTCTTTATCTCTTTTAACTAGATCTATTTTTGTTTTTGCTTTGTCTGAAATCATGATTGCTACCCCTACTTTCTTTGCTTCAGCTGAAGCATAATAGATTCTGTTCCAGCCCATTATGTTTAGCCTGTGTGTATCTCTCAGCTTCAATTGTGACTCTTGTAAACAACATATTGTAGGATTTAGTTTTTAATCCAATCTGCTATCTGCTTCTGTTTAATGGGTAAATTAATCCCATTTACAATTATAGTTATGATAACTTATTGTTTATTTCCCTCTATGCTATTTTTGCCTGTTTATCCCTCCCCCAACTCTTACTCCCTACCTTTTCCCTCCTCACAAGTGTTTTACTTCTGATCATTACCTTCCTCTATATCCCCTCCCTTGTATAAGTCCCTCCTCCCCCTTCTATTATTCCCATCCCATTTTCACTTCCGTATAGGTTAAGATAGATTTCTATATCCAAATAAGTGTTTATATTATTGCACACTTTGATTAGAGTAAGGTTGAATCTTTGCCAACCACCCCTCTCTTCCCCTCTATTATATTAGTTCTTTCATGTCTCTTTTTTGTGGGACAATTTACTCTTTTCAATCCCCCCCCCTTTTCCATTCGATTTCATTCTTACCCCTTTATTTTGTGTTTTTGGGTGTTGTTTCATCAATGTCACTTTATAACCACATTGTCTATCTACATATATTCCTTTTAATTACTCTTATAATACAGTTGCTAAGATTTAAAATATTGTATTGTCATACAGAAATAGAAACAGTTTAACTTATTGAATTTCTTAAATTTTTCTTCTTTCTTGTTTCTTTTTTAAGTTTCCATTGAGTCTTGTATTTCGAAGCCAAATGATTTTTATTCAACTCTGACCTTTTAATCAGAAATACTTGAAAATCCTCTATTTCATTAAATATTCATTTCCCTCTGTGAAAGATCATATTCAGTTTTGCTGGGTAGGTGATTCTTGGTTGTAAACCTAACTCTGTTGCCTTCTGGTACATCATATTTGAAGCTATGCACTTCTTTAATGTGGAAGCTGCCAAATCCTGATTGTAGCTCCACGATTTTTGAATTGTTTATTTTTGGCTGCTTGCAATACTTTCTCCTTGATCTGTGAGCTTTGAAATTTTGCTATGATGTTCCGGAGAGTTTTCCTTATATGGATCTCTTTCAGGCAGTGATCAGTAGATTTGTTCAATATTGATTTTGCTCTCTGGTTCTAATATTATCAAGGCAGTTTTCTTTAATATTTTCTTGAAAGATATTGTTCAGGCTTTTTAAAAAAATCATGGCTTTCAGGTAGTCCAATAATACTTATATTATCTCTCCTGCATCTATTTTCTAGGTCAGTTGTTTTTCCAGTGAGAAATTTCACATCTTGCTCTATTTCTTTAACTTTTTTGTTCTTGTTTTATTGTATGTTGATGTCTCATAGAGTTAGTTTCCATCAGTTCAATTCTAATTTTTAAAGAATTTTGTTCTTCAGCGACCCTTTGTATTTCCTTTTCCATTTGGTTAATTCTGTTTTTTAGGGAGTTAGTTTGCCTAGTAAATTTTTGTATGTCTTTTTCATGGTTCTCTTGTATTACCCTTATTTCTTTCTTCAATTTTTCTTCTACTTCTCTAATTTGCTTTTTAAAGTTCTTTTTAAGCTCTTCCAGGAATTCTTTTGGGGCCTGAGACCAATTTACACTTTTTTATGCTTTACCTTTAGCCATTTTGTTATTATTGTCCTCTAATTTTATGCCTTAATCTTCCCTATCACCTTAGTAACTTTCAATAGTCAAGCTTTTTTTGGTTTTTGCTCATTTTTATGCCTTTTTTTTTCTGTGATTTGGTGTTTTTATGAAAGAGTTGGGCTGTATTTCTTCATTGTCCCAAGGTTTTTACTGAGGCTCTGGGTCTTACTGATGGCTTTCACTGGGATTTTTTTTTAGAGCTGAGAGAAGATTTTAACCAGGGGGCCATAGATCCTAAAGGGGCCAATGGATAGATTTCAGGATATCTCTGAAATTGGATGGGGAAAAAATACATTTTGGGGAATTTCCCCTTGGGTGAGATTCAGGACTATCTGTTATCTTGTTATCTTGACCCCAATGGGAGAGTTCCTTCACTATGTATTGTTTGGTACATGTTCTCCTATGGCTACTTCTCTGATTTCTCTTTTGCTATGATCCAGATAAAAGGGATTCTTTGCTATTTACTCTGTGTGTTCAAGTGGAACTGGTATTAGATGGTAGAGGGGTCAAGCTTTGGATATAGATCTTGGAGTCACCCTTTACCACTAAATAGCAAAGTGATCAGAAGTTAGATGGAATTTGATCATATCCTCTAGATGAACAATATTTAAGGGAGCAGATAGCTATACTTCTGGCCAGTAAACTCTTTCTGAGGAGAGCAGAGTAGCCTCAGGCCCCCACTTCCTGCTTCTCCTCCTGGAAGGATTTAAAGTCTCTCTTGAAAAAGGGTGGGGAGAGAAAGGAGAATAGTTTATGACCAAACAAGAGATGGAGAATATTATGAAATGCAAAATGGATGATTTTGATTACATTAAATTAAAAAGTTTTTGTACAAACAGAAACAATGTATCCAAAATTAGAAGGGATGCAGAAATCTGGGAAACAATTTTTATGGCCAGTACTTCTGATAAAGGTCTCATTTTTAAAATGTATAGGGAACTAAATCAAATTTATATGAATCCAAGTCATTCCCCAATTGAGAAATGGTCAAAGGATATGAACAGGCAGTTTTCTGATGAAGAAATCAAAGCTATCTATTCCCATATGAAAAAATGCTCTAAATCACTATTGATTAGAGAGATGCAAATTAAAACAACTCTGAGGTACCACCTGACACCTATCAGACTGGCTAATATGACAAAAAAGGGAAATAATAAATGTTGGAGAAGTTGTGGGAAAATTGGAACACTAATGCATTGTTGGTGGAGCTGTGAACTGATCCAACCATTCTGGAGAGCAATCTGGAATTATGCCCAAAGGGCTATAAAGCTGTGCATACCCTTTGACCCAGCAATACCACTTTTGGGTCTTTTTCCCAAGGAGATCATAAAAAAGGGAAAAGGACCCACATGTACAAAAATATTTATAGCTGCTCTCTTTGTGGTGGCAAGGAATTGGAAATTGAGGGGTTGCCCATCAATCGGGGAATGGCTAAATAAATTGTGTTATATGAATGTAATGGAATTCTATTGTGCTATAAGAAACGATGATCAGGAGGAGTTCAGAGAAACCTGGAAGGACTTACATGAACTGATGATGAGTGAGATGAGCAGAACCAGAAGAACATTGTATACAGTATCATCAAAATTGTGTGTTGATCAACTGTGATGGACTAGATTCTTCTCACCAATGCAATGGTGCAGAAGAGTTCCAGGGGACTCATGATGGAAGGGGATCTCCAAATCCAGGAAAAAAAAAAAAAAAAACGAACTGTGGAGTATAGATGCTGATTGAACCATACTATTTCTTTTGTTTTTGGTGCTGTTGTTTTTCTGTTTTGAGTTTTTTTTCCTCATTGCTCTGATTCTTCTTCTATAACATGACTAATGCAGAAATATGTTTAATGTTATTATATATATATATATATATATGCTATTTCAGATTACCTGCTGTCTTGGGGAGGAGGGAGGGAGGGGAGGGAGAGAGGGGAAAAAATCTGAAATTGGAAAGTTTGTATAAACAAACGCTGAGAACTATCTTTACATGTAACTGGAAAAAACAATAAAATACTTTTATGAGAAAAAAAAAAAGAAAAAGGGTAGGGAGAAAAGACACTAGAGATGTGTATTCTGCCTCTCTTAGAGTCATACCAGGGCAGGTCTCCCCACTACAGGAGGAACCTCTCTGCACTTGTGGGGTCCACTTACACTGCTATTGACACATAAGAAAAAGAAAGCCTCTGCCCTCAATGAACTTAAAATTATAATGGGGGAAGACAACACACAAAAGGAATCTGGAAAGGGTGGGGCTGGATGAGAGGGAAGGAGGACACTAGGGAGTAATTGAAACCAAGTAGAGGAGCAGATGGAAAGTGGAGTGAGCTGGAAGTCCAATCCCTGCCCTCTATAAAGGAAAGCTTTCAGGAGAGTAAAGTGCTTCACACTCCAGAGGGGAGATGCTGAAGAAGGTAACATATTTAAGACTGAGTTAGTAGCAACTTAGCAAAATAGACTTGAAATAAGTCCAAAAATGTCCAATCCAGGTAAGAGGTATGAGACCACATCTGATTAATAGCCTAAAATAGCTGCCAATCCGTTAGTGTGTATGTGTATGTATGTGTGTGTGTATGTATGTGTATGTGTATACACACATATATACACATACATAACACATGTATGTTATATATAGATATATCTATCTAGATCTATCATCCATCTATCTACCCACCTACCCACCTATGTATCTATCATTGATCTATCTATCATCTCTCTCTCTCTCTCTCTCTCTCTCTCTCTCTCTCTCTCTCTCTCTCTCTCTCTCTCTCTCTCTCTCTCTCCCCTATCTATCCTATGCACAGGGAAACCAGGACCTCAGTCCAGGCCTTCCTTTACCACACCCTTTCTAACCACTGCATTGAGAAACTAGAAAGACATTGTGGAACTAGTGAGGAAGAAGAAAAAAAAGAGCAATCATAAAGGTTGAAGAATGAATGGGCCAGAGAGAATCTACAAAACCAAAAGACAAGACAGTGCCCATTAGGATGTGGTGGCACTATTCTAGGATGGAGAGAGCACTGAATTTGTAATCAGAGGACCTGGGTTCCAAAGCTGACTTTGTCACTTATTATCTGGGTGACCTTGGTCAAAGTCACTTAATTGGGATAGATGATCCCTAAAATTCCTTCCAGCTCTAAATCAATGCTGAACAATAAGTATTTTATACATAAATTAATGAAAATGTATTTATTATACAAGGCAAGGCACTTAACATGTAAAACTCTGTGGTAAAGGTTCAGGATACAAATAGAAAAACAAGATAGTTCTTGCTCTCAAGGAGATTATATTGTAAAAGGGGGAACACAAAACATATGAAAGTTTTCAAGTGCAAATCCAATGAAGAAGCTCAGTTGTTAGGATGCAGCAGCAAAACAGATTTCAATACAGTTTCTTTAGTGAAATAAAGAAAACTATATTCATTTCTTATGGTGAACAGTTTGATGACGCCAAGGATTTTAGCATTTCTTCCTTTTCCGTGCCTTCAGTATGTGTAGCTGCATCAGCTGAGGAGCCAGGTCTCCAGCACCTGAAGAGGTAGTTGCCAGGTTATATCTCATCTGAGTTGCTTACCTCGAAAATGACTGTGGAGCTGGCCAGAACCAGGGTAAATGGCGTCGGGGTGCTGCTTTTTCCTGTTTGTTTCTGTGAAAAGACAGCTAGAAGTTTTTATTTGTTCCTAAAAGTATAAGGAAGTCAATGGAGTTTCCTGAATAGGGATATGATATATTATGCCTGTACTTTAAGAATATTACTTTATGAGCGATGTGGAGAATTGGAATAGAGTGAGAAACAAGAAGACCAGCTAGGAGGTTATTACTTAGGCAAGGGCAGAGGTGATGAACTAGGTCTTTGGTCCTCCTCGGTGTGGAGAGATGTGGTCGTAGAAAGATTTGACAACTGCACAAAGGAATAGTCCTGATACTCTGCTGCAGGGGGTGAGTGATAGGAATACTAGTTATAAATAGGACATTGAGCAAGAGAGAAAGTGGGAAGCACAGGACTAAATGCATGCTAGTACACAAAGCATTAGGTATTTGTTCTGCGCGCAGTTTGTCCCCCTCGATCTTTTAGAAACTAAGAAACCCAGCAAGTTAGTTCTGGTCTGACGCGAGGGCTGGTTCGAACACTCTGCCTTGGCGGAGAAGCTTCATTTGGTAACAGGGCCGGATAAGCTCTAACACATCGACCACAACAACTGTAAACAAAATCCCCAGTTTCCCAGGGTTTGCCTGGGACGTGCCCCTCGCCCGGTTCTCTGGCCGAGCTCCGGCAGCGCCGCCCCCGCAGGGTGCAGGGCTGTTTGTGCGGGGCGGGTGAGGTGGAGTGGGCGTGGCGGCGGCGGCCTCCGGCAGCGCCTTAGCAGCGAGGGGCTGCACGCCTGCTGCGCTCGCTCTTTCGCTCGCTCTGGATCCGAGGCTGCTGAGACTCAGCCCGAGCGCTTTCAGCTGGGTTTGACTCCTGTCGCTTCCCGTCTCCCCGAAC
This sequence comes from Dromiciops gliroides, assembly GCF_019393635.1. Lineage (NCBI taxonomy): Eukaryota > Metazoa > Chordata > Mammalia > Microbiotheria > Microbiotheriidae > Dromiciops > Dromiciops gliroides. Next base: position 389,797,701 of record NC_057861.1, on the reverse strand, counting down.
CGGCACCGCCACCGCCACTGTCGGAGACGCTGTTGGACCCTAGCCGTCGCCGTTCCCCGCTCCCTGGCTCCTCGGCCCCCGGCCCAGTCACCGGCGAGTCGGGGGCTGGGGGCGTCCACGAGAGCGCCCAAGCATCCTTGGGGCCCGAAGGGTCAGGTAAGGGCGGGCTACAGAGCGATGGGTGACAGGCTTGGGCCGGACAGCCTCGGGCCACGGCTCCTAACAGACGGTGGCCACCAGAGTCCAGGCCCGGGGCTGCGAGAGGAGGGGGCAGTGCGGGAGCCGCGGGGCCCGGGGACGGGCCGCGCCTCTGGGCTGGGGACCCCGACGCCGCGAACAACTTTTGCACGTGGGGCCTCGGCTTCCCGAGCTGGGGCTTCTGGGGAGGGAGCCCCCGCGGGAGGCGAAGCCCGGGCACCGGGCACCCAGAGGGCTAGCAGAGCTGGCGGCTCGGCAGAAACCGAACACAGTATCTGCTCCCTCTTACTCCCTCCCCCGGGGGAGGTTGGAAGATTTGATCCAGTTTAATCTACAGGCGGGTCACAAGCATCAGTGCCACGTTTCTCTTCCCTCGGATTCCCAGTACTTGCCCCAGCAGGGCACAGACGTATCCACTTTCTCTTGTCTGGGCAGTTTCACCATCTCTTTTTCGGTGGGCTTTTGTTGGCGATTTTGGCATCAAAACAAATTGTCAACTAGAAGGAGGTGATAAGAGCCTGAAATTAATTGGAGGGGAGGATCGGGAATTAGGGGAAAAGACCCCCCCCCAATTTTTTTAGGTACGGGTTAGGCTACAAAGTGTGGGTTTGGAGGTTGGGTTTTTTTGTTTGTTTCTTGTTTTTTGTTTTTAATTGAAGGGTCATATTTAATATTTCTAGAACATTAGCCTTTTAAAAGTATTGCCCTGTGAAATCATTAATTAGTTCACATCAAAGGAGCATTGTGTAGGCAGGTTGCTATTAAATTACCCCATTTTATAGACCAGGGAGTGTAGGCACCAAAGCTATGCCGCCAGTCATTCTGGAAGCTGTGATTAGAACTTGTCTGACTCCCAGGCCTATGTTCAATCTAGTTAGGTCTTAATGCCTCCAATATTCAAATTCGGATTAACTTCTGTCATTTCTACTGTCTTTATTATCTATTTCTTTTACATTGTCTATGTATTTCATCTTTTTTTGAGCTCAGTTCAAGTTATCCATGTGCTTAATGGAGAGAATGAAGGGGCCTCAGGATTTTGTCTCTGAAAGGGACAAGCAATCTGAGATGGCACAGTGCTTTATGAAGTTGAAGTCACCTTAGTTGTACTTTTACCAGACAGAAGAGCTATGTGTTCTTGGTTAATCTTCTGAATGTTTGTTCCCCGTTATAGATGATTGCTTTCTCAGTGAAAACTATCCAGACAAAGGATACATTTCACCCTTTTATCTTTCAACAAGATCTTCCTTTTACTAAGTGAATAAAAACACTGCACAGTATAACTAGGATAAGGCATTAACATGTCCAAGACAATATTTAAAAATTGACTCCCATCTTGGTGGTACTGTCCTCTAGAGACTTTCATTTGATTTTAAACAATAAAAGGAAATCATTGTGTCACACTGATTGACATTTCTGGCTTAAAAATATATAATATTAAATTATCTTTAATAATGTGAGCATTAAAATTGTCCAACCTACAATAAAAGAGATTGAGGCAGAGCTCTGAAGCCAGTGGCACTTTATTAAAGGGGTCAAGGTGCCCTCTAATGAAGTGGACCTCAAATCTTCCTCATGATCTGAGATGCCCCCTTCTTCCAGGACTTTTTTTTTTTTTAATAGAGTTTGATACCCAAATATGTAAAAGAGGAAAAGAGGCTTGGTGACATACAGAATTTCATGGTTGATGGGCCCTGCTCTTGAGGTCCAAAAATGACATATCAGCAGTAGGGGGGTCACAGGTTGAGTGAAGCATGGGTTATCTCCACTGACTAAGTAGGCATAAGGTGATCACTTGTTCATATTGGACAAGGGAGAGGGATCCAGAGATATTAAAAAATAAGTTGCAGGACTTCCCATGTAATTGAATGACCTGTGCCACACTGGGCTTGATCACCAAGGTAAAGAAAAACAAGGGTGGAGGGCCTCTGGTTAGCTTCATATAATTAAGCCTGTGAACTTAGAATCTGCAGTTGACAGCTCTGGGGCCTAATATACAGAACTTATAATCACTACCCCTATGGAAGCATATCAAATTGATGAATACTAATTAGAATAGAGTAGGTGTCCAAATGAATTTTTTCTCACATTCCTCCCTTCAATCCATAGAAAGATTCCATTTTTTCTTTGGATCATTACAGTCTAAATGCCTGGAGGGCAGTCTTCCATGAGCAATGTATAACCAGAAGGGGGCAGTCCTCTTACTGAGGTGTAATAGTGACATTAGAGAGGAGGGAAGTGGATACAACTTATAGCATACTGATTATATATTCCATTTAATTAAACATTAACTCATAATATACTAATTATACAATAAATATCTGAGGTGACTATCACTGACCATGAGGGAAGTATTGTTTGTCCTATACACAGGTTCTAGAAATCTTTTTAATTTATTTGTTTGTTTTTTGTTTTTGCGGGGCATTGAGGATTAAGTGACTTGCCAAGGGTCACACAGCTAGTAAGTGTCAAGTGTCTGAGACCGGATTTGAATTCAGGTCCTCCTGACTCCAGGGCCACTGCTTTATCCACTGCATCACCTAGCTGCCCCCAATCTTTTGAATTTATAAAAATGATTTAAGGAATTTTGACAAACAGCCACCCCATGATGGTGATGAGAGGCAGTATCCCTGCAGACAACATAAACAGATCTAGATGGCGGTAGCATAGAGAGTGGATGAAAATAAGGAATAGGTTGAGTTCCATGAACAAAGGAATTAACAGTGACTGCAAAAGTAGGAGACTGAAAAGGAGTATTCTAGGTTCCAGTCACTGCAGGCTTTAGAACAGGTAGATTAGGAACCACTTATGGAGGGGGTGATGATGATGAAGGTGTTGTTCTTCTCATAACAGAAGACTGAGTGAGAGGGTGTTGATGGTGGAAGACTAGATTCAGTACCTCTCATAAAGATTTCACAATGCTCTGCAAAAGTTACAACTTTTTGGGCTCTGAAGTGCATGCCTTTAAGGTAACACTTTTTTGAGAGACATGATGCACAACTGAGCCAGGTAGCAAGAGTTAAAGGACAATTATTGTTGAAGCTGCATATGGGGCTATATGGATTCCTTAAAGAAATTTTTAAAAAGTTTCCACAACTATCACAACACAAAACTCATAGCCAAAAAACAATAGCCTGTAGCAAACCCACCACAAATTACACAAAGAAAAATTCAACTGTTGTGGAACAACTTGCCTTGTCCCATCTCATACAACTCTCCAATCTCTAAAACATCTTCTGATGCAGTCCTGTGGTGCTCTGAAGATCTCTCCTCTTAGGAATATTGGAATGAGTAGGGTTTCAGAGCAGTTTCTAGTGGATTTGCTTCTCTAGTTCAGCTAACTTTAGAGATCCTCTTCTCTGTTAAAAATTTCTGACAATAGATCTTAATACAATTGTAGTTTGCTATGAGAATAACCAGGTCAGGTAGTGAGAGCTAGCTCAAACCTTAATAGCACTAATATGAACATCACTAGAACAGAGAATTTATATAAGGTTGGCAAATTCAAATAACAACTGAAAAATTAAACAATTCTGAACCCAAATTTTCTATTTGGTGTATGTAATTACCTAATCTTATTAATTAAAACTAACTGAAAAATGTTCATTCTATTTTCTTTTCTGACTTTTTTTTTTCGAGTTGTTATTACCTCCCTTAGGAAGATGAAGTTCTGCTAGGGAACTTTTGACAGAACACCTTTTTTTATATATAGTGATGACCCCTGATACTCAACTGGATTCATTTAAATTTGCCAAAATAATTTCAGTTGTCAGAAAAAGTTCTGGGGATGGGATGTATAAATACATTGAGTAGTCAACTTCAAGATAGTGCAGATTGAATAAGGTATTTGTAATAAAAACATGTTTGCCTTTCCAGACATGCTCAACATCCAGGTGGTAATAATAAACCCTAATAAAATTGGCTTTTTCCATTTAGGTAACACAAGATATTTTAAATCCATTTCTTCAAACCAAAACTGAAGATATTTATGTTTTAGGTTTAATAATTGATAGAACAACAGTTTGGTCCCATAAACTTCCATAAACAGTTCTATTCTAATATTAATTTTAGGAAGGACTAAAATTTTAGGCAAAATAGCTCAAATCTGTATCTTATAATAAAAGCTCAGATGTGCTCCAGTACTAACTTATGAATTAAGGATTTAATATTGTATTTATACCAATAACCTGTAATGATTATAGAAATTTGCTATAGAAAGAAAATAGGGACATTATGCAGGAAGGGGAAAATGCTTCCCTAACTTCATGACAGTTCCAGGCTAGAGTCACACAGATAGCCAATTGTATTGAGCCAGGCTTAAAAGGTGGGATATTTTCCATTCAAGAGGAAATGTCATACTGAAGAAATGGAGTCAGGAGAATCATACCTCAGCCCATGCTAAGAGTTGTTCTCCCAGCCTTCCCCAGGAGAACTCCACTTGTAATTCATGGATGTCATGGTTACTGGCATCATGGATTATTAGCCCAAGAGGATTCCTTAATGATCATACCTGGAATCAGACTCAGAATAATATCAATTATAGTCTCATGACGTCTAACAGCAAGTTCCAATAATCGTAGCTTTAGGTGGATTCAGTTATTAAGGATCACATCTTTGTTGTCAATGAAAAAAAGTTCGAAGTCTATAATTTTATATTTCTAAAACAAGTCATGTTCTTAGGTTAGCTCTGAAGGGGCTTCTTCCTTCTAGATCTGTGTCTCAGGTGCCAAGACAACACAAAATTCAATATAAAATAGGCCTATGAGAATCATTATATTGAGAATACACAATTCACCTGAAACTTCAGAGAATTTCAGTTGTTGGATCATGAGGCCCTGGATTGGAAAATGAGTCTTTGTCTTCCTTAATATTAGTAGATAGATGTTTCAAACAATGCACAATTCAACCAGTTTCTTTAAGGGCTTTTGAGCAAAAAAAAAATATTACATAGTTTTTGTGAGTGATAGGCAAATAAGACTCAAAACCAACTCACTCAGCACAACAAATTCCTTATTGTAGGATGCCTCAGATTTCAGTAAGCAGGATGACTTTAGAGAAGAAATCAATCATCTATCTCCCCAAAGTAACCTCTTTTTATACTGGAAAAGCATTCAATCCAGCTATTTTTACAGTACCAGAGGGGATCAGCCAAAGCCTAAGTATGGCACAGGAATGTCACAGATATTGGTAAATAATTTGTAAGTTCTGCATTTCCTTCTCAAAATTTTAGTATTTTATACTTTTACAAGCCATATGCTCACTTTATTTTGATTTCTTATCATTTGAACACCCTCCATTAGGTGTGCATGCACTTAATTTATTCCTGTCTTTTTTATATTTTTGTTTAATTCTATCTTCAGTAATTTTGCCTAATTTACTGTAGCCTTATTTATACAATTTGAACTTATTTTCATTAAACAGTTGATTTCAACACAACTTTTACTGGGTTTAGTTTACCTAAACAATTGATTTACACTGCTTCAAACTCACTTACCTTTATTTGCTTTCTGATTTCAAAATAATTTCTTTTTTCCTGGGAGCACCTTGGGAATCACCTTCAATCCGGGATCACTAATCAGGACTTGTTTGGTGCCCTTAGGTTGATTGTTTAAAAGCAGTCAACAACAGAAGGGTAAATGATCTCCAATTCTGTTTACTTTTATTCTTTTATGAAGATGGTCTAAAATGTCCTTATTCTGCCTTCTAATAATAAAAATTCTCTCCTGCAATAAACTTATCCCAACTTTAAGTATAATTTTAAGTATACCTTTAATTCTACACTAAAATTAAAACAAATTTCATAAATTGATACCTCAAAACTTCAGATTTAGAGATTAACTAACTGAAAATTCTTTAGGCTTAGCAAATGGTGTTTCTTTTAAAATTTTGAGTTGTGGAATTATTTAAGCTCACAGGAGTTTTAATATAATTTCTCCCATACTATTTCCCAAGTTTTTCTTTTTTATAACACTTCCCCCGAATTTTCACTTAATCTTTCCTGAACCTATCTTATAGTTAATCAAACATTTCTTAAAATTCAAACCACAGTTTTAAGTCAAACTCTAGTCATTTAAAGGTCCCTTTTAAGAACAATATATCTGTGAATTTTTTTGGTTGTTCTTTTCATTAAACTCTACAGAGTTTGCTAGTATCCCATAATCTCATCAAAATACTTTATGAAGACATCCAGACTATAATTTAGAAATGAAAGAAACTTTATTCTTTTTTTCCCACAAATTTGGCTTCCAGTTTTTGTATGTTAATTTTCATTTAATTTCTGTGTGTATCTTTCATCTCAGCAATCTCCAAAATGGCCAGTGTTGGAAAAAGGAAAAAAGAGAGATTTGTCCTCTTTTAAGGCTTTTTTGGGGAGTTTGCTTTTTTATTCTAGCCTATTTCTTTTGGTTGATCATGCCAAAACACCTGTTAGCTATGGGTTAAGACAAGGCACAAATAGCATAGCACAGACCAAAAGAGACATTTCCCATTCTTTTGTGATCTTTCCTAATTATATAAGGTCCCTTTTTATTTGAAGTAAGAAACCTACTTTCCTAAACTTAGTTTCATCATTTACAAAACATACACACACACAGAAAATACAACAAGACACAACATTAATTAGGCCTGAACTTCTCCAAAGCTTTTCCCTGGGAAATTTTGAAGTTAGGATTTTACCTTTCTCCTCTACTAATAAGTATAGAACTTATCTTGTGGCTGGGGTCCTGCTGTCAGCCTCAGATAGTTTTTCAGTTTCTTATGTTAATACTTTAGAATATCATCAAAAAAATGTAATTTAGTAACAGTACAAAACTGCTTTACTCTAATTTGCCAATTGGGTTTACTTATTTAAAGTGCACTTTGTATTTAGAACAAGTCCCTAATAGATAGAAGAGTTAGTTAAAGTTCTATTCTTCTAGACTTTCTGCCAAAGTATAATCACAGGAAGAAAAACTGAGAATTACAAAGAATTTAGCAATATCAGTAGTTTATTTGTTTTAAACTGATTTGAGAGATTGTTCAATAAAATTCTATAACTTTCTAAGTAATCAAAAGTACCATGCTTTGTCCAAAACAATCCCCTAAATGTCTTATTTTCTCAGACCAAACTTTAATAACTTTTTTTTAGTCATTCCCCAACAGGGTGTCCACCCTTGTCTCCATGGGGATCTTGTAGTATGTATGTATCTTCTTATGTCTGACCTCATCTCTCCTGGGCACATCCCCAACCAGGAGTGGAACTCCTAAGAAGAACTTCTGAAAGAACTGGACTAGATTTCTGAGGTACCAGCCTTTTGGCTTCTTCTATCTGAGTTCCCCATTGAAGACGCTTGGAGATGATCCCCCTGACCATCTAAGTTCCGTCCTTAGGGCAGTGTTTCCTGCAGTTAACATTATAATATTCAGAAATTTGTTTTGGCAAATTCTCTAGTACCTCGAATTCTTAATTTCTGGGCTTAACCTCTAAAGCCCTAAGATTGTTCAACGAGGCCCTAAAGAGGCTTTATAAGTGAATATTCAGCAAAATTTATATCAACTTTCCTTTAAAACTTCCTAAGAATTTAGTTCTGATTGTCAGTGACTGATAATCCTAAGAATATAAGCGATAATAACCTTATTCACTAAATGAAAGGGAGCCTTCTCCTTTCCTCATCTTTGTAAAACTAACATGAGCCTTCTTCTCAGATCAGAAGAGACTGGGGTTGTGTCCATCTTACCATTGAGGTGGGGAATCTCTCCTCTAAGACCACCAGGTCTGGCCTGAATTATTGCTCCCTCAAAGTAGTCAGAACACTTGAGTGGGGAATCACTCCCCCAAATCCTGTTGATCCAGGGACTTGTCATAGGGTCCCCTAGATTGGGGCTTCTTAAACTTTTTCCACTCATGACCCCTTTTTGCCTGAGAAATTTTTACATAACCCCAGGTATATAGCTATATAAAATAGGTATACATAACCTTTTACTATTGCCAATATTTTCACGACCCCCATGTTCAGTTATGCAACCCCATATGGGGTCACAACCCACAGTTTGAGAAGCTAGGTTCTAGATAGGTTCCTCACCGCACTGTGTGTGAGCCACCAAAAGTTTAAGCTTCCCCCCAGCCAATCCGAGAGATTTCTCTACTGATAACAAAAATGATTTAATCACTCCTTGATAAAATAATTTAAAGACATAAAAAATCTATTTTAACTCTGCCAACAGGAAGTTTTTTAATGAGTTGGGTGGCTAGCTGGCTGAGAATGAGGAACTAGCAGTTCTACTGCTGAATCTTAACAAAATTAAATTAAAGAAAATGGAGAAAAGTGGGAAAAACAGTAGTTTATGTATAAAAAATTAAAATTATGGCCATATAAGTTTTATAAAATAAAGTTTTGAGTTCCAAATTCTGTCCCATCTTCCTTTCCTTCCCTCCCCCCCTCTGTGAGGCAGTAAGCAATCAGATATAGGTTATACATGTGCAATTATGTCAGTCATTACTATACTAGTCATTTTGTTCAAGAAAACTTGAGTAAAAGAAAAAAATGAAAAAGTGAAAAATAGCATGCTTCAGTCTGTGTTCAATCAATATCAGTTCTTTGCAGGTGGATAGAATGCTACATCATTAGCTGTTTAGGATTGTCTTGGATCATTGCATTGCTGACAATAGTTAAATTCATTTACAAGTGTTCATTGAAAAATATTGATATCATTGTGTTGTAAAGAATTGTTATTTGAGGTTTTTATGACCCCATCTTTTGGCTAGAATTCCTCGGTGTTCACTGGCCTGGGGCTCTGCAAACTGTACAGTGCTCTGCCCACTGGTTGTAGCCATTGCCATGGCACTGGCACTTCACGTCATCACCACTCGTCGACGCCTACATGGGCCTGGCAAAATTATAATGATTGGAAGCCTAGTGAGGGCAGTCATGTGACTGTCAGAGTGGCTAGCTAATTGGCTGGGGACTGTGTGGGGGTGCTGGGAGAAGGGAGTTTTTTTTTTTTTCCCCCCATATTCTGGTTGGAAGCTGGAAGGCGACGGGAGCTCTGCTATGTATTCTCAGCTGCGCCACCTAGCTGCCCCGATTTCTTCTAATTCAGACCAAGATGGAATTAGCTTTTTTGGCTACCACATCACTGCTCACTCATGCTAGGTTTGTAGTTCCCTAAAGTCCCTAGATCCTTTTCAGAACAGCTGCTATCTATTTATACCTATCCCATCTTACTGTGCAGAGTGATTCTTTTTTTTATTCAAGTGTAAGACACCTTTATTCCTATTAAATTTCATCCTTTTAGATTCAATTCCGTGCTCTATAGCTTGGTAAAATTGTTGTTTTTCTTATCTTTTAAAATAGTATTTTATTTTTTCCCATGTCAAGACAATTCTTAGCATTCTTTTTTTTTTTTTTTTTGCAGGGCAATGGGGGTTAAGTGACTTGCCCAGGGTCACACAGCTAGTAAGTGTCAAGTGTCCAAGGCTGGATTTGAACTCAGGTACTCCTGAATCCAGGGCCGGTGCTTTATCCACTGCGCCACCTAGCTGCCCCTTAGCATTCATTTTTACAAGATTTTGAGTTCCACATTTTTCTCCCTCTGTCCCCTCCCCTCCTCCAAAAATGGCAGACAGTCTGATATAGGCTATACATGTGCCATCATGCAGAACATTTCTATATTAGTCAGAGTTGTAAAAGAAGAAATAGATCGAAAGGAAAAAGACCATGAAAAAGAATAAAGTAATTGAAAAAAATGCTTTGATTTGCATTCAGAATCCATCAGTTCCTTGTCTGGACATGGACAGCACTTTCACTCATGAGTCCCCCATACTTTATTGGATCATTGTGCCACCAAGAAGAGCTGAACTGTTCACAGTTGATCACCACACAATGTTGCTGATACTATGTATAATCTTATGGCTCCACTCACCTCACCCTGCACCAGTCTGTACAAGTCTTTCCATGTTCTTCTGAAATCTGCCTATTCATTTCTCATTGCAAAACAGTATTCCACCACACTCACATATCACAGCTTATTTGAACATTCCCCAATTGATGGACATCCCCTCAATTTCCAATAGTTTGCCACCATGAAAAGGGCTACTATGAATATTTTAGCACAGGTAGATCCTTTTCCCTTTTTATCTTGTCTTTGGGATACAGACCTACAGTTTGGTTGCCCTTTGGACATAGTTTCAAGTTGCTCTGCAGAATGGTTGGATCAGTTCATAACTCCAACTTTTTCTCCACATCCTCTCCAACATTTATAATTTTTCTTTTTTTGTCATTTTAGCCAATCTGATAGGTGTGAAGTGATACCTCATAGGTATTTTAATTTGCATTTCTTTAATCAAAGGTGATTTAGAGCAAAGCTTCTTAAACTGTGGGTCACACAACTGAACATGGGGATCATGAAAAATTTGGCAGTAGATATTTGATTTGTATACTTATATGCTAAGGATCACATAAAAATTTCTTGGGTAAAAAGGGGTCATGAGTGGAAAAAGTTTAAGAAACCCTGTTTAGAGCATTTCTTCATATGCCTATAGATAGGTTTGATTTCTTCATCTGAAAACTGCCTGTTCATATCTTTTGACCATTTATCAGTTGGGGAATGGATTTTATTCCTGAAAATTTGACTTATTTCTCTATATATTTGAGAAATGAGACCTTTATCAGAGACACTTGCTATGAAGATTGTTTACCAGCTTTTGATTTTCCTTCTAATCATGGTTGTATTGGTTTTGTTTGTACAAAAGCTTTTAATTTTAATATTATCAAAGTTATCTATTTTACCTTAATTCTCATTCTCTCTCTCTCTCTCTCTCTCTCTCTCTCACTTTTGGTCATGAGTTCTCCCCTTCCCGTAGATTTGACAGTCAGGCAGACCACTCTTCACTCTTCCAGTTTGCCCATGGTAATACCATGTCTAAACCATTCACTCATTTTGACTCCATCCTGGTACATCGTGTGAGATCTTGGGCCACACCCAGAATGTGCCCTAATACTAGTTAGTCCTCCAAGTATTCCCTATTAAACAGTAAGTTTCCATCCCAAAGGCTGGGGTCCCTGGGTTTATTAAACACCAGGTTGCTATGATCATTGACTGCTATTCCCTGTGCACCCAGTCTATTCCACTGATCCACCACTCTTTCTCCTAGCCAGCACCAGGTACCCTTGACAATCCTTCCATCCCCTGCCACCAGGCTCCACTGTCCATACAAAGAAATACTGACGATCTTCATGGGTCCATCCTACATCCTGCAACCCTGGCAAAGTTGCCAACCATTTCAAGTAGTTTTCTAGTTGATTCTTTAGGGTTCTCCAAGCACACTAACACATCATCCACAGAGTGACAGTCCTGCCCCAACACTGACCACTCCAATTCCCTTGATTTTTCTCACTTCTCTGACTGCCACAGTCATCTCCAGTACTATACTGAACAACAGTGGTGAAAGTGGGCATCCCCACCTCATCCCTGATCCCACAAGGAAGACCTTCAGCTCAGCCCCATCACAGAAAATGCTTGCTGGATAGATACCATCCATCATTCCAAGGAATGCTCCCTTCATTCCCAGGTTCTCCATTGTCTTCAATAGAAATGGGTGCCATACTTTGTCAAAAGCTTTTTCAGAATTTGTTGAGATAATCATATGATTTGTTAGTTTTGTTATTGATATGTTCAATTATGTTCATAGTTTTCCTGTATTGAACTAACTCTGCATTGGCAAGAAGTTTTTTGATGCTAACTTTGGCATCCAGACTATTAACCATTCTCCCAAGCTTTGTGTCATCTGCAAATCTTATGTGCATGCCATCCATGCCTTTATCCTAGTCACTGATAAAAATATGAAAGTACAGGTCTAAGTACAGATCCTGGTATACCCCCCTAAAGGTTGCCATTTTGACACCGAAGCTTTAACAACTACTCTGAGTCTAGCAATCCAACCAGATCTGAATCCATCTGATTATATTATTCTTTAACCCATATCTATCTTTTCCATAAGAATATTATGAGATATTTTATTAAAACCCTTGCTAAAATCTAGGTAAACTATGTATAAAGCATTCCAAAAGGAAAATGAAGTTACTCTGGCATGCAGTGTTCTTGATTAAGCCATGCTGGCTCTTCGTAGTCACTGATTCTTTTCCTAGACATTCACCACATAACCTTTTCAGTGGTCCTTTCAAGAATTTTCTCAAGCATCAAAGTCAAACTCACAGGCCTATAGCTTGAAAATCAAGACATTTGCCCTTCTCCAATCTTGTGATCCCTCTCTCATTGTCCTTGATCTCTCAAATATCAGTGACAGTAACTTTGTAGTAACATCTGCCAGTCCTTTTGGGTGAAGTGACTTGAATTCATCAAGGGCAGCTAGGTTCTCTATTGTTCTCTCCTTACAAATTTTTGCGGATGAACTCCCTGCTTGTCATTTTTTTTTTCCTGCTCATTAACAGTGTACCAATATAAGATTTAAGTACCTTTGTATTTTCTCTGGTGTCAGTTATCATTACCCACCCCCATTCCCCCCAGGCAAAAGTCCCTAATCTTATTGCACCTCCTTTTTTCTCAGTGTAACAAAAAATCCCTTTTTGTTGTCCTTAAATCCCTTTGTCAGCCTGAACTCATTCTGAGCTTTACAATTCCTAACACTTTTATTCACTTGTTTGTCCATCTATCTATTCCCTCTTATAAACATGTATAGTCAAGCAAAACAAATTTTTGCATTGGCCATGACCAAGTGGAAAACACACACACACACACACACACACACACACAAGCACTGACATCATTCTATACTCTTAAGTCAACTTTCAGCCATGAAGTGGATGGAATGTTTCATCTTTAGTTCTCAGAAATTGGTTGGTAATCATAATGATCAAAATTTTAGTCATTCAAAGTTTTTTGTCCTTATAATATTGTTATCATTGTATAAACTGTTCTTTTCACTCCACTTTTTTTCATTTCTTATAAATCTTCCCAGGTTTCTTTGAAACCATCTCCATCATTTCTTATAGCACAATAGTGTTGTCACATTTATATACCATGACTTTTTTAGCCATTCCCCAATTGATAGACACTCACTCTCATATTACCATTCTTTGTCACCTCAAAAAAGAGGTAAGAATATTTGTATATCTTTAGGTAGATTATGTTTTGCTGAGGACTAAATCCCTCCATTAATATACCCCCTCTCTAATTCAAATATCTTCCTTTTGTAAGTTCCTATTTCCTTGAATGGAATAAATTTTCTGTGTGTGTGTGTGTGTGTGTGTGTGTGTTTTCTTCCCTCCTTTGATCAGTTTGGATGAGAGTGAGGTTTAAGTGTTTTCCCCCTCCCCCACTCCCTTACCCCCATACATCTTCTTCCTTGTTTGTATAGACTTCTACTTGTGCATGCCAATTATGTGAAATATCTTTCCACAACATCCCTTTCCTCCTCCCAGTGTATTTTCTCTTCTCTTTCCATTTTTCTTTTAAGATCATCAAAACATAATGCAACCATTGTCTGGCCTTTCCTTTAATTATAGACTCACTTTAAAACCTCCAGTGATAGGGCATCTCCTCATTTAAGAATGTAAACATTTTAACCTTGTTTAGTTTATGATGATTATTCATGTTTACCTTTTTATGTTTCTCTTAACTCCTGTTTGAACTTCAGACTTTCTATGCAGATTAGGTTTTTTCATCCAGAATTCTTAGATGTTTACTATTTCATTAAAAATCCATTTCCCACATTGGAACACTAATGCATTGTTGGTGGAGCTATGAACTGATCGAACCATTCTGGAGAGCAGTTTGGAATTGCCCAAAGGGCTATAAAGCTGTGCATACCCTTTGACCCAGCAATGGTACTCTTAGGTCACAGAGATCATAAAAAAGGGAAAAGGACCCACATGTACAAAAATATTTATAGCTGCTCTTTTTGTGGTGGCAAGGAATTGGAAATTTAGGGGTTGCCCATCAATTGGGGAATGGCTAAACAAGTTGTGTTAAATGAATGTAATGGAATTATATTGTGCTATAAGAAATGATGAGCAGGCAGATTTCAGAGAAACCTGGAAGGACTTGCATGAACTGATGATGAGTGAGATAAGCAGAACCAGGAGAACATTGTACACAGTATCAACAACATTATGTGTTGATCAACTGTGATAGACTTGATTCTTCTCCACAATACAATGGTCCCAGATAGTTTCAAAGGACTCATGATGGAAAATGCTCTCCAAATCCAGAAAAAAAAGAACTGTGGAATCTAGATGTAGATTGAACCATACTATTTCTGTTGGTTTTTGTCATTTTTGTTTTTCTTTTTTTGAGGTTTTTCCTTTTTGCTCTGATTCTTCTCTCATAACATGACTAATGCAGAAATATATTTAATGTGATTGCACATATATAACCTATATCAGATTATTTGCTGTCTTGGGGAGGGGGGAGGGAGGGGAGGGAGTGAAAAAATTTGAAATTGGAAATCTTATAAAAACAAATGTTGACAACTGTCTCTAAATGTAACTGGAAAATATTTAAAAATTTATATGGAAAAAATCCATTTCCCCCTGTATGATTATACTCAGTTTTTTGGGGGTATGTTATTCTTGGCTGTAAGTCTATATTCATTGCCTTCTGTAATATCATATTCTACTTCTTCATAGTTGCTGTTGCTAAGTCATTTGTGATTCTGACGGTGGTTCTTTGGTACTTGAATTCTTTCTGATTGCTTTAAGTATTTTTTCTTTGACCTGGAATCTTTAGATTTTGGCTATAATGTTTTATCATTTTTTATTGTTTTTATAATTTTCATTTTGGGTTACTTTCAGTTGATAACTGGTAGATTCTTTCCATTTCTACTTTGTCCTCTGTTTCTAAGAGACCTATGCAATTTTCTTTTATGAGTTCTTGAAATAGAATATCTAAGCTCTTTTTATGCTTGTAGCATTTAGATAGTATAATGATTCTTATTTTTTCCCCTCCTTAATCTGTTTCTCAGGTTAGTTGTCTTTGCTATGGTGCCTTACATTTTCTTTTACTTTTTCAATTTTTGATGTTGTTTTAATATTTCTTGTTGTCTCATGGAGTCAGTGGCTTCCTATTTTCAAGATGTTTGTTGTTTAGACAAGGTTTTATACCTCTTATACCAAGCTGCAAATTATTTTTACAGTTCTTTCTTCCATAGCTCTCATTTAAAGAAAAATTTTCCCTCAGATACTCACATTTAATTTATAATAAAAAGGTGGGTTTTTTTAAACTCTTGCTTCATCTTTTCCATAAATTCTGGTTGAACTTGTCCCTAATGATGTTTTTCTTTGAGGCTTTGCTTGTAGCTGTTTTGGAGTCATCTCTGTCACCATAGTAGCATTTTTATGGTGGGATTCTTTTTTTATTTGCTCATTCTTTCAACTAATTTCTTACTTTGGACTTTTTGTTAGGACCAGGCTCTGTGCATTTCTAGAGGAAAAGTTTGGGCTAGTCCTGCTGATGCTTTCTTGGGATATTTACTGTTGTGTTATTCCAGTATCTCAGGGACATCTCAGACTAGGGATAGTAAGCTTTCAGTGCTTTCAGAGTGGTCTGATCCAGAGCAAAATCTGATTGCTGCATTTCGGACCTGAGATCTTCAAGTTCTTGACCTGGGTTTGGGTTTGAGCAACAGTAGACTGCTACTAGACTTGGCCAATATTAGCCTGCTCTGGTTATTTCTCTTCAAGCTTCAGATTTGGCTAGAAGCTGCAACAGATAACTTATTCTGCTCCTGGGGTCCATATCACATAGTTACTGCTTGCTTCTGACCTTACTTCTTACTCAGTGCACAGGATATGATGGCCTGTGTGCCCTGGATGCAGTATGCTTCTTAGTGTAAGGTGTGCTGATTTGTGACCTGAAACCTGGATAGTGTGTGACAGCTTCCAGTTGGCTCCTGTTCCCCCTGGTACCCTATTACAGATCTGGGACCTCCTTTTGTGCTAGTGCACTCCCTTGCCTGACCCCATCTCCAGTATCTGCAGACTTCTTTGTGCCCACTTGGCCTGGAAAGTGATTGACCGTTTTTTTTCCCCTTAGATTTCTTCATCAGGACTCAGTATGACATCTCCCCCTTTCCCCGCTGTTTCTGGGACTTTTGGAAGTGGGAGTCAAGAGTTCACTATACTCTTCCTGCTATACTGTCATCTTGGCTCTGCCTCTTTGACATGTTTTTACAGTAGTTATATTCATGCTATTATATTCATTGTCTATTATCTGATCTTGCTTCAATCTTCTATATATTACTTTTAAAAAATCTAAGTTGCTCCACTGAGTAACTTTCCCTATTTCCCTTTGTTTAGGAGCCTCCTAACTCCTGCCTATTCTTTAAAGCCCAGCTTAAGTCTCCTGTTTTCTATTGAGCCTTTGCAGACTATTCTATATTTCACTGATCTTCCTCTTTCCACAACTTGTATGATATTGTATCTCAGATTTTAGCAAATAACTTAGTGTTTAATTATATGCTCTTTTATATTATTCACTCTTGTTTCTTACATTTTAGACTTACCTCCTCAACTTGATTGTAAGCCACATCTAATCTAATTCCAGATTTTGTTTCTTATTTCCTCATAATATGTAATATAGTATGGAGAGCACAATAAACATTGATTGATAGATTAAAGTTAGGTATGTGGGTGAGACTTGTATTATGACTCAGATAACCAAAAGTATCTTTTGGCTCTTCATAGAGTTTTAGAGTGCTTTTGTAAAGATCTGGTGTAGGTAATTACCAAAGTCTTGTTATATAGGGTCATCTTTTTTATAAAAAGGACCACTGTTTGTCCTGTTGCTAGCATAATACCATGCTTCTGAGCATTTTACTCTATCATGGTGTAATGGAAAGAACATTGAAATTGGGTTCAAGAGCAGTTATTGTTGAAGCTGCAAATGGCTTTAGCTTTGACACTTAACTAGCTTTGTGATCCTGTATAATTCAGTCCCTTTACTTCCCTACACTACAGTTAGCCTCATGTGTAAAATGAGGATTATAATATCTAGCTCACAAGATAGTTGTGAGGAAAGAGCTTTGTGAAACTTACAGTGCTTTAAAATGGGAATTCTGGTTGTTGTTGTTTATAATTGTTTTAAAACAAACAAGGACATACAGTATAGGTATGGTTTTTATTTTCATAAAACTTTGTTACAGTTTTTTACTTGATTGCACAATACAAAATGCCAGCTCTTCCTTGTTGTTACAGAGGTTTTATCTGCACAATGTGTGGCAGAACTAAATGTTCCCAAGCCATTTCAAGCATAACTTTTGGCTGCATCAGTTGGTAAGTTAATCTATATGGAGGTATGATCAGAGCAAGTGATACTTGTGAGTCGCTGCAGATGGATTCTGGTTGATAATTATGAACAATGATTAGTGTTGTAACCATTTTGTAACAACCCTTCTTCCTAGTAAGTGGATACATTTACAACTTGCCTGAGTTTTTGTCTATTTATTTTTGCAAATAAATAAAGACAGAATTTTTTTTAAATTGTGTATGCAGGTATGATGTAATAACTGATATTTATATTAACACATTAAGGTTTACAAAGTACTTTATCATCTTATGTTGAGAATAAAAATAATTCTGTGAGGTAGGAGCTATGGATATTTTAATATTCGTTTTACACATAAGAAAGCTGACAATTGAGGGGCAGCGAGGTGGCGCAGTAGATAAAGTACCGGCCCTGGATTCAGGAGGATCTGAATTCAAATTTGGACTCAGACACTTGACACTTAGCTGTATTACCCTGTGCAAGTCACTTAACCCTCATTGCCCCACCAAAAAAAAAAGCTAACTCAAAGGAATTAAAGTCATTTGTTCTTGATGATCTTTCCTGACTCCAAACCCAGCACTCTCTCCACTATGCCATGATTCCTCACTTTAGATATTTAAATGACTGATGTCTGACACTGCGTTATACAGAAATGACCAAAATTTGTGTGTCTCAATACATACACATAAAAAAATCAACCTTGGGTATTTATTTTACAAACTAAACTGCTGGGAAAATGTAACATAAAAATTGTTGTTGTTCAGTCATTCAGTTAGGTCCAACTCTTTGTGATCATGTGGACCATATCATGCCAATACTGTCCCTGAGGTTTTCTTGGCAAAAATACTGGAGTGGTTTGCTATTTCCTTTTCCAGTGGATTGAGACAAGCAGAGGTTAACTGACTTGCCCAGGGTCACACAGCTAGTAAGTATCTGAAGCTGGATTTGAACTCAGATTTTCTTGACTTCAGGTCCAGAACTCTATACATTGAGTCACCTAGCTGATAATTAGAGGTGTATAATCTTTTGGAAATTTTGATGACATGGGAAAATAGGAGGAATTGAAATTTGGGCTAAAATTGAAATATATTAAATACTAATGTGTATTAAAATATATTAAATACTAATATGTAACACTTAATAGCTCTTAATTTGGTACTAGTTGAGCATAAACAAATGTATTTGAACCAAACTTCATTTACTTTTTTTTTTTCTCTCTTCAGGGCAGTGGGGGTTAAGTGACTTGCCCAGGGTCACACAGCTAGTGTCAAGTGTCTGAGGCTGGATTGGAACTCTGATCCTCCTGAATCCAGGCCTGGTGCTTTATCCACTGCGCCACCTAGCTGCCCCCATTTCATTTACTTTCAAAGTATAGTTGATTAAAAATGACAAATTTAATGATTTAACTTTTTTTTAAAAGGTTCTTAATTTTTGTTCCTTATGCAAATACAAGCTACTGAATTAGCATCTCTAGGTTTCTGCTAGTGTATGAGAAGCAGTGAAAAACCTGAACTTTATTGAAATACAAAAGAAATTATTATGTTTTCCCAAACTTCATGTCCTGTACAATATTAAGCAGGTACAAAAAGTACTAACTTTCCGGAAAGGAAAGATGGCAGAGATTTAAAAAAAAGAAATTTTATTTAAGATAACTTTTCATACTATGAAACTTTGTCATTGGTCTCATTTTCTTATTTTTTACCATCCACAATGTCTGCTGCTTCATCATAGACTTCTGACAGACTGAATATTTTTCTCACATTGACAGGAGCTTCTCCACATGTTCATTTATTTCTTAGTATTATTTCCAATCAGACCACTTTCTTTAACTTGCTATAGAAATGGAGGAATCTAAACCAGGCAAGAAGAAAGAGGAGGCTGTGGTACAAAAATCCCTGCCATGTTATAAAAAATATATGCTTAGCAGAAGCCCACCCTATATTCTTGGGCCAAACATTGAAGATTTCCTGTACTATGCAACATTTGAAAGAACCTTTCTGACATTAACTCCTAAGTGTGCCACTTAAAAATGAAAATACAAGAAAAACCAAGATTGCTATCTAACAATCGCTTAGACTCCTGCAGTTGAATCTTAGATTCAAGGGAATTTATATATTGAAGCAATGTGAATGGTTGGACAGCAGAATTTTTTCCATTTCACATTAAAGTATTTCACTTTACTTTTAGAAATATAATTAAATTATAAATAATAGTTTATTTTTATTTGGGCCATTTGGTGAAGATAGTCTTGTACCGTTTTATTTCTGTAGATCGATTGCTGTAAAAATTTTTTGTTTGTTTGTTTACGGGGCAATGGGGTTAAATGACTTGCCCAGGGTCACACAGCTAGTAAGTGTCAAGTGTCTGAGGCCAGGTTTGAACTCAGGAACTCCCGAATCCAGGGCTGGTGCTTTATCCACTGCGCCATCTAGCTGCCCCTATAAAAAAATTTTTAAATCTTAGTAGATTTACAAATTTTGGGAAAATAAATACAGATGGGGTTGACTACATGAGCACCTTATTTTGAAGATTTTATTCATCATAAAAATCGTACTCTCCATTTATTCTATGTTTTTAGGAGGTGGGAAAGACAGGTACTTAGAAATATAGAAACAATTTCATTCAGACTTAAATCTTGACATCAGTAATGCAGTAACATGATTAATTACATTTGATCATTCATTGATTTTGCCTTTTTAAATGTTTGTCAGTCTTTTCTAATTAATTTGTGATATTAATCTAAATATACTGAATTCATCCCAAATATTTGTTTGAACTTTCAATCATCATACAGCTAAGCTTTTCTTAGGTAAAATAAAAATAATTGTAATTAAAGGAGATTAAATTGAATTATTTGGTGGGGTAATTGGCATAAGCATATTGTATTTTACATGATAAACTTAATTCTCAAGATGTGAACATACATTGATTTGTAAATCATGCCTTATATTTTCTAGAGGATATTATTTTAAAATAGAATAACATTGAGAAACCTTTTATAAAGCAAAAAACCCTTTTGGAGGCTCATACTATAACTGTGAAAATCCAACTTTGCTCTCTCTTTGATAGGCCTTCTAAACTGAAAAGATTTAATTTGAGAGTTTGACTAGCTAAATTCAGGAAACTCATCACCACTCAACAAGAATCCACTAAGGGCCTACTATATGCCAGGCACTGTGGATACAGAGAACAACAAATCATATATTTGATCTCGATGAATAGAAAACCCCATGGAACTTTCTGAATAAGGGAATGACATGGCTAGGTTTCTCCCAACTCTTGAATTCTGTTACTCCGTAACAAACAGAATAAATGTTGATGGATAACATAATTCTAGTAAAAGACAGGAAATAAATGCAAAAATGTCATATAACCTTTAGAAGAAATGGAGATCTTTACATAACTTGAAAAGGGCCAGAATATGAAAATATTGAGGTTTCAAACAATACTAGGTTTTAGTTTAGTTGTTCTGAAAGAATTGTTCAAATTCAAATACAAATGTTTAGAACTGTGATGTTTTCACTACATGAAGATAAATTAAAGCATCCTAGGGAACCGCACCCATAATTATTAGATCTTCAGGTTAGATACTTCCACTTTTTTCCCTTCTTTGCAGCAAGCTCAGGTCCTCAGGAAGGAGGCAAGTGGCTCTGCCAGTTAAGCTCCTTCCTTTATTCAGATCAGAAACTTGACCATGAGCAGCCTCTTGACATCTTCCTTTTCCCCTCCCCCCCCAACTCCCTCACCGTTTAACAATTAAATCTTTCCTACTCTTCCTCAGCACCATCTGAGTGATCTCTTGGCTTCAGGGAAATGGAATGAACTTGTAAAACATATGGATGGTTTCAGTAAAAAGATCAGAAGGTGTTCTTTTTTCTGGTCCAGTACTAATTTAAGAAGCATAATGTTTTATGAACAAATGTAGATAACTGAGCTGGGTGATTCTGTGCTAGTAAATGAATCAGATATCCTAAAGACAGATTGACTCTATCAGCATATGGTAATAGTATAAATTTTTATACTTTAAAATTTGTGGTGATTCAAAATTGTAATTGTTGGGGCAGGTAGGTGGCGCAGTGCACTGGCCCTGGAGTCAGGAGTACCTGAGTTCAAATCTGGCCTCAGACACTTAACACTTACTAGCTATGTGACCCTGGGCAAGTCACTTAACCCCAATTGCCTCACTAAAAAAAAAAAAAAATTGTAATTGTCATAGAGTTTTTCAAAGCTGTCTCAGATTTTACCTATTTCTTAAGAATATAAGTTAAAGACATTTTCTTTTGATTGGCTCTAAGCATTATTAAGTGCCTACAGTTTGCCAACCATGTGCTAAGCATTAGTGATACAAGTACAAGCAAAAATATAGTCCCTACCTTTGAGGAGGAAGACGGTACACAAATGAGGAGAGAGGAGATAATGAAAGGGGTAGAAGTTACCTGTTGAAGCATGGTGGTGAAATCTAGAGAATCAGAAGTGTGATTGATGTGGTTATGACCCCAGAATGGAGGCCCAAGAGGGAGGGAACCAACATAGTGGAGGGATGTTCCAGGATAAGAAAGTCTTAGGCAGTGAGGAAATTTCCAGGGTGAAAAACAGTTGAGTCTTAGTGAAGTTTTGAGAGTCCAAACAGTTGGGAGGGGAATGAGGGCTGGTGAAATAGAAATAAAGGTACTCTGGAACTTATTTCCTTGAAGAAATTTATACTTTAACCTTGCTTTTTGGTAATTTGCTATTTTCTCATAAAGGTGGAGTGAGGGGAGTGGTTATTTGACCCTAAGGGGGCAGCTAGGTAGTACAGTGGTTAAAGCACCAGCCCTGGATTCAGGAGGACCTGAGTTCAAATCTGGCCTCAGACACTTGACACTTACTAGCTGTGTGACCCTGGGCAAGTCATTTAACCCTCAATGCCCCCGCAAAAAAAAAAAAAAAAATTAAGAACACAAAAAACCCCTGTCTTTTTTTACCAAATTATTAGGTCAGAGATGAGGCACAGCTTTTTTTCCCCTAAAAATTTTTCTTGACCTCCAGAAAATCTGCGTTATCAATGTCCATTGACTTATTAGTGCCATTCAACATTTATATATAATTTATAACTTACTAACACAGTATAGCATATCATCTTCTTTTTCAACTTCAGCCTATTCTGTCTCATTCCTCATCTGTAAAATGAAGGAGGTGGACTAGATGTTTTCTTATTTTTTTCTAGTTCTAAAGTTCTATGATTCTGACTGAGGGCTTATTATTTTAAGCACTGAAATGATTTTGTTTTCAGTTTTTTGATGAAAATATTTCTCAAATGCATTATGTACTTATGAAATCTTAATTAATCCCCTTGTATGCTGGATAACTGAGGTACTGCTCTAAAGTCATACTTGGACAACTTTTGGCCCTTGAGAAAGAGCTCTCAACTGTTACCTGAACACGGATAAATTGTATTGACCTATCACATCTATCTACTCAATTAGTCAGCAAGCATTTATGAAGTGCACACTATGTGACAGATAGGTACAAAGAATAAAGCAGTCCCTACCTTCACAGAACAAGTAGGCCAGTTTAACTTGAGTGAATTATTGGATTCACTTGTGATTCAATTAATGACTTTGAACTGTTAGTTCAAGTACAAATTCTTTGTCTTGTGAAAATAAGAAAAATGGCCCATTGCTCTTTCAGTTCAATACATCATTTTTTGAATCACTGTTAGAAGGGGGGGGAAACTTTAGTTGGTGTTGTTCAGTTATTTTCAGTCATGCCCAACTCTTTGTGACCCCTTTTGGGGTTTTCTTGGCAAAGATACTAGAGTGATTTGCCATATCTTTCTCCAACTTATTCCTCCTCCCCTTCTCTCCTCCTCCTTCTCCCTCCTCTCCATCTCTCCTTCTCTTCTCCCTCAGTTCACATGGGGCGTCATACCCCTACTTGTAAGTGCTTTGTCCAAAGGAATATACATTTTGATCGCCTATACTTCACAAAGTTTCTTTGGGTTTGGGGGCTTTTTTTTTTCTTCCCTATTTATTTATTCTGTCATATCTCTCCACCCCCCTCCCCCCACTCCCTCATGAACCAGGACAGTTAACTCTTTTGTCTCATGTAGTTTTCTTTTGTGGTTTCTTGAAATAAAACTCTGAAAAAACAGGCTTTGTTAAAGTCCATTGTGATTCAAATAAGAGTTACTTGACTAAGCCTTTAAAGGAAATGACTCTGACTTTCACTGATTGGCCAGTAATAAGCCCCAGCCCAAGCCTCACTTGCTCATTGCTCCCAGACTGATTCTTTTGTGAAGGCAAACTAAACCATATTTTGCCTCAGTTCTTATCTAGCCTTTAATTTCTGAATGGGCAAAACCTTAGCTTAAAAAGGCCATGGTTTCCCACTGCATACAGCACTATAACCAATCATTTTGACCTATGTCTTGCACCTGCATTTTGCTGACTCTGGAGGAGAGAGTGAGACTCTTTGTGCAGCTCTGCCTCACTTAAATTCAATTCATTTGCAAGTCAAGACATCACCCTTCTGATGTCATTGGTCCTCTTCCAGAATGAAGGCAGGACAACAAACACAGATAAGGAACTGAGGTAAACAGGATTAAGTGACTTGTCCAGGTTCATACAGTGTCTGAGAATAGATTTGAACTCAGGAAGATGGAGTCTCCCTGATTCCAGGCCTGGCACTCTATCTACTGCACTACTTTCTGCTAAATCTAATTTCATTGTTTCCATCTGGAAGTAAAGAAATAAGATGGGTATAGCTAGCATAGCTTGCATTTCTATAGTGCATTAAAATTTGCAAATCACTTTAAAATATTTTATTCTATCCTAAAAAAGTAACTTGGGAGGGAAGCCCTTGAGTGATTATTTCATTCATTGAAAGATGGAGGAAGCAATAAGAGCAGCTACTATTTTGGACCTGATCCTGCCAATGTAGAGCTGGTTGCTCAAGTTGAAATGACAAGGATGGAAGGAAGTGCCCATACCAACTTAGAGTTCATATAGGTAATAATGGGAAAGTCAGTTATAGCCTATAACAAAAAAAAAATTGAGAGGGAAGATTTAGAGTTCAGAAAAAGGTAAGTATAATCTGCTGACTTAAAATTCTACAGAAGTTGGCTAAGGAGAGATAGAATGCTTTCAAGAAGACATTCTCACTACTGTAATGATTATGATGGAGAAAAGGGGAAAATGTCTAAAGAAAATGATATGGACGATAGAGAACTAATTTTTTGAAGTAAGTATGAAAACAACTACAGGTAATACAAGAGTGGCACAGGTCTGTAAGAATAACATTAGGAATACCCCCAAACTAGAACGCAGGTGCCATTTTAACAATAGTGAAGAAACAAGCAAGGGGAAAATCAAAGAAGAGATAAGACACCTGCTTAGATTTAATGAGATAATATTAATGGATGCTAGAAAGAATGCAGAACTAGGGAACTCTTTTTTTTTTCTCCCTTGGCTTCTGTTTTCTCTGCTAAGGAAAATGTTCACACTGGTAAATAGAGAACAAATAGAAGAACAGGGAATTGATATCCAAAATAAATGATATCTTTGCATTTGCATTCATGTAGTCACCCTTACCATAGTGTATTCAGATCTTAGGACCCAGATAAACTACATCCCAGGCCATTGAAAAGAGCTTGCCTTGTGATTGCTAATAATATAATTATTAGTCAATGTTTTTTGGAAAATCATGCCGAGCAAATAAGGACTACTAGACTCCAGATGGGAAGAAAATGTTCCGATGTTTTAAAAAGGGTAAGAAGATACATTTTTCAAATTATTGAATAGTGAACTTGACTTTTAAAAAATTCTGAACTTAACACACCAAATAAAATGAACATTTTATACACATTATGGAGCAGAGAGACAGATTGTACATGAAATTGTAAATATTATGTAGAACTTGCTTTTCTTTTTTTAGTGTAAGATGTGTGTTTGCGGGGGCAGCTAGGTGGCGCAGTGGATAAAGTACCAGCCCTGGATTCAGGAGTGAGTACCTGAGTTCAAATCCGGCCTCAGACACTTGACACTTACTAGCTGTGTAACCCTGGGCAAGTCACTTAACCCCCATTGCCCCGCAGAAAAAAAAAAAAAAAAGAAAAGAAAAAGTGTATCTGCACATAAGATTTATCTTTGTGTCTAAATACATGGACTCAGCTTACAGTGCTCAAAGGTAGGTATGAGCTGAGGTATGATCCTTTCCTCTGAGTTGGATTTTGCCTATACCAACAGCATGCTAGCTGGAGGACTAGGCAGACAAGGTCTGGGACTACTGAGGCTATGTAAGCTCTCTTCTAGTAGGCAGTGGGGTATGGGGCTGGAATTATGACTACCATCTTTCAACTATCTCTAGGCCTGGGATTTGAGTCTGGATTCAGAAGGGACACTGCTTTACCGATTGTTCCTAAGGAAGAGGTTAACTCTTAGCTTATGCTGACAGTTCAATTCATTCCCACCAAATGCTAGTTAAACAAAAGATCCTTACACATAGGGATTAGTAAATAAACCTGTTTTTCCAAGCAAGACAACAAGCAGAAATTGAAGAAGTTCTACAGTGATTAGACTATACAAGTATATAATATAAGATAGAAGTATAAATGAGCTCTTCATCTAGGAGTAAAATGAGATCTCAGCTCAAATCAAGAGAGAAAACAATAAAAAATGGTAGGGCCTCTCTCAGCAGTCCCTAGAGATCAGAAACATGATCCAGCCAGTTCCCCACTTCTCTGTGGCCCAGAGGGCTATAATGTACCTTTTAAAGTCTTTTCTGACTGCCTCCCTAGAGCTCTTTTCTCTATGTGTTTCTCCTAAGATTATCTGGAACTTACTCACATAAGTGCTGTATAGCGGATACACAGTGTCACACAGTATTATATCAGCCAAATGAGAGTCATATCTGCCTGGATATATGAAGCACGGACTGTCCCTCCCTAACCCTGCTTGGGGGGGAGGTAGATTAAACAAGTATAAAATAAATTCACTGTGTAACTCTCTTCTACTCTGGTTCCTTCTAGCCTTCCTTACATTCTCTTCCCATTTAGAAATAATATTTTGCAATCTCCCCTGCTATGATTATAAATATTAATATTATTAATTCTTTCCTTACATCACAAATCATAGAATTCAGTAACATCTCATCTCCACCTTTTGGAAACATTTTCTTATTTTATAGCTCAGCTCAGGTGCCACCTTCTCCATGAAGGCTTTTCTGATATGTCTTCTGATGAATACTAGTACTCTGTCCCTCTTCAGATTCCTTTAATTTTACTTAGATCTATGTACATTTCGTATTCTACTATTAGAATGAAATCTCCTTGTTTAATTTTGTCTTTGTATCCCAACTCCCAAGCATGGAGTTTTAAACATTGTATATTTGTTAAATTCAATTGGATCTCTTTCTTAAAATTTGTACTTTATCTAGATTTCTAGTTGGACTTTGTCTGTCATGTGCCAAACCTATTTTTGCATATGGAATGTTCCTTCCTATTAAAATACAAGTTTCTTGACACAAGAGACTATCAGATCCACAGTAAAAATGGGCCACTGCTTTGCGGTTTTAATGAAACAGATGTTTATTGATAATAATAATAGTTATTGATAATAATAATAATAATTCATCTCCAAATTTGTTCTACTTAGTACACTGTTTTACATAGAGCAGGTTCATTGAGGTATAATGGAGTGTGAGATTTAAAATTGGATACTAGAGCATTAACCTCCCCTTTTAACCTTTTCCTTATTTATCTCCCAGACTAGTAAATGGAAGAAGCTTCTGATCTCTAGTTAGAGCTTTATTGTTTGGAAATTACAAGGTGATGTTGATTAGAGGGATAGGAAAGTAGAAATACAAAACAAATAGTCTTAGGTCTAAGCTTAGTCTATATTCCGTATAAAACTCACCAAAACCCATATAGGACTCACCAAAAACCCAAGACCACCTCTGAGGGGGAGAGCCGCATCAAGCACGTGCTGCTATGGCGAGCCAGGCCGAGTAGAACTCTAGTCAGCATCTGTGTGTGCAGTGCAACCATCGGATGAGGAGAGCGGATCAAAGACCCCACTTCCGTTCTCTCCTTGCCTTTTAAGCTCACACTCCAGAAGTGGAGTGCTTAGCAGCCGGACTGGCGTGCGTAGCCCATGCATGGCCATTCCTCATGGTCTCCTCCTCAAAGGGTGGTCCTTCAAAAACTGGTGTCTTTCCATCATTGCTAACCAACTGTTAAAAACTTTTATTTTTTTACCACAGGAGACAGGGCTGGACTTGGCCTCAGGAGGACCTGAGTTCATTGCCTCTGACCTTTACTAGTTATGTGACCATGGTCAAGCCTATTAATCTCTCTAAAGACTCAGTTTTCATCACCTTTGAGGTAGACATCATAATACCAGTAGTATTCACCTCAGGATTACTGAGAGGCTTAAATGAGATAATACATGTAAAGTACTTTGCTGCCCTTAAAGACCTCTAGTTGGCAATGCCAACTATAATAATAATAAAAAATTATTATTGTTATCAATAAACATTTGTTTCATTAAAACCGCAAAGCAGTGGCCCATTTTTACTGTGGATCTGAGATATAGTTTATATATTGAAAACCATTTTGTAAGATTTCTTTACAGGTGTTCAGAAAGATTTATTTTTATCCCCAAGTACACCTGCAAATTGTTTCAGTTAGTTGTCTGTTTCCCCTTATTTAGTCTTTGCTCATGTAACTATGCTTACATGCCAAAAATAACCTAGAATCTCCTGAGAACATTTGTCAAAATTATTCCATGTCAAACTATAGAATTATAAGAAATAAATTTATAGATATTTTAGGCAAGTTCTTTCTGGGCCTCAGTTTCCTCATCTGTAAAATGAGATAGTTGGAGGAAATGGCTTCATAAGTCGCTTCCAGCTCTAAAGATTGCATATCAACATTGGATACATTAGATAACATTTCATGAAGTGATATAAGATGATAAAAAAAAATAATTACCCTAAATTGTCTCTGCTTTGTCAGTATTACTTTTCCTAAGGTTAGATAAGACTTTATGGCAGTCTCTTTGTAGTCTATCACCAATTCTATGGTCAAATGCACTTAACAGTAGTCTTAATTCAAGGAGCCTATGGAGTCTCTCAACTATAGTTTCACATTACCTTTTATTTTGCTGTATATATTTGGAATTGTTTCAGAAGTTTTTTGTTTAGTATTTTCTTGCTTTCCCCAATCACATGTAAAAACAGTTTTTAACATTCATTTTAAAAACTTTGAGTTCCCAGGTCTCTCCCTTCCTTGCTCCTTCCCTCCTCCCCAGAAGGCAAGCAATTTGCTATTATTTCAGATGTTTCTTAGGGGTGATACAAATCAACATTCATTCAAGAACAGTTCCAGAAAAAAAGAATGTTAGATGTCATCTAACGCAGATTTGTGTAACTTGTAGAGTCTTTCCATTCCTATTTCAAAATCAGAATGAAAGTTCATCATATACAAATGACATGATATCGAGATTAAACTCTGAAATGCTTTCTTGCTTAGAAATATTGTCTAACTCTATTCTGTTTCAAGTTTTATTACATATTCTGAAGATAACAGTGTACCTATTCATTCTTCTGGAAAACTTTTGGTGGCTATTGTCCAAAAACAATTAAATTTTTACTTGATCTGTCTGATGTGTGCTTCCTTGACATTATAATGTGCTGTTGTATTTTGTAGGAGCATGGACACACAAGATCTTTAGTTGAATGTTTACGCTATAAATATATTTATATACCTTAGAACTTTATAAAATAGCAGTGATATAACAATGCCACGATTATATAACACTGTCCTTTAGCTATGACTGACTGTTGATAAATTAGCAGTTTCCATGTGTGAGATCTAAAATCTAATGTGGGTCCTAATCTGCCCCCCCGAAAGTTTTCTGGGGAAAACTGGCTAAGATTTACTGATAAATTCAGCAAGAGTTTAGGCTTTTAAGGATTTATTAAAGTGTATTAGAAGTTAGTGAAGAGAGAGAATGGAAAACCCTAGTGTAGATCTATTTGGTATAGCCAGAGAGAAACCCTTGCTTTTCCTAGCAGTCCATGTGAAGTCCCCCACCATGCTGCCACCAAGCCAGTTCTGGGAAAAAAAGAGACCCATTGGGAAAGCCTCAACTTCCTACTTCCTGTCTCCCTCCCCAAAAGGGGAGGTCCTTCAAGCTGATTGGTTGAGAGTGGTCTCCTGTTGATGGTGTAGTCCACAGCCTCTGAGAACAACACCCTACTCAGGGTCGGCCACGTGTGGTCTCCATTTAATCATTCTTAAGTAGGTTCTCAGTTTCTCAGTCTTACCCAATTCAATCAATTCCAAATCAATCTTCAGGTGGGGCCCTAGGCGGTTTCCAAATCCCATTATTTTATCACACATGCCACATTCCTCTTTCCCAAAATAATTTTCAGACATCTTGTCATTGTGTGGGTCAGAAGAGCAGAAACTCTAGGAGGTTCTACCAAATTGGAAAGGTTTCAAGTATGTGTCCAGTGACAAGGCCTGTTTTCTGAGAACCAGCTTGGCTAAGTATGGCAAGTCTTAACACTGTTAGTTTAACCACTAGGTTATGATTTCTTTGACATGGCAAAATGTTTACATCACATTCCTTCAAAAGTTCCTGTTACATCTTGATGCCACCTCTCTCAGGCTCCTCTCACCTCTGATTAGAGGGTGGGGTACCAAACTCCTCCCAATGCCTTTATAGAGGGCAGAGGCTGAAGTTTTTGGCTCATTTCACTATGCTTCTAGTTGGTTTCAACTGTATGGAATAAGATGCCCCAGGTGCATTTTTTACCCCCTTGTCCTGCTTTCTTCTGAACTGCTTCCCTTTATGCTAATCCCCTCCCCCATTAGATTGTAAACTCCTTGAGGGACTGCCTTTCTTTTTGTTAATTGTATCCCCAGAATTTAGCACAGTGTCTGGCACATAATAGCTACTTAATAAATGTTTATTGGACTGGATAGATTGGAATTCACATTGGTTTAACCAGAGTTTTCCATGTGTGAGAAAAATTTGTCATCAGTGCATTATTAATTTAATAAACATTTATTAAGCTCCTACTCTGTGTCAGGAGTGGATGTTACAGTAAATAAAACATTTGCCTTTAAGAAGCATAAATTCTACTAGGAGAGACTATGTATACATAAAAAAAAAAATAGAAAGTAAATACAAGGTAATTTGGGTAGGAGAGACATTAGGAACCCGGAGAGATTAGGAAATGCCTTATGTGGAAGGTGGGTTTGAAGCTGAGCTTTGAGAGTAGTAAGGGATTTTATAAGGCAGAGATGAGTGGGGAGTAGTGCATTCCATTTGTGGGGAACAGCCTATTTAGTCATAGAATTGGGAAATGGAGCATTGTGTGAGGAATAAAAAGAAGTCCAGTTTGACCAGACCATAGAGTATGCAAAGGGGAGTAAAGTTTAGATCGTAATGAGCTTATGAGACACTTTAAATGCCACATTAGAGGAATTGGCATTGAGCTGTGTTTTGGGAAAATCTTTTAGGGAGCTACGAAGAAAATGAACTGAAGAGAGGGAGAGATTGGAGACGAGGAAAACAATTAGTGGCCTATAGTTATTGTACAGGCAAGAGGTGATGAGAACTTGATTTAGAATTGTAGCTTTGTGAGTAGAAAAAAGAGGATGGATGATAGAGGTACTAGGGAGGTAGAATTGATAAGAGTTGTTGGCAACTGATTAGATACATAGAGTGAGGGTAAAGAGGAGTAAAGGATAACATTGAATTTATGAACCTGGGTGACTAGAAGAATGTTTGGTGCTTAGATGAAAGAGCCAAAAGGTGCAGTAAGACAAATAAGAGGAGAACCCACACAGAACAATGTCATGAAAGCCCAGAGAAAGGAGTTTCCGGGAGAAAATGTACATCATCATCAGATATGTAAAAGATATGTAAAGGGACAAAAAATGAGAAAATGCCGTCAGAGTTGTCATTTAAGAGATTATCAGTGACTTTCCAAAGAGAAGTTTCATTTGAGTTTTCTGACCAAAATCAAGATTGCAAAGTGATGAGAAATGAGTGAGAAAGAGGAAAAAACATCCAACAACTTTTTCTAAAGGAGTTTGCTTGTGAAAAGGAAGAGAGAAGAGGAAGGATGATAGCTTTTCTCAAGGAGAAAGGATGTGTGCATAGATGAGTAAAATAAAAATAAATGCAAAGTAATTTCAGTGTGGAAATGGGAGGAATCACCAACAACTGGAGGACTTGGGAAAGGCTTCACATAGGAGATGTCATTTGAGCTGCACCTTGAAGAAAGCAAGAGATTCTAAGAAGCAGAGGTGAAGATGGCTTGTATTGTATACATGTGGAATAAACTGTACACAAGCACAGACATATTAGGTGGAATGTTTTGTACGAGGGACAGGAAGTCATCCAGCTTGGTTGGAACACAGTATCTGATGGGACATATGTGTAATGGGTCTAAGAAAAACAGGCTGAAAACAAATAAGGTCTTTATGCCAGAGGAGTGGCATTTGTGCATTTGATCACAGAGGCAAGAGGGAGCCACCATATCTTTTTGAACAGGAGAATGTGGTCAAACCTATGGTTTAGAAATATCCATTTGGGGGGGGGCAGCTAGGTGGTGCAGTGGATAGAGCACTGGCCCTGGATTCAGGCGTACCTGAGTTCAAATCTGGCCTCAGACACTTGACACTTACTAGCTGTGTGACCCTGGGCAAGTCACTTAACCGCTATTGCCCGCCAAAAAAAAAAAAAAAAAGAAATACCCATTTGGTAACTGTATGCTGGATAGATTGAAGGGGAGAGACTGGAGACAGGGCCACCAATTAGGAAACCAGGAGAGATTGGTTGTAGTGTTAGTTGAGAAGAATAGACAGAAAGGATAGATGTTATGGAGGTAGAATTGATAAGACTTAGAAATGTGGGGTGAGAGAGAGTGAAGAATTGAGGGTGACACTGAGTATGAACCTGAGTGATTAAAAGGACAGTAGTGCCTTTGACAGAAAGGAACATTTGGAAGAAAAGTAGGTTTAGGTGGACATCCTAGGTGGACATCCAGTTTGAAATATCCATTAGGCAGTTTATAATGGAGCACTGGAGTTCAGGAGAGAAACCAGAGATGAGCAGGTAGATATATCTATGGAAATCAGGTATATTTATATAAAATATGCGTAACCGTTTTTTGAATTTTAATACTTTATACACACACATGATCTTTGTTTATCACACAAGTAACAGACAGGTACAGAAAATATAAGATCCTGTTTTGATTGTCAATTTTTTTAAAAGCATTTTCTTAACTGACCAGAACTCATATTTTCCAAAAAGGAATCTCTCATACATTCATTGAGATAGATGCGATTCCCCGATAAATAAAGTCACAGATGAATGTGTTCAAGTGAGATGGTTGTCAAATGAGGCCTAATATAGGAATATGTAGGGGAAAGCTAGGTAGCGCAGTGGATAAAGCGCTGGCCCTGGATTCAGGAGGACCTGAGTTCAAACCCAGCCTCAGGCGCTTGACACTTACTAGCTGTGTGACCCCAGGCAAGCCACTTAAACCTCAATGCCCTGCAAAAATAAAAATAAAAAATAAAGTAGAGGGATTGTTTGGGGCAGCTAGGTGGCGCAGTGGATGGAGCGCCGGCCCTGGAGTCAGGAGTACCTGGGTTTGGATCCGGCCTCAGACACTTAGCACTTGCTGACTGTGTGACCCTGGGCAAGTCACTTGACCCCAATTGCCTCACTAAAAAAAACAAAAAAGAAGAAAAAAAAATATAGGAATATGTAGGTCACCAAAAGTATGGACCATCCTAAAGGAAGATGTCCTGAAGAAGGTCCAAATTGAAGACAGATTTTCTGTGGATGGTGAGGTCCTCTAGATGCTTTGCGGATGATTTCATCAATTCCACAACGTTGTAGGATAAGCACAGTGATCTACATGTATACTCAGAGATTCGCCTAATCATCTCTACAAAAAAATTAAGTGGATGAAAGATGCCTGTTTTTTTCAGTCCATAATATACAATTGAAAGACCAATCTCTTGAGTTAGTACATACGTATGTATATCTGCGATGGGCATTGCTCATGGACAGTGAGTTAGTTTCAGAATTGAAAGAAGGAAAAGAACAAGCTACATTGGGAAATTGCCCAGTGCTTCCAACAATTTCAAGCTGTGCCTTTGTTTAAATACTTGCAACACAGATGTTCTCTGGATGATTGTTGTATGGTTGTGACTCAGAATGCAATGGTCTTCAAAAAATTTGTTATAGGTGATCCATGGGGTAATGTACCAATTCATAATAGGTGCAAGTAGTCTGCAGTACACTGAGAGAGGCATGAGTGTATAATCAGAAGATGTTCATTATGATCTCATGTCTGCCACATGCTACTGTGTGACCTTGGATAAATGGCTTTAATTCCCTGGAGCTCATTTTTTCTTACTTAAAATATGAGTGGATTAGACTAGATGACCCCTAAAGCCCCATTCAGTTTGATGATTCTATTTTCCCCTGCATAAGAAGGTTAGTATTTCCTTCAATTGTGAATTGAAAAAGCAAAACAAAACATTAGTCTGAGAAGTGACCCTCACCAAACTGTCAAGGTGGGTGGAGAGAGGAGGAGGTCTATGACACCTTAAAAGGTGTCTAAACTAACTTTATTTTGAGAGCTAATAGCCCACTTTACAATTAAGAAGTCATCTGGGGGCGGCTAGGTGGCACAGTGGATAAAGCACCAGCCCTGGATTCAGGAGGACCTGAGTTCAAATCTGGTTTCAGACACTTGACACTTACTATCTGTGTGACCCTGGGCAAGTCACTTAACCCTCATTGCCCTGCAAAACAAAACAAAACAAGAAGTCATCTCTCAAATTAGGAAATTATAGGAGAATAAACTTGAACTAGAAGGGACCTTAGAGGCCATCGGATCCAAC
This sequence comes from Dromiciops gliroides, assembly GCF_019393635.1. Taxonomy (NCBI): domain Eukaryota; kingdom Metazoa; phylum Chordata; class Mammalia; order Microbiotheria; family Microbiotheriidae; genus Dromiciops; species Dromiciops gliroides. The sequence goes on along the minus strand of NC_057861.1, from coordinate 389,763,326 downwards.
TCTTTCATTTTACAGATGAGGCAACTAAGGCTCAAAATGGTTATGTAACTTGCCCAGTTTACATAGCTTTTAAATATCTGAAGCAGGATTCAGACTGGTCGTCTTGGCTCCCAAGTTCAGTAATCCACTACTTTACTGCAGAAAGTAGCCAAAATTCATCTTTTTCCTTTCAAATGACCATATCTGGGCTAGTTAATACATTATGGGATTGAGTTCATTTTAAAACAGGTTAATGATTCACTTAAAGTAGTCACTCAAATTGCTAATTACTTAGTGTACTAATTTTACTTTCATGTATCCATTTGGATCAGGAAATAAAATATCAAAGCAGGATGTTTTACTACCTTCTCCAGAATTCTCAGAAACTACTACATTTTTAGTAACTGTGTCCAGATCTTGAGGGAAAATTGTTTGCTAGAGAGGAGAACAAAACAGAAAAAGTAAATATATGTTCCGACCTATATCAAAAGTCCTACAGGAACAGAAGAGAATGTGAACTGTAATGTGATCAGTTTGAGTTCTCTTGCTGCCTCCTGTATTATTCATTATGAGATGTTTCAGTATAGATTTGTATCTCACATTTGGATAATACAAAGTGAAATGAAATAAAAAGAAGAAAATTAGGGAACTACAATATTGTGAGTTTAGGTATCAGAAGTACTTTCCATTGCTCAGATTGAAAGACTTTACATACTTCTAGTTGTAGTTCTTTTTATTTTTTAACTTGTGTTGCATATTTGCTGAACTTAGGTCATTAATTTGATAAATACCCTCGGTAAATTTTATTCATCTGCTGATACTTTAATTTCTTTTAAATTCAGTAATAATAATATTCAGTAATGAGAAAGTATTAATTTGCGTTAACATTTTTTTCCTGAGAAGTTGAAGGCTCCTCATGAAAACATAGCAGGTACTACATCTTGCTTTAAGTAAACCTGACATAGGAAGTCAAGTTTAAAAAATATAAAAATAAATTGTGAGCAGTGGAGAATAATTATTTTGCAAAAGTATTCCTTAAAACTGTGAGATCTAGTGTTTATATTTGTCTCATATACAACTTTTCAGGGATATATTTATTGTAAAGTGAGATTTGATTACAATTAACTTCCTTAAGAAATAGTGCAAGAATATTATTCATTGAAGAACTGTGAATGATTTGGCTATTCTCAGCAATACAATGATACAAGACAATTCCAAAGGACTAATGATGAAGCATACTCCACCTCCAAAGAAAGGACTGATATTGATTAAACACAGATTGAAGCATGCTATTTTTCACTTTATTTCATTAGTTTTTTTCTTTGAGTTTTCTTGTAAAAAAAATGACTAATATGGTAATCTTTTGCATAATTGCTTATGTATAGCCTGTATCTGGTTCCTTGCTGCCTCAGGGAGGGGAAGGGGTGGAGTTTTAAGCTCAAAACTTTAAATAAGAATGTTTATTACAAAAAAAGAAATAATATAAGACAACCAATATAATAACTATATTAATGATGTCATTCTTCTCCCAAAACACTGGACAATCTTATAAATATCTTCATTCTTCCATGGATACTATATAGGTTACAAGTCAATAAATACCATTGTCTCCAAAGAAATAAAATTACAGATTACCCAAATGGCAACTTGCATATTGGGCTATGAGCCGACTGTGATATATTAACAATGAAGAATTTATGTGGGAGAGCTGATGAAAAAGATATCATTGAGGAATTTGGAGGATAGCCTACAGCACTTGTATCCTTGGATTATCAAGAGTTAGAGGAAGACCCTCTAGTATGTTAAATGAACTACCTCCAGAAAATCATGGGGGGTCATGGACAAGAGTCACAAAGGAGGAAGAGGGGTGAATGGATTGAGATCTATAGTAATAAAGTGATAGTCCAGCTGTATTTTGTTCTCTTTGGACTTCATCTACAGTATTGTGTTCAGTTCTTGATGCTGAAGTTTAAGACAGAATTGATAAGATGGTGTATGTCCAGAGAAATGCAACCAATATGGTAAATGGCTATGAGTCCAAGTTATATGAAGCTTGGTTGAAGGAACTGGGCATTTTTAGACTGAATAAAAAAGGGACATGATAGTCATCTTCAAAGTATTTTAAAATCTGTCATATGTAATAAGGATTAGATTGGTTCTCTTTGGCCTCAGAGATCAGAATCATGAGCAAAGTGTACAAGCTTCAAGGAGACAGATTTAGACTTAACATCAGGAAATCTTCCTAATAGAGTTGTATAAAAGTGGAGTGGGCTGCTTTGTGAAGTGATGTGTTTACTCTCTTTGGAGGTCTTCTTACTGAGCCTGGATAACCATTTTTGGGGATACTTTAGAGTGGGGATTCATTTTGGTGATGGATTGGATTAGATGGCCATGGAAGTCCCAACTCTTAAATTCTATACTTGTCTACCTTTGGAAAGAGAATCCACATTGATTAGATCACAGGTACAAGTAAACATAAAAAGATAATGCACAGAAAATTTAAGGCCCCACAGTGAGGCAGAGAGAAGCAGTGCATAAAAGAATTGGTATAAAATCTCCTGACTCCTAATTCAGTGTGTTATAAATTAGAGCACAGCTACTTTGTTATACCCATTACTAGGGAGTTTCTGTGGAAACCAAAGAACAGATTAAGGTACTTTGGTGCCTAACAATACACAAAGCTTTTTGTTTTTGTTTTTTTTAGCCACTCCTTTAGCGCAATAGAAATATGAGTTCTGAAGTGAGGCAACCAAGCTCGATTCTTAGGTCCAAATCTTTTGACTAGTGGTTACTTTGTAGCATCAAGGAGACTTTGATAAAAATAAAAGCATTGGGCCCCAGTGAACCCTTATAGCAAATGCCTTCCACATTTTATTGAAAGTTGCAAGGACCCTCTATTTTAATTGCTTAAGTTGCACTGTATTGTCAATGTCATCCACATTTCTAAAAGGCATTAGAGTAGACCTACCTAAATAGACCAGCGCTTGACCTGCTATATTTTTCACTCTGAGTACAGGTTTCTCACATAGCATGTGGTCTTTTTGAACTCTGTATCTCCATTTTACAAGCTGAGAGCTTTATTCAGTGTGAATGTTTCTGGGGACTCTATACAGTCATTAATTATGCCACATACTTAATTGTATATGATTTTGAAATTATTGAGGAGTAATAATAGTAATCATACCATAGTAGCTTCATAACATATAGAATTTTAAGAATCCTTAGTTAGACATCAGCTAGTATGACCCCCTTTACAAATGAGGAAACTGATGCCCAAATATGTTAAGTAGTAGAATTAAGATTTTAGCTAAGATCTTCTGATTCCAAAACAAATGCACATTCTATCATCCCATATTGCCTTTTTTACTGTAAACTTTAAAACAGTGATATAGCATTTATGTTACTGTATACCATACTTGCTTAAATATAGTATCTTAATCTCTTTGGAAGCTTAAATTATATTGTAGGTCATTACTATGGTTTTGCTCTTTGTTGGACCATTACTTTCTATTTTTTACACCTAAATGGAAGTTATTTTTATAAGTTTATTTCATTAACTTCCATTGAAGTCCTCTTTTGCCTCATTAATGGCATGGAAGCGATGTATGGTTCACAAAATTTATGCCAACAGCATGCAGGATCTGGAAGAGCCTTCAAGATGGAAAGGTTTTGAGTATCCATTTCAACCCAAATGATGTAGTATATGTCTGTTTTTCAAAGAACAACATAATTAAGTTCAGAGATTCTTATTATCAGGTTTGTCACAAAGTAATACAATTTTCAGTTACAGAACTTTAAGGACACATAAACTGCTGAAATAATCAACTTTGAAGCATTGAAAACTTTCATTTTAGTTATATATCTTAAAGTGCTATTGCGGCACTAATGTGTATGGAACATTGGGATGATCTGATAGGTATTATGTTGTATTTATAAAAAGTTGGGTTGAAATCTTATTGATCAAGAATTTATAGCAAGGTGTAAAGGGCATCCCAAAAGATTTAGTGAAGTTTTAAGCTTTAACAATCTCAGAAATATAAATGTTACAAATTTACAAAGAAATCCCTTGAAAGTTTAGTTATTTAAGTTTTTTTTTTAATTTTTTTTTTTTTTAGTGAGGCAACTGGGGTTAAGTGACTTGCCCAGGGTCACACAGCTAGTAAGTGTTAAGTGTCTGAGGCCGGATTTGAACTCGGGTCCTCCTGACTCCAGGGCCGGTGCTCTATCCACTGCGCCACCTAGCTGCCCCAGTTATTTAAGTTTGTTTTACACTTACATATGTCTATGAATTTTGAATAATACATTTTTTTTTAAATTTAAGCATTTTTAATTAAAGTTTTGAATTCCAAATTCTATCCCTCCTCCCAGGCAGAAAGTAATCATATATAGGTTATATATGTGCAATTATTTAAAACATTTTCATATTAGTCATTTTGTATAAGACTCAAATAAGAGAAAAAAAAAATTAAAGAAAGTGAAAAATAGCATGCTTCAGTCTGTATTCAATCAGTATCAGTTCTTTATCCGGAGGTGGATAGTAGGCTTCATCATTAGTCCTTTAGGATTGTCTTGAATCATTATATTGCTGAGAAGATCCAAGTCATTTATAGTTCTTCATTGAACAGTAATATTGCTGTTACAACATTCTCTTGTTCTGTTCACTTCACTGTATACACCAGTTCATGTAAGTCTTTCCAGGTTTTCCTGAAATCATTTCTTGTCATTTCTTATAGCACAATAATAGGCCATTATAACCATATACTGCAGCTTGTTTAGTCATGCCCCAAATTGATAGGCATCCCTTTGATTTCCATGAATAATACATTTTAACTTAAATTTTAACAACATTGGGCACCCTGTCATTATAATACATTATGTGTGACAGTTTCTGGCTGAGGCTGTCTGAGATTGAGGATTGGAAGAACTACTTAACTTGGTAGCCTGATCATTGCTGTTAGACTGTTCCTTGTGAGGTCAAGTTGAAACTGTTGATTATGCATCAAAACTTGGTTCTTTGGATGATGTTAAAGTATGGATTACAAATAGAATCTTTTCAGTCACTGAGCAGAAGCTGCTGAAAGTTTATTTAGCAGAGTCTGAAAATTAACTAGAATAATGCATATAATAAGACAGTGATTATATTGAATTTTAATAATAAGCATCAATATTTTAAAATTTAAATAACCTTTCAAATGTTTTTTTTGGTAGGATTGCCACATTTATACTTCTGAAGTAATGGGACACTATATTTCATACTTTGATGTTATTGCTTATCTAAATATATACTTGTTTTTCCTATTTTATTACCTCAAATTTATATAGTGCTTTTTTGCCTTTTTTGGGGGGGGCAATTGGGGTTAAGTGACTTGTCCAGGGTCATACAGCTAGTAAGTGTCAAGTGTCTAAAGCTGGATTTGAACTCAGGTCCTCCTAAATCCAAGGCCAGTGCTTTATCCACTGCACCACCTAGCTGCTCCCAAGTGCTTTATTATTAATAAAATATTTTGCAGGTTACAAAATAAATGTCCCTATAATAGCCCTGTGAGTATAAGCATTGTGAAAACAAGGCTAGAATGATAGATTGGAGCTAAACTCTGTGTGTGTGTGTGTGTGTGTGTGTGTGTGTGTGTGTGTGTGTGTAGGGGGTTCCATCACAGTGTCAAATTATTCAGATAACCCAGGAATAAAAGGGTAGTTGCATATAAAAATTGAGTCTCATTTAGCAAAAAGGAAATGCTAATAAAACCATTTTTGAATTGTTGCGATGCAATTGGCAATATAAGTACCCTCAATCAAATGAAACATTTCAGGTGCACCATCTAGTTTCTATGGTATATAATTATTAGTTTTAAGAACCAGTTTTTTTCCCCACAGCCATTTAGTACATTGTAAATACTCATAGCAAATAGGTATCACACAGTTTTCATCATTTACAGTTTCACTGATAGCTGTGTCTACTTCTTCATTCTCTTCTACAGACATTGATATATAAGCTCTAATTATTTTTATGGCAGTCTCCTTATCTGTGCTCATCATATAGACTGCAAGACAAGAAGTGGGACTAAGTACCCCACCAGAAATGCTTCTTGCTGTCTTTGGTTGCCATTCATTTGATTTCCTTTTGTGTAAGGAAGACTTAGAGGTTCTCCTTATCTAACAGCTTTAGTTTCATTTATAGAAAGAATATAAATATGAATGTTATAGACTTCTAGAAGTTGATATTTTTTCACTGGGAAAAAAGCCCTCACATTTAGAATACCAACATTTAATGTTTGCAGATGATCTGAAAACTGATTCTTAACCATGTTTTCATTTTGGGCAGAAATGCCATCAACTTTGTGGAAACAGAAGAGGACCACATAGGAATGGAGACCATTTTGTACTTTTCTTTCTACTATGTATCCCCCTAGCCAAAGAATTCATCATTTCACCCCCTTACCTGTTAGTGATTAGCTATTCCATACTTCCTTAAGCTACTTCTCAGCAACCTATTGTCTGTCAGTACCTCATTTGAAAAACCTTCAAAACCTCAGGATTCACTGGTATAGCCTTCAAGAACCAATTGTCACTTCAGGCTCCAAGATGAGATCCCAGAGTCAGACTTTTGTGGAACTAAATTTAATGTGCAAACATAGTCTTTGTTGTTATCTATTGTTCAAGCCCCAGGGCAGATATGATAGGTCAATTGTCTTGGCTTTTTTTGATGTATATATAGGGACAGCTCTTTCTTATTTTTCAAATGTAGTTCAGACTCCTTGAGAGACCTTTATTTAAAGACCATTTATCCAAGAAGTTGAATGTCTGAGTATAGATTTTTCCCTCTTTTGCCTAGGAGTACATGTATCATTTATTTAATCAATCCATCAGTCAATAAACATTTAGTAAGTTCGCCAATCAATTAACTAACAAGGAAAATAATCTGCCAGATTCTGGGAATGCAAAAAAATAAAGGATGAAAAGTTCCTGCCTTCAAAGTTCTTATATTGTAATGTACATATATAGGGAAAGATACATCCAAAGCAGACATTAGGTAACTTTGGATGACAAAGCATTAGGAAGGCCAGGAATTGCCACCTGTAAAAGGTGGCACTTGAGCTGAGTTTGAAGGAAAATCAGGGATTCTTAAAGGTCAAGGTGAGGAAAAAAAAGAGTATAACAGTTTTGTTGTTGCTGTTAAGACATCTTAGTCATGTCCAACTCTACATGACCCCATTTGGAGTTTTCTTGGCAGATACTAGAGTGCTGTGCTATTTCCTTCTTCAGCTCATTTTACAGTTGAGGAACTGAAACAAACAGGGCTAAGTGACTTGCCCAGGGTCACACAGCTAGAAAGTGTCTGAGGCCAGATTTGAACTCAGGAAGATCTATCTTCCTGACTTCAGGCATGGCACTTTATCCACTGTGCCATCTAGCTGCCCAGGCATGAGATAATACTGAGGCATGGCAATAGGAGATGGAGTATTATGTATGAGAAACAGTATGTGGTCTTATATAGCTGTGCCATAATCAGTAACTGTGTTAAAGTGATTTGTCAAAATGTAGGAAGGGGCCAAATTGTAAAGTGTTTTAAATATGAAAAACAGCATGTAATACTTGGTCCTAGAGATAGTAGGGATCCACTGGAATTTATTGAGGACAGGGATTGCATCATCATACCTGTATGTTAGGGAAATCACTTTGGTATCAGTGTGGAAGAGGAATTGGAGTGGAGAACAGTAGAGAGATCAAATAGGAGGCTATTGCAGTGGTCTCAGAGGGAGCCTGAACCAGGATGGTAGATTTGTGAGTAGAGAACAGAGGTGGCTGTGAGAGTACAGAGACAGGTAGAGCTGTGAGTGAGGAAGTGAGGATGATACCAAGTTTGGGAACTCATTCTAAACATATGCAATATATTTTTCTGAAATTTGTTGTCATATCAATCACATTTTCATACATTTGACCAAGGTCCAAGGACAAGTTATACCATAAAATCATGTCTTTCTTATTATTGTTTTACCACTAGATGGCATTTTTGCTCTTCTCTTGGTTCAAGTGTTTATTCTGTTTAACACCTAAATGGCACGCTCATATGTCCTGTTTTCTCTGAGTGGGCTGTGTGTTTTTAAACCTGATAGTTATTTAAGTTATAAATAATGACTAAGATACCTTTAGAGAGCTCTTCCTGAGATAAATTTAAAAGAAGAAAAATATAAGACCTCTTAGTCAATTTACCTCTAAAATATAATTTATTCTTGTTGTATTATTGTATCATAATATGTTATATCACATCAATATTTATACTTTTCAGAGAAATACATAAAATTATGAAATCTCTCTTCAATTATTAACTTGGTTGCATATATTCTATATTTTCCTTTACATTCCTTCAAAATAGAATTGAAATTCATTCACAGTCTAAGATTTTCCTTATCAGATCAGTTGATAATAACTTTTCCTACCCATTTCCCTAAAGTTTTACTTTGCCAAGCAGTAAAGCTTGTTTTAAAGCTCATCTCAGGGAGGGTTCTTACTGGAGTTTCTCATTTAATTTTTTTATGTTCTTCCCTTTCATGCAGTGTCCTTGTTTATGTAAAGATCTGAATTAATATTTTTTACATTTATCTTATTTTTCAATTTGCCGTTTTTTTTTGCATTTACTTTTTTGTCCCTCTCCCTTCTCCTATTGGAAAAAGAAAAAGAAAACAAAAACCCTTGTAGCAAATAAGTATACTCAGGCAAACAAATTCCTTGTCTAGCCATGTCCAAAAGTATATGTCTCCTTCAGCATCTTGAGCCTGTCATTTGGTCATTGAATTAATCAGAGTTGATTAAGACATGTTTTGCGGGGGGCAGCTAGGTGGCTCAGTGGATAGAGCACCGGCCTTGAAGTCAGGAGTACCTGAGTTCAAATCTGGCCTTAGACACTTAACACTTACTAGCTGTGTGACCCTGGGCAAGTCACTTAACCCCAATTGCCTCACTTAAAAAAGAAAAAAAAAAGACATGTTTTGCAACATTTTCAAATGCCACCCTCTTCTTGTGAAAATGGAAGAGAATCTTCAGAAGCATGAAGGTCACAGGGTATACAGATCATAGAGTATTAAATCTACAGCTGGAAGGGACCTCAGAGGCTGACTGTTCCAACCCCCTTATTTTACATGAAGAAGCCAAGGTCCAGGAAAATTGTCATTTTACAGAGATCACACAGATATAAACATTAGAGGCAGGATGTGAACCTGGATCCTATGATACTATCTAGAGCAACTGTCCTTATTTTTGTTTTTGTACTATACTTAATTCTATACTATTATTCATGAGCTGGCATTTCTGGATTCCCTTGACCTGGCTCAAATATAGAAAAGTGGGGCCACAAAAGAAAAATTCATTCCTCATGAACATACAAAATTCTCAGAGCCCTACAAAAGAGAACATGTACCCTCACATTTCAAGGAAGAGGGGGATTCATCACTTTATGGAGAGGTCTAGAATTTTCTGAAAATGTAATTTTATAAAGTTTGTTTAGTATTATTGTCCAGATGACAATTCTGAGAAAACTTTACCAACAATGCTGATATGACCAGCACATTTTTAATTCCCTTCATAGATATGTGCAATTATTTTCAGCTTCATAAGAGCTGTAGATCTTCCAAAATTTACCTGAGAAGACAATCACTTATGTGGGATTTTTAGATCTTGGACACTGGTTCTATTGCCTGGATTCAGGACCACAGACAGCACCTGAATGCTTTAACTTGAGTACTGGCAAATACATTTTGGATAATATTTGTAAAGTTTTCCTCACAAGTAGGTCAGTAATATATAGAAGTAGTATAGATTCATTTTTCTTTTTATGATAATATTTTATGAAATATGGATGAGGAGAAATAAATTAGAAGTTGGGCCATAGTCACAATTGCCAAGTCATCCTCATTAGTCTTTATTTTTTGTCCCTCATTCTTTTTTTTTGAGGGGCAATGAGGGTTAAGTGACTTGCCCAGGGTCACACAGCTAGTAAGTATCAAGTGTCTGAGGTCAGATTTGAACTCAAGTCCTCCTGAATCCAGGGCCAGTGCTTTATCCACTGCACTACCCAGTTGCCCTAAATGAGATTTTTTGTTTGTTTGTTTGGTTGGTTTTGCCCTTCATTTTTTTTTAAAATAAAAGTATTTTATTATTTTCCAGTAACATGTAGAGATAGTTTCCAATTTCAAAGTTTTCTCCGTCACTCCTCTCCCTCCCCACCCTCCCCAAGACAACAGGTAATCTGATATAGGTAATATATGTACAATAACATTAAACATATTTCTGCATTAGTCATAAGAGAAGAATCAGAGCAAAAAGGAAAAACCTCAAAAAAGAAAAACAACAGCACCCAAAACAAAAGAAATAGTATGGTTCAATCAGCATCCATATTCCACAGTTCTTTTATTTTCTGGATTTGGAGAGCCTTTTCCATCATGAGTCCTTTGGAACTTTCTTGTACCATTGGATTGCTGAGAAGAATCTAGTCTATCACAGTTGATCAACACATAATGTTGATGATACTGTGTACAATGTTCTGATTCTGCTCATCTCACTCATCATCAGTTCATGCAAATCCTTCCAGGTTTCTCTGAAATCCATCTGCTCATCATTTCTTATAGCACAATAGAATTCCATTACATTAATATACCACAACTTATTCAGCCATTCTCCAGTTGATGGGCAGCCCCTCAATTTCCAATTCCTTGACACCACAAAAAGAGCAGCTATAAATATTTTTGTACATGTGGGTCCTTTTCCCTGTTCTGTGGTCTCTTTGGGATATAGACCTAGCAGTGGTACCACTGGGTCACAGGGCATGCACAGCTTTATAGCCCTTTGTTTGCCCTTCATTCTTGAAGAGGACCATTATATTGGGGTAATGTCATAACTTGCAGTGAATTGGATTATTAAGTGAGGGAGAGCTGTGCAAGGTCACCAACCTAATTCTCTCTTCTAGAGCCATCTGGGTTCAGTAGCAAGATATACATATATAGATGGCCCTGTGGATGTTTAAGGCAGTTGGGGTTAAGTGACTTGCCGAGGGCCACACAGCTAGCAGTGTCTGAGGTGAGATTTGAACTCACGTCCTTCCAACTTCAGGGCCAGTGCTCTGTCCACTGTGCCACCTAGCTGCCCAATTATTCTTTAGAATTATCACTAATAAATAGTGACAGAACCTTATTGGCATGAAGAAAATATTCTCCCAATCCAATTTTTATAATCTCAAAATGATTTTTAAGATTGAAATGCTACATTGAGGTTTAAGAACTTTATGACCAGGATATATTTCTGGAGAAAAGAAACAACATCAAGAAAGGGATTGAAAAGTAGTACATACTTTTTTGTGTAGATGTGGCTAGGTGGCCCATTGAATAGAGGGCTAGACCCAGAATTAGGAAGGGCTGAGTTTAAATCCAGCCCCAGATACTTACTAGCTGTGTGAACCTGGGCAAGTCACTAAACCTCTGTTTCCCTAAGTTTCTTGAACTGTGAAATAGGGACAATAAAGTTTGTGAGGTTCAAATGAGATAATCAAGTAATGTTTATTAAGCACCTACTATGTGCCAGATACCATGCCAAACATTGGTGATATACAAAGAGGCAAAAAGCCCCTCCTCTCAGAGAGCTTACAATCTAATGGAGGATACAAGATGCAAATAAATATTTACAAGGCGATATATGTACAAATATGATAAATATATAAATAATATATATATTATATATGATAAATAGAAAATAATTGGCACAGTGAAGGCACTAGAATTAAAAGGGATTAGAAAAGGCTTACAGGAAAAGATGAGATTTTAGTTGGAACTTAAAGGAAGCCAGGGAGGTCAATAGTCAGAACAGAAAAGAAGTGTTCTAGACATGGGGGACAGTGAGAGAGAATGCCTGAAGCCAAGAGATGAAGTGTCTTGTTCATTCAACAGCCAGGAAGCCAGTGTTACTATAATGAAAAATATGTGTTAGGGAGTGAAGTAAAAAGTCTGGAAAGGTTGGATGGAGCCAGGTTATGAAGGGCTTTGGATGCCAAAAAGGAAATTTTACGTTTGATGCTAGAAGAAATAGAAAGCCACTGGAATTTATTGAGTTGGCAGTGGGGGGGGGGGCTGTGTGAATGACATGATTAGGCCCCTACTTTAGGAAATCACTTTATGGGCCGAGTGGAGAATAGGTTGAGTGGAGAGAAACTTAAGGCAGGCAGACTCACCAGCAGGCTATTGCAGGAATGCAGTTAGGGTGATGAGGGCCTGTACTAGGTTATCAGAGGAGAGAAGAAGGCATGTTGCCAAGGTGAAATCAACAGGCCTTGGCAACAACTTGGATATAGGGAGTGAGAGCAAGTGAAGAATCCACAGATTTCAAGCCTGAGAACGATGGTAAGAGTGGGGTAAAACTTAGGGAGAAAGAAAGTGAGTTACATTTTGGACATAGTGAGTTTAAAATGAACTACTACTGAACATCCAGTTAGAGATGTTTAAAAGTCAGTTGGAGATATGAAATTGGAGGTCAGCAGAGAGATTGTGACAGGTCAAGTAGATTTGATGAGAATCATCAGCATAGAAATTGTAATTAAATACATGGGAGCTGATGAAAGCACCAAGTGGTATAGTGGGATAAGAGGAGGACAGAATCTTGAGGGACACCTATTGCTGGAGGTTGTAATCTAGAAGAAGATTCAGCAAAGGAGACAGAAAAGGAGTGGTCAGATATGTAGGAGGAAAACCAGTAGAGTCATGCCCTGAACCCGAGAGAGAGGAGAGTATCAAGGAGGAGAGACTGATCCACAGTATCAAAGGCTGCAGAGTGGTCAAAGAGAATGAAGATTGAGAAAAGACCATTGGATTTGACAACTGAGAGGTCGTTAGTAAGCAGTTTTGGTGGAATGAAAAGGTCAGAACCCAGACCATAAGAGGTTAAAAAGAAAGTGAGGAAAGTAGCAGCCACCATGGTAGACAGCTTTTTCAAGAAGTTTAGCCATAAAACACAGGAGAGATACATTACCATAGTTAGCAAGAATAGAAGGATCAAGTGAGGGTTTAATATTTAGAAGTACTTAACACATTAGTGGCTTGTAGATGCTTGAAACATGCTTATTCCATTCCTCATCCTGATGTCCCTACTTTTATCTTCTGTTCTCAAGTTTAGGTTTATAAATAAAGCATTGGGGCAGCTAGGTGGCACAGTGGACAGCGCACCAGCCCTGGATTCAGGAGGACCTGAGTTCAAACCTGGGCTCAGACACTTGACACTTACTAGCTGTGTGACCCTGGGCAAGTCACTTAACCCTCATTGTCCCACTCCACCGATCCCTAAAAAAAAAGAAAGAAAAAAGAAATAAAGCATCTTTAGTAAAGGATTAGGAATAGGCAACTCTTGGAGCTCCAGTTCACTATTAGAATCTCTGCAGAGATTTGGAAATACATTTGGATACCTAATATTTCTGCAACTCTTTCCCAAGATAGAGATGAGTTAGAATCAGGAGTCTAACAAAATGATCTTTTCTCACCCTAGTGGTGAGTAGGTGGTTGATCTTCATTTTAACCCTTTGTTATAACCAGGCACTTTCTATTGAGAGAAACTTCTGGTAACTTGATGGCTCCTTCAAAGAAGAAAAAAAAATTGAGCTAAAGAAATTGTGAGGGAAAATAGAGAACATCAGGTGTTGGGAAGGTTTTTTTTGTTTTTTTTGAGGATTTCTAATGAGATTGATAACATGAAGAAGGGGGTTAACAGCCCAAGAAATTGTGTTTTGTTTTTTTGTAAATGGGGGGAGGAGGGAAATTAAGGATTAGGTGAAGATTTTAACACCACCTAGCCAGAAACACTTCTTGTGTACATTAGCATATGCTTTATTTACCAAAAGTTTTCTACTTAGGCTCTTCCTTCCCCACCCTCCAGCCTCATTTTGCCCTCATTCTGGTATGAAAGCTGTCAGGTGTTGTTTTGTTTTGTTTTTTCCTAAGATGTGAATTGGAAAATAAGATTGCTCTTCCAGATTTAACTTTTCTGCTGTCTTTTCAAGGATACTTAGATTCCATTAAATGGTATATAGGTGGTTTTTTTAAACTTATAATTTGAGATAAATTTTTTAGCTGAGAAAGCACTTTAACTGTTTAATAGGTGAGATTTAAGTGAAGATTAAAAATGCTTTTCTTAAAGAAAAATAGTGCTCAGGTAGATTACTAAGTACAGTAAGACTTTTAAAAAAGTAAATTCCTTGTATTTCTATAAAATAATGTTCTAAGTTAGCTTAAAGTAAAATTTTGATATGAAAGCCTACATTTGAATGTTACAATAATAATAATAGCTACATTTATATAGCTCTTGCCATATGCTAGGCACTGTGCTAAGTACTTTAGAATTATTAGCTTATCTGAGTTATAGGCTAATGAATATTGTGAAAATATTTCCTGAGTCTTCTAATTTTTACTACACATGCTATGGTATTCTCATGAGAACAATTTATAAGATGAAAATTATTGCATATGGTCATAAAGTAAGCTTTTCTGATTCTTACAGCAATTACGAATACATGATAAAAACAAAAGATAAGCTGTTAAATCATAATCTTAAATTGCTGCACAGCTTATACAACACCCCAACTTAATGAAGGACACTGATAGCCTTTTATAATAGTTATTTTTAAACCACTACAATAATTTTTAATGACCTCTCAGTAATTGCTTTTTGCAGCCATTAGCAGGGGAGGTGGTATGGAACAAAATTAACAGGTAATTATTGCTAACATTACAGCATTCTACAAAACGAAAATTAGTTGACAGGAAAAAAATGACGTGCATTACCACCATTGTCATATAGAATGGTTAGTCCTTAAATATAACTGGCACAGTATTTAGAACTTAACAAAACAAGTTTAGTCATCCTGATACCTTCCTAATAAAAAATACATTAATGTTTCCTACAGATGGAAAGACTTGAAATGGGAATTAAAATGTATAGCCAAGAAGAAGTAGCTATTCTTCGTTGTTGGAAGTGTAGAAAATGTATAGCAAATTCCGATTGTTTCACAAACTGTGTTGGAAATCAGTTGTCAGAGGTAAGTGTGACCTATTCTACTTTTCAAAGTATTCACTAAGAACTTCTTTAGAGAATTTTGGCTTTCAGAGCAGGTAAGGACTAAGCAGGTTTTTATCTTGACCATTGAAAGTTTCTGAGGGTACTCCTTTTTTCCAGTGATTATATTCATTAATACCTATAGTTGTGAAAATGTGATGTGCCTTTACAAATTTTGTGTGTGTAGTATTCTAAAGGTTCAAAAAGTAGGGATTTTGCTTCATGAACAAATTGCTCTTTCAATTGTGGATAAGCCACCATGAACGAATGATTACAGCATTGTAAAGCTTTGTATCCTTTTGTGAAAGGACAAAATCAAATTTGTTACACAGTTATTCAGTTTTAGATAATAGCATTATCTCCCCAAAATTCTTTATATTTTAGCCTGATATAATGGGAAAAGTATTAAATATGGAGTCAGGTCTCCTGACCTGGATTCCAGCTTTAGCTCTATTAACTTGCTATGTGACCTTGAACAAGTCATCTCTACTCTGGGCTTCTTCAGTTTTCCCAAATGTATAAAATGAAGCTGCGGCATCTCTAGGCTCCTTTTGAAAGCTGTAACATTCTGCAATATTATGAATATGAAGAATAACTATAATATGAAAAAAGTTTAATTAGTTTTATAAGAAACTAGTCCAGGGATCATTGTTGGGAGCACTGGGAAAATCAAATGATGTTGAACATGTTTTCTAATCATGTAATTGAAAATGTTAAGCATTTTTTTCAACTTTTTATGCTTCAAATTGGAACACGTTATAAATATCTTGGGAAGAATAATTTTATGAGAAAACTTCAAAATTCATAAAATTTATTTTAAAATTAAATGTCTTCATGTAAATCAACTTAAAATCCCTTGGACTCTTAAAGGAAAGAGCCAGAGAAGAGGAATAATAGCAAACTAAAAGGTAATGCATTAGCTCCCTCTGCTGCCTGATCAATATAGTTTACTTCTCTCTTCTTGTCACAATCCTCCTGACATCATCAATGATGCTGTTTCACAATTAGCCATAAACCAAAAAGCTGCATAAATATTAAAAATGATATGTTTTGCTTTTAAAAAAATAGGAATTTAGTTTGTAGGGGAAGTTTTAATTTTAATTTTTGAAAGTAAATGTAGTATTTGAGATATTTTGGTGTGGAGCTAGGACTCTGAAATCTGATTCCTGTTAATTTTGTCATTCCTGATTTTATATCTATGCATTGTACCATATTTCTTCTATATTTTATTTTTATGTAAATTTCATAACTATATATAAGCATGACATGCCTTTGTAGCACCTAGAACCCTTCCATAATAGTAATATTTTCTGAAGTAAAAGAATACTTTACTTGGGTATCAGTAAGACCCAGGCTTGAGTTCTACCTCCAAAACCATACTGACTTTGTGACCCTGGGTAAGTTGTTAAACTCTCAATTCTCCAAGGAACTATCCAAAATAAGGATTCTTGATTTAGGGTCCCTTAGAAAGGGGACCATGGAGAGATTTTAAGACATCTGTGAACTTGGATGAGAATAATTTTACATGTCTGGTTTCACTAATATCTAAAGAATTTAGCATTTAATTCAATTGTGAATGGCAGCAAACATTTTGAGAAGAGGTCTTCAGATTTCATCAGACTACTAAGAGGGTCCACAAGACTAAAAAGTTCAAGTACTCCTGCTCTAAATCTTGAAGCTGTAGAAAAAGTACTGACTTGAATTGGTAGTAGTAATTTTTCATCTAGTAATTCCTTATACTAATGAAAGCATAGTTATAGTACCTATTCCTAAAAATAAAACTAGTTTCCACGTTTACTTTGTGCAAGACATATTTTTCTGTGAAAACATGCATGAAAGTAGTCGACAGTGTCCCATTAATTAAGGCTTCTTACTGTCTTTACCGGTTTTCCTTACCTCAGTTTCCAGGAAAAAAGAAACAAAGTCCTACACAAACCAACTCTTTTTCTTTCCCCTGTCTTCCAGTGTATGTCAGTTGCTATAAGTAATCTTCTTTTTCATTGCAATGGAAGTAGAATTTGTATTTTTACTATTTAGAGTAAAATCTATATTTATACTTTCAATGTGCAGATAAAATAGTCATTACTTATAGGTATATTAGCCTACTGTTTTAATTTAAAAAGAAGATTATGCCAGTTTTCTATTATGCTTTTGTGGTTTCATTATAATCTCTTAAAGCACAGCAGACTAATAATCCTTTATTATTAGTTCATCCTTTAAAGTTTACCATTTCTAAAAGGCCAAGGAAGTTAAATTACTCTGAAGTAATAATGTTTCTTCATTGGTAAA
Organism: Dromiciops gliroides; assembly: GCF_019393635.1. Taxonomy (NCBI): domain Eukaryota; kingdom Metazoa; phylum Chordata; class Mammalia; order Microbiotheria; family Microbiotheriidae; genus Dromiciops; species Dromiciops gliroides. The sequence goes on along the minus strand of NC_057861.1, from coordinate 389,745,977 downwards.
GGGAGATAGAGCAGAACTGCAAAAAAAAAAAGTATTAAAATATTCTTCCAGGGAAAATTCAAATGTGTAAAGCCTCATAGAGAAAATGTGATTCAAATGTGTAAAGCCTCATAGAGAAAAACTTTGGCAAAAATCCTCCTGAATGTGGAGTTGTTCACAGATCTACATAAGGACTATGTCTTTTGCTAATTTATAACCCCCACAGGGTCTTCTCTATAATGGATATTCAACAAATATTTGCTGGTTAATTTTATTGATTGTAACTTATTTTGGTTCTAATGCATAATTATTGTTTCATCTATTAATGTGGGGCCCTACATTAATTCTTTGGAAAGGAAACATAAAACTTTATTTTTATGTTATACTTTATTTATGTGTTCCTATGTATACATCTTGTAAATATAACAAGAAAGAATTTTGAATTTAATAATAAAATATGTCTTTTTATTAGTGTACAACTTTAGTTCCTTAAAGTACTGTTGCTAAGAATTTTTTCTTTTTTTTTTTTTTTTGTTGAGGCAATTGGGGTTAAGTGACTTGCCCAGGGTCATATAGCTAGTAAGTGTTAAGTGTGTGAGGCTGGATTTGAACTCAGGTCCTCCTGAATCCAGGGCCAGTACTCTATCCACTGTGCCACCTAGCTGCCCCCGCTAAGAAATTTTTTAAAGTTAGACTAAATCTATACAATATTCCTCAAATTCGAAATAGATTAATAGTACATTAATGAACTTTATTATAATGGAATTAGGTTTGCATAGGGTAAAGTTACTAAGAATACTGGCTTTTAGAGAAAAATAAAATGGTGTCAGAGATCTCAATCTAAGCAGAGAAGCCACCCGGCATAGTGGAAAGAGTAGAAGTCCTGATTTCAAGTGTGCTTCTGACATGTAAGAGCTTTGTGACCCTTGGGTAATGCACTTACACTTGAGTGAGTCTTAGCTTCCTCATCTGTGAACCTAAACTACCTTTACTGTTGTTGGGAAAAGGAAAAGTTATACCAAGGCCTATGACTGAAATAGTGTATAAATATCAGATACTACCTGCTTGGTTGGTGTCTGGGATATTCTTTTCCATTTTCTGCTATCAACATACACATTTCACCAGTTCTTCAGTACAAGTAATCGCAGAAGTCATTTATTATTTCACATTATCTAATTTGTGATTTATTAACATTTGCCTGTTAAGCAATGAGTAAAAAGCTAAACTGTGAATGTCTATCTGTAATTTTCTCTAAAATGCAGTTAGCAAATTTCTTAACCTAGAAAATTGATGATAGGAGTAGCTAATAAAGAAGTAAAGAGGATGTAAAGATATGAAATTAAAGGACTCCGTTTTAAATTAGTTTATTGGGATGTGTTGAAAATTATGAAAATGGGAATGTTTTACATCGTAATTGATTTAAAATTGTAATAGTATTCAAGGCACAATTGAAGTTTAAAAAAACTCAAAGTAACAAAGAACATATAAAATGCATTTATTCTGAATTAAATTACATAGAATTCTTTTCTACCATTTGAAGGTGGAATCTTGTGAACCCATTGTCTAGAGTGTGATACATAGGTACAAATGGGAGAGGGTTCTCTAGTCTTTCTTTCTAGTTCAAGTAGCTGATTTAAAATAAAGCATGAAGTTGGATGGGGAGTAACAGGTGTGACTTACCAAACAGCCACTGCTACCTATTTACCCAAGGTGATAAAAATAGAAACTACATTTGTAAATGTACTCCTGGACACTGAACAGAAATTGTATCTAGACCGTCCATGCCATTTCTAACTGTGTGGCAGCCCTTTTCTTTTACCTAAGTAATGTAGCCATTATATCAAACTGTATAGATTAGAGTATCCAGAATTTTTGGAAAAACTGATAAAATACAGAAATCAATATTTTATCTCAATTCATCATCATTTATTGAATGCCCAGTAAATATAGGCCACTGTGCTAGAAAAGCCTAAAAATTTTAATAAGTGATCTCTGCCCTCTTGGAGCCAGCAAGCTAGCAGGGGTACGGAATATGATATTCACGATGAATAATGTCAACCATGGCTATTTATTTTAGTTTTCAGTTAACTATTGCCCTATGTATTATCAAATGTAATGTGTAAATAAAGTGCATGAGCCTGAGAGAAAGGGTCCTGAGCTATCTGCCATGTGCATGTTGGTTTCCTAAAAGCCAGATTGCAACTGGATTTGTGTCATGACTGATTATGGCTTGTCTCATCCCAATTCCCAGGTATAAAATTCAGATCCCTTTGACCTGAGGAAAGAGTTGGAAAAAGAGAGTCCGAGGCTCTTTGCTTGCTAATTGCTTGCTGCCAGTTTGCAACTGGAATTCTGCTATGACTGACTGACTGGCTTGTCTCCTCTCCCTTCTCAGGTATAAAATGTCCTTCAAAAACATCTGGTATCAGCTACACGAATTGTATCTGAACACCAAGTCAGTTGAGTGTAGAGGCTATATGCTTCAAAGTTTTAAAAATAGATGTAAGCCTTGCTTAGTCTTCAGTAAAACATTTTACTTCATGAAAATTTTAATGCTATATATTTTTACCTTTTACTTCATTTTTACTATATGTAGAACAGGTAGTACCATCTGGTTCTTTTGATCTAAAGAGGACTATCTTTTGGGAAAAGTTAACAGCTATACATTTAGACAAATGGTTCTTGGAAAGTTTATGGTTAATGTTACCAATAGGAGGACAAGAAGCCCACTCCCAAAATGTTATCCTCTCATTTACCAATAGCATAACACCGTACATTTTTAGGCATGTCAATCATAAACTATGATTCAATATCTGTCAAAAGCTTCCTCAAATATCACATATTTGAGAAATATATCCTGTTAGGCACTTTAGCTATTTTTTTCATAATTTTACCACTTCTGCTTTGAAGTTTTAGATCTTCAGAAATTAAACTACCTAGCCCTATTATTTCAAGATCTTGAATATATGCTTTCACTGAGTTTTGGTTTAATATTATGTTCTAAAACTTACAAAAGGTCAATTCAGGGATCATCTATTTGAACATCTCTTTTCCTCCTTTAAAAAAATGTTAGTTGAAAACAGTGCCTGCTATATAACACATCTTTTTCTTATACAAGAACTCAGAACAGGAAGTCCTCTTAAATTTGTTAGGGAAGGGGGAGAAATCATTCCTCTTGTTATTCTTTCATTTGTATAAAAATGTAACCTGACAAGTGGTGTGTTGGAGCCAGCTAATACCTACTTGTGAGAGCCGATTGTTAAGTTTTCATCATTAGTATTAGCATCGCAGAAGTTAAGAAAACTACAGATTGGGGCTTGATTTTTTTTGTTCCACTGATTGTTTAGATTTAAGAAAGTGATGGATAAAATATAAATAATGCAGACTTAACTTTAACATATTTCCTACCGACATTTTTTCAGAGAACTAATTGTTAAATATTTACCAGCATACCCCTGCCTAGCATATTCTCTTCTTGATTTAGATGCCAAGAAATTGAGTACAGAGTACTCTAGTGAGTAGCCATCATATTCTAATACCTTTAATTATAATTCCATAATTTTTAATACTAGAAATGAAAAAGGGAAGATCCAGAAAAGGAGCCAGTAGTAAAACCTGTGGCCTCAAATGCTTATAAAAAGCTCAAAAAGTTGATGGGGCACACAGTAGGATCTAAAGATCCTTATGCAAGAGGGCATATCTGATCTCACTAAGACTAGGTAAGATGAAACCCTTGACTGGACTATGACTCTGGATGGATATACTTTTTAAAAGGTAAAAGGGGTATATGTTTAAGGTACAGTCATGTGAGAAAATCTAGGATCCAGATAAGGGAAGTATAATGGATAATATTTGTGTGAATGCAAAAGAAGAAAGAAAAGAAGTTATTTTGTCATTTGAATGTACTATAGACCACTTGGATAGAGGATATAGATGAAAAGTTTTAGAAACATCATAAGCCTGGAAGAGACATGATATAATATTGATGGATTTCTTCCATTATCTAGACATCTTCTGGAGCTTTGTATGGCATAGTGATAGTTTTATCCTTCAAAAGATGGAACAACCAATAGGTAGAAATTCTATTCTGTATCTAATTTTCAAAGAGCTGTTGAGGTAGAAATGATTAGAAACTTGGGGAAAGAAATGACCACTCCATCTTAGAGTTTATAATAGAGAAGGGCTTGAGATTTGGGCATAGTCTGATATAGATTACCTTAGATTAAAATACTTAAGGAGAAGTCAGCCCAGGGCAAGGGGGATGGAGGTGAGAAAGAGGAATAGATGATGCTCAGAAACAAAATTCAGAAAATACAAAGGAAAATAATTCCAGTGAGGAGGAAAAATGGGATTTGTCTGAAAAGACCAGTATGGATTCATAGGGAACTTACCAACCAACTTAAATTGTATTTCATTTTTAAAATTAACTTTTGAAATTAAATGAGCAAAAATAATTTTTCTCTCCTTCCTTTTCCCCAACCATTGGAAAAAGAAAAACAAAACCCTTGAAACAAATATGCATAATCATGCAAAACAGATTCCCATATTGACTATGTCAAAAAACACATTATTTTTAAAAGAACTGTACAGAAAATGAATGCAAGTCCAGGTCACAAATGATGAATATAAAGAACATGGCACAGTCCTTTAAAAATAGTGTCAGGAACGCCAAAGCTCAGAATGAGATGAGGGTGGCAAGGGGAGCTAAGAATAATAAAAAAGGATGCTTTTAAAGCAATGCAGAGAGAAAAGGGAGGCTCAAACCTTTCTTTAGATGGATGAGATGGTAATACCTGACAAAAGACAGATGGCAGATGTTCAACTCTGTATTTTGTTTCTATTTTTCACTGCAAAGAAGAACAAATTTTACACTAGAATGACAACAAAAACAACTAACCAGGAGTTTCCTATCCAAGATAAGACAATAGTAAGAGAACATCTAGCTGCTCTTGATGAATTCAGGTCTCCTAGTCCAGATCAACTTAGTTCTAAAAGAACTGACATATACTTGCTGAGTTGCTATCAGTGATGTTTGAATGATAATGGAAAACAGGAGCAGTACTACAAAATTTGAGGAGGGCAAACAAATCCCAATTTTGAAAAAAGTGAAGAGAACGTAGTCTGTAAACTATAGGTCAGTGAGTTTGATTTCTATTCCTGGGAAAATTTCAAAAGCTTATCAAAGAGGTGATTGTTGAATATCTTGAAAAGGAAGCAGTGTTCACAAAGGATTATCATTGCTTCATCAATAACTGGTCCTATCAAACTAACTTCTTTCACAGTATTACTAAACTAGTAGATGAGAGGAATGTGCTCGCTCTCTCTCTGTTATATATATATATATATATATATATATATATATATATATATATATATATGTTTACCTAGATTTTAGCAAAGCTTTTGTTCAAGTATCTCAAACATTTCTTGTGAAGTGGAGAAATTTTTATTTCATGATAATACAATCAGATGAATGCAAAGCTGGTTGGATGGCCATACTCGGGGAGTTGTTGTTAATGGTTGTATATCTCCTGTTTAGTGCCACAGGAATCTGTGTTTGGCAGTGTGCTACTTAACATTTTTATCAATGACTTGGATAAAGGCAAATGGCATGCTAATAAAATTTTCAAGTGACAGAAATCTGAGAGGGATAGCTAACATACTGAATAACAGATTTGGGATCCAAAAAGATCTTGACACGTTAGAATTTGGGGCTTAATAGAATAAGATGATATTCAGTAGGGATAAATGTAGTCTTTCACTTCAGCACAAAAAAAATCAACTTTGCAAATATAAGATGGTATGACGATTAAAAATATGAGAGATATAGTTTCTGGGTAATTTAATCATGTTATTAATAGGCCAGGTTATTAATAAAAGGAGATCTAGTGGCCATCTCTCTCAGACCAACCCCCCCCCCCCGCAATGGCCATGGGATCACAGTTTATATACCCTTCCAACTGTAGGAGGCCCATCACATAGCAATCAAATGTAAATTGGTTGACATGATTAGTGGTGGGTTATATCAAAATGAAGTCCTGTCATATGTGACTCAGGTCATTCAACTCTAGGTACAATGACATCAGAAAAAAAAAATTCGACCCCTCACCCAAAATAGTTTCCATCTAGTTCCATCTGGTATGGTTGTATAGGCCAAAGTCCTTCAACTATCTAGACAAAAGGATCTGTCTCCTCTTTGTAAGCTTGGTTTGGGCTTGGCCCAGATGAAGAGATTTGATGGAATCTCTGAAGGAGAACTTGCCTTTGAGTTGGGGAGGGCAGGAGAAAAGACTAGGAAAGAAGGAGAGATCACTTCATCCTCCAAGGTATTTATTATTAGTAATTATTTCTCACAGTCCCCCATTTGATTCTAAGTGAGAATCACTAACTGATATTACAAATACTTTACCAAGGGTTCTTAACTATGGAGCTTATAATGGGTAACAGTGTGAAGTGGGAAAGGGAAAATTTGAGTGATGCATTGACAAAACCAAAGGAGGCAGTCCCCTTTAGTCAGCAGAGCATACAGATAATGTACAGAAAGGGGAAAAGTGAACCATGAAAAAATGTCCATATAAATCTCACAAGTCCCATCTCATGCAGCTTTCTGATTCTTGGGACACCATCTGATGCCTCTATTACAGGTATGATCTCTGAGCAATTCTTCTCAGCTGATTCTCCTCTTTAGATCCTCTTCCTCAGTTAAAAATCTTCTACAAAATTGATCCTAACATGACTTTAAATTGCTTTGCCAATAAGCAGATCAGATAATGAAAGTTAACTCAAATCTTATGTCTCTATTATTAGAAAATGAAATTTGGAATCTTTTAGACTACAGGCTTTTACAATTTTTATCCAGTTGTTATGTTGATATATATAGAAAACTCAGATAAAAAGAGAAAATTAGAACCCAATTTTTTTTCTTTGCATTATTCAGTCCCCAATTAGGAGGATGAGATGCCCTTAAGCTATCTCAGAATTCTTTTTATAAGATGGACTCCAGTACAAAAATGAGTTCATATAAAAGTTCCCAGATTAACTTCAATTGTAACAAAATACTCAGGGATGATATGCAAAAATATAGTTTTAAGACAGTTCATATCAAGTAACATTTTCAGCTTCTAGCCATGTTCAAATGAATAATCCCTTATAAATGTGGCTGTCTCTTTAAGGCATTTGTAAAATAGACCACAAAACTATGCTGATTTTCCTTTCCTTAACAAATAACAAAGACAATTGTGATATTAACAAAATATTAAAATCATATCCTGGTTTCAAAATTCTTTGCATCAATTGCCTAATTATCCCAATGGGGATATGAGAAATTAAAGGACTTTACCTTACACTGAAATATATAGTTAGTGACAGATGTCATGGCTAAATACTTAATTGTTAGTTATTTGGAATATAGAAAGGATAAAAATTCCAGGCTAAATAGCTCAAATCTTAACACCTGCATCTTACTGTATTAACACAGATGTATTCCAATATTTACCTGAGATAAGGACCCAATATTGTGTTCATCACATAACAGCTGACATGATTATAGGAAGTTACCATAAAAAAATAAGGATATAACCATACAGCAAGGGAATAAATTTTTCCCTAATTCCATGACAGTTCCAGATAAAAGTTGTACAGACAGCCAGTTGCTTTGAGCCAGGCCCAAAGTCAGCCAGGTGGGCTATGTTTCTACTCCAGGTATCAGACTGGTGAAATTAAGTCAGGAGACTCCTACCTTACCCCTTACCAAAAGTTGTTTGCCCAGTCTTTCCCAAGACAACTCCAATTGCAGTTTATGTACATAAAACCCCATAGGGTTGCTGGCATCAGGGCTCATTGGCTCAATAGCATTCCTTCATGATCGTACCTGGAGTCCAACTTAGAATAATATTATTTAACAGTCCCATCATGTCTTAAATAGTAAGTTCCAATAATCAGTGTTTTTGGTGAATTCACCTCTCAAGGATCACATATGCTAGATAAGTATTCACTATAATCTCACATGGGTAATAGTAAGAAATTCATTACAGAAAAAATCACATCTTGATATAACTAGTACTTATGCTAAGTAAATGCCTTTTCACCCCGCATTTTGCTATTACACAAATGATTTTGCTTTAAAATACTTAATAACAAACAAAAAGACTTAGAATTGAATATATTAATCTAATAATCTCAAATTGTATACAGAGAAGAGATTAGACAATGTTTCATATGATAGTAAAACAGTATAACAGTTCAATTATTAACCACATTCAAATGGACATAAATACATGCTACTGCGCTCAAAATCCCTTTAAACAATGGAAACAACTTTAAGGTGACTCTTACTTAGTTTGCATATATTTCTATACATGTTCTAATTCCAGATGAAATAAAATCAGATTTCCTATTAGAGTGACATAAGAAAGTTCATAAATTATATTGTTTATTAACATAACTGACTGTACTCAAGTCCTATTCCTTAAAACAAAAGCAAAAGAAGTTTCTGAATTTAACCTCATAACAGATTCACATCTTTGCTTCACAAGTTTGTTTACTTTTGTCTAATTATACTTATTTTGAAAGAATGATATAATTCAGGATTTGTATTTTATACATTTGACAGATTAAAGCACCAATTTAACTATGGCTTAGGCCAACAAATTCAAATCAAAACAGCACGATTTTTCCTATATTGCAGCTTATTGCACTAGTTCAGATGCTTTGATATTACTTCAATAAGTAATAGATTCAGGATTACAATGGCAAGCTTTCGCTTTGTTTATCCTAATAATAGATGGACAGATCTTTTGGCATGGGAATGTCCAACCTGTCTGCCTTATTCCAAGAGACAGGTATGTCAGATATTTACTAGTCTTAGATCTCAGATATTGCTTCCATTGACTGTTGTCTGTTGATGGTTCTCTTAAATCACCCATATAAGGATGGTCCGAGGATACCACAAACTTAAAAATAAAGCTCAAAAAATTTTTCGGGGCAGCTAGGTGGCACAGTGAATAAAACACTGACCTTGGATTCAGGAGGACCTGAGTTCAAATCCAGCCTCAGACACTTGACACTTAACTGGCTGTGTGACCCTGGGCAAGTCACTTAACCCTCATTGCCCTGCCAAAAAAAAAAAAATTCAGGGTCCCATAAAAGCTTTCCCCTCTAACAATAAAGTCTAATCCTAGTAGGTTTGGACGTAAGTATTATCAGCATAAAAATATTGTAATACATTAGCTTACAAATAAAATTTACTATGCATTCCAAAATCACACAAATTTTTATAAAATATTTTTCGACATAAATCTTTCTAGAAACATTTTCTCTTAAAAACAGCTTAAAATTGGGGCAGCTAGGTGGTGCAGTGGATAGAGCACTGGCCCTGGAGTCAGGAGGACCTGAGTTCAGATCCAGCCTCAGACACATAACACTTGCTAGCTGTGTGACCCTGGACAAGTCACTTAACTCTTACCAAAAAAAAACCCAAAAAACAACAACAACAAAAAAAACCCCACAGCTTAAAATCTATCATATTAAAAGGAATAGCCAGTAAACTTTCATGAAGTAAATTTCTAAAATGATAGATATCTCTTATTCTACCTTAAAGTAAAAATAAATCTGTAAAATGGTAATTTGTTAATATTAAGTTGATGAAAATTATCTTTAACATAAATAAATCCTAAAAGCATTATAACAAAATAGGTTCCTAGTTATCATCGCCCTTTAGTTAAAAGGTATTTGCAATGGGGAAGAATTCAGTTTTGTCTAATGCAAAAAAGAAAATACCGAATTAAACTATACTTATCAACATAACAGAGTTTACCAGTCCTTTAAAAATTTTGCTCAATCTCATTTTCTTTCCTTTGTCTTTAATTATATCACTACAAATCAAGAAAACATTATATTCTGGAATCTTACATAGTAAATATGTGGCAATTTATTTAAATCCCTAGTAAATGATTAAGATATATCCCTCTCTAAAAGAATTTCACATTCACTTCTTAAAGCAAAATTAATCTTTTAAGAGTGGAGGAGTTTAAGACTAAATTGCTTCAAGATGTATATAACCTTCACAAATGATAGACAATAACTTTAGGTGAAATTTACTGTAGCTTATAAGTAGCCTTGAAATTTTCACTCCCATTTCACCACATAGAAAAACTCTTGTAGGTGGCTCTAAGAATTTATAACTAGATGGGTCTAAAAATACTTGTGGCTTTACAAAGGAGATTTTACAGGTATTTTTCTATAATTACCAATTTTCCCTTTTAAAAATATCCATGTAAATACTCGAATAAAACAATAACTCCGAGTACCTTAGTTTACAACCTCATAATTTTCATAACCAAATAGTTTTAGGCGAACTTCCTCTTAAATATAGGCAAAACTACCAACTTCACAACACATTGCTTCCTAACTCATTCTTTCCCATTTTAACAGTAGAGTTCTTAATCTAACAACCTTTAGATTATAAGAGAAATTGCTTTCCTACCATAGCTGATGCAATTGTTTACCAAATTATACACTATAAGAAAATTGAGAAACATAGTACCTTCAAATAATATTAGGAATTTTTAAAATTTGAAATAAAACCAATTAGTCAGGTGACCCTAATTTAGTTGAATGTGCTCCTGCTCTGTACCAGGTACTGCAGTTAAATATTTACAATCACGTGGTCCCCAAAACAACTGTGGGAGGTAGGTTCTATCATTATATAGAACTCTCTTGGGGTTTAAACTAGTAAATTTCTTAATTCCAAACAACCAATATCTTTTTTTTTGGGGGGGGGCGGGGGAGTCCTAATTTACCACAATAATACTGATACAAGAACACACTCATAGCAGGTTATTTCCTTTGGAGCAGATTTTGGCTTAAATCAAATCTGGATTTAAAATCACTAATGGTATCATTTTAATTTCTAAGGCCCAATACTCAGTACTTTAAAAGGAAAAAAAATTATCCATAAATTCATATAATACCTTTGTTAAAGAGATGTGGTGACAACTTTCCAGCTATGTATAAATTTGTTTCCCATTGCCTCTAACTATGAGACTTATCAGATAACAAGCTTTAGAAAATTAAGAAAAACTATGTAGAGAATTATTAGAAGCAAGGGAACCTAGAGGATACCAAGAGAATAAAAACCTATGTTTAGTAAAGAAATATAATAATTAAAACTTGAGAATTATTATATAAAAAACATTTTACAGATCACAAAGGAAAAGAAATCTTTAACACTCCAGGTGGAATCAATCACAGTAACAGGATTACTTCTGTTTTATAAGAAATAAAAGAAAAACTTTCAATATGATATTTTGGGGAGAGAAGATTGCTTAACACCCCAAAGATAATGGAACAGGGAAACATACGTTCAAAGGGAAGGCATTATGTCATCAACAGAGCCAAACAATTAGAGAAAAAGCCAAGAATAGGATTGGGCTTCCTAGACTTTGCTACATACCAAAAAAAACAAAACAAAAAAAGAAAGAAAGAAAGAATACTTAAAGTCATAAACACCAACAGAATGAAAATCTGACTTGGTTCAGATGATTTTTAAAAAGGAAGAACTAATCATAATTCCAGTTAAGGTAGTAATAAAACTCCATTTCTTTGTAAAACATGAGGTATAAAATATGGAGGCATATTTTAATTTCAAGTTTCCTTTAAAAGTTTAAGCACCTCCTTCTACATGAAGCATTTCCTGATCTACCAGCTGCTAGTATTCCCTCTGCCAGAATTGCTTTGTCTCTATTTGTATATGCCTATATGTGTAGATATTGTTGCTCCACCCCACCCTCCACCATGGAATGTTAGCAACTTCATTTTTGTCTCTTTATGCCTATGCCTAGCACAGTGCCTACTTTTTTTAGTTGTTAAACTTTACCAGGGCCAGTCATGCCTAAGTAGAACTCATATTTAATCTCCTTTCATCTAATTAGTTTACTAATTGTTCAACCAGTTAGTTTAGTAATTGTGATCTCAGTTTTGCTATTATCTGTGTAGCTTTGCTACCCTCTGTGTGACTTTGGGAAGGTCTCTTTACTTCCTTTGATATGTTTTCTTCACTTAGAAAATGTCAAGTTTAGATGAACTCTGAGAATTCTTCTGCCTCCAACATTTGACAATCCTATGAAGTAATAGGGCTTTCAAATAAGGAATTTTATGCCATTCCTTCAGAACTGTAAGCTCCTGGATGTCAGGACACATTTCTTGTTTTAGTGTCTTAGGGCTTAGTAGTGTTTTACGAAAAGTGTTTATTTAAGATATTGTGTTGTGTTACCTTCCAGTGGGACTGATGTTCAACAATGCAGAGAATTCTTCTCAAAACAGTATGTCTAGTTCTGAGTATTAACTGGCTACAGGTTCAAAAATCATTTTTCCCTCTAAGTATATTATACCAAGAGTTCTTTGCCTTCATACTAGATGACGCTGTATTTTTCACAATAGGTATGTTAGGTGGTCCACAGTATCTTGCCAATATTTCAGATAAATTACTAAAACAATAACCAACTTGTCCCCAAATCAGAAATTTTCACAAAATCTCAGTGACTGTGGTCAGAAGTTTTTTTCCTACTAAAACATGCCAAAGAGATAATAAAAGAATAAATTTACAAGCTCAATCACTTTGGAGACTGGTCAAAAGCAGGATATCAGGAGAATCTTGTGAAGTACTTAATAAAAACAGACAATCCTAGGTAACTTATTGCTAAACCATGAATTTCTGATTCACGAGCCCATGGTAACTGAGAGCTAGGTCCCCACTTCAAGCAAATAGATGCTTCCTGAAATGCTTTTTGTTTGCTGAGTTTTCTTTTTGTTTGGTTTGGTTTTGGTTTTGGTTGGAGGAAGAGCAAGCCGATAGTGGAGTGTTTGCTTCCCCTGCTGAATTGGATATGCTTTATACTTAACTAGAACATATAACTTCTGAACCAAATGAATATTAAACTGGGAATCACTAATCTTGTGCTTCTCTATTTAGCAGAATGGTCATGATTTAACTGCTATACCTCAAAATACTTGTAATGTGTGGCACGTGAATATAGAAGTCCTTCCAGAATGGATGAATTGTGTGCTAGAAAAGGTAGGTGTCTATTTTTTAGACCAAAAACCATATAAAAAAACACAACTTTTAGTAGATTTTTGTCTCTTTAAGCTCTTTGACATGGGGGATTTGTTCTATTTGGAAGAATTTGGTTTAGATACTTAAAGAGCTACATGTCACCCTTTGCTCCATGTAGTATGCCATTTGTGTGTCATCATACCAAGTTAGAATGCCCAAAGTATTCAGGTGACCTTAAAACAATGGTAGAAGTGTTGCAATCCCTTTGATAGCATAGGTGTTGTAGGGTTTACCAATCAAAGTTAAGAATGTCTAAGTTTTAGCCAGAATGCTTTTCCTCTCTTCCACCATATATGCCCCATAACTATTTTTATTTCTTCTTTTTTTCTTTTCTTTGTTTTTTTTTTTTTTTGAGGCAATTGGGGTTAAGTGACTTGCCCAGGGTCACACAGCTAGTAAGTGTTAAGTGTCTGAGACCAGATTTGAACTCAGGTCCTCCTGAATCTAGGGCCGGTGCTTTATCCACTGCACCATCTAGCTGCCCCAACTATTTTTATTTCTAATAGTACAGAATTCTTGGATAAGGTCCTGAATGTGTTTTGCATTATAAAAATAATAAGTTCCTGAAAAAAGTTGTATTTGAGTTTGAACTTTTGAAAAGAAAATAATTTTCACTGATTTGCATTATAGTATCATGAATGTATATTTTATCACAGTTGGAAAATAAATTGTCCTCAGTATTAAAAAAAACACTGGGAAACTTTTAGAATTTAAAGGGAAATTTCTAAGTTTCGGGTCTAATAATAGTACTCTAATCTTATTGAAGTTAAGTTAAACCACTTAAGGGATCCTTGCATTTTTGGAGGAATGCCTAGGTATTTTCAGCCCTTTACTAGGTAAAATAGGGGTCATGTCACTCTATAACAGTACAAACAAATTTTTCTTTTGAGCTTATTTGTTATTTCATTCAGCAAACATTTATTGAACACCTGTTGTGTGCAAGTTATTCTGTTAGACATTCAGAGGTTCATAATCACATCTGTTTATATTAGATCAAATAACTGATAATGATGATGATTATATTCTTTTCCTCCTGAATTTATCTTCATTATTGATGAATCTTTACTTAAGATTGGCTCCTGATTTTTACTACTCAAGAATAATGCAGAAAAGTGTCAGAAGTAGCTTGGTTTTTTTGTGAGACCTAAACATCAGATAAGCCAATGAAGTGTTAAAGATCCTACAGTCTGTCCAGCTTTCAGTAATTCTAATTTGTTAACAGATCAGTCCCTTTAAATTTGTTTTTAATAATATAAAAATAAGGTGCTGTATTGGTTAGGGAACTATTAAAATGTGTTAAGTAGTTAGACATCCTGCTCTGAATATCTTTCAGGGCAAATACTCTTTTTTTAATTAAGATAATTTAATTGATTCTACTATTGTTTATTAAGTACCCCATACTTGCAAGGCACTAGGAATACAAAGACAATATCTAGGAACTTTGTCCTGAATACATCTCCCAGAATTCTTCTGGAGCATCTTCTATTTGAGTAACAGTTCTGTGCTCAATTCATTTCTGAAATTCTCAAACACTACATGAATGTTTTAGGAAAAAATACTGAGTTTCTCATTAAGCTAGAATCTTATTGTTAAACTGTTTGTTATAGAGTAGAATTAGTAATATGGTCAGAACATCTACAACAAATTCAGGCATGTTACTGAAATACCAAAAGGAACTTTATATGGTGGTTTTACCCATAAAGTGATGCAATGGAATGGCCCCTGAGTGCTCTGTCGAACTTAGGTTCTGTTATCCTCGAGGATATATATGCTTTTAATTTCATTATATTTGCAAGTTGCATGCAAAAATGAGGTATTACTAGTTGGAAAAGTCCAATCTGGATTCAGCCAATTTGTATGAACAAAAAAAATTGAGAGATTTGGGTAGCCTTGTCACATTCCATAGCTAGATTTTCAAGATCCCCCTCCCCCACAATCTGGTACTACCTTACCTATCTAGCCTTGTCTCATTCTACTCACTTTCATACACACTGTGTTATACTTCCTTTATGCCTTTGCTCATATTATTCCCTCCCTATGCCTAGAAATGCTCTCCTCCCCCAAATCCTGCTGTTTCATTTTGAATTCCGACCCCTACTTTTTTTAATTTATTTTTTTTTTTTTAGTGAGGCAATTGGGGTTAGGTGACTTGCCCAGGGTCACACAGCTAGTAAGTGTTAAGTGTCTGAGGCCGGATTTGAACTCGGGTACTCCTGACTCCAAGGCCAGTGCTCTATCCACTGTGCCACCTAGCTGCCCCCTCAACCCCTACTTTTAAAAGCTAACTCAAAAGTCACCTTTTCCACAAAACCTTCCCCAAATCAGTAATGACTTGCCTCACATTCTGTATTAGCACTTTACTCACTTCTTTTTTGTAATTATTTTTGTCATACATGCAAAAAAGAATAGGATTTTTTAAAGGCAGTAGCAAACTAGGCTAAGAAACTGCATGAAGGAACCCAGGAAACGTGGTGAGACATTTGGTAAGGACTAGGATAGACAGAAATAGACGTAATGTTGTAATTGTAGTATATTACAGACCACTTGGATAGGAGGAAATAGATGAGTTTGGGGACCATATCACAAACCTGGAACAGAGGAAAACTGTAGTAGTAATGAGAGAATTGAAATATTCTCATGTCTGCTGCAGACCTCTATGTGCCAAAAAAGAGGCACCTAATAATTTTTTCTTGATCTATCTTGTTTCAGCTTCAAAAGAGGAAAGAATAATGAGACATTCTTTACTAGATCAGTTCTCACTAACAGGGAGAAACTAGTTGCAGGGGGAAGAAATGATGGGGATATTGTAAAGGAAATTGAAGAAAAGAGGAAATTTGGCACGTACCCTCGATTTTATGAAAGCAGATTTCAAAGCATTTAGAGGGAAGAGTAGAGTGCTATGGATAAAATTTTACAATGAAAGTTAGCACAAGAGGGGATGGATACTCTCAAAAAAGACATTTTGGTGGCAGCTAGGTGGCACAATGGATAAAGAACTGGCCCTGGATTCAGGAGGACCTGAGTTCAAATCTGAGCTCAGGCACTTGACCCTTACTAGCTATGTGACCCTGAGCAAGTCACTTAACCCACCAAAAAAGACATTTTAAAGACAAGGAATAATTCTGATAAAAAAAGTTGTGGATTTCAAAAGGAAATGTATAGAAGGTAGAAGCAAAGACAGGTAATGCAATATAAAAACAAAATTGTTGTATAGACTTTTAAAGTACTTAAAGTTCTGAGTGAAAAATGCTAGTGAGGACTAGCAGTGTTAAGGATAACAGCAGCAAAAGGTTTTTTGTTTTGTTTTCAGAGCTATTTTAGGATAAAGAAAAACAAAGAAGTAATATATTTACGGGTCAGTGTGGATGATGTAAAAATAATAAATAACAATAAAAAAGCAGAGGTGCTTAACTGTTTTCTCTCCCAAGAAAAATGACCTTTTGATTGGAGAGGGTAACAGGTAATTGAAACTCAAAATAAGTAGGGTCATTACTAAGGGAGCACAAGTTTCTAGGTCAGCTGTTTTTGTGTCATGCATCCCTTTGACAGTTTGGTGAAGCCCATGGACTTCTCAGAATAATGTGTGGTTGTTGTTTTTTTAAATCATACTTGAAGGAAATGCCAGATTTCAGTTAGAGGTTAGTGAAAATAAAGATGTAATTTTTTTTTCTCAACCAAGTTCATAGACTCCCTAAAATCTATCACAAAATGTTTAGGGATTGGTGGATACCAAAGTAAGAATTCCTGTCCTTAGGTAAGCATAGATGAATTACATGCCAGGGTAATAAATTTTCTAGAAACCATGATTGCTGAACCACTGTCAGTGATATATGAAAGATCCTAAAGGTGTCACTGGACTGGAGAAAGGTGAATGTTTCAATTTTCAAAAAGAGAAAAGTTAAGTCTATAGACCATATACTAGTAAGCTTGACTTAGATTCCTTATGAAATTCTAGAATGTACAACTAAGGGGAAGATTTGTGAAAATCTAAAAAAGGCAGATTCAGAAAGGTTTCATGAAAAATCAGATTATATTTGACTAATTTTATTTTATTTTTGGCAGGCTTACTAGAACAGTACTTTCAGGGACTTCAATAGCTATAAATTTCAGCAAAACATTTGACCTTTCTCATGCTATTATTCTTTTTAAAAAGACATAGAGATACAAGCTAGGTGGAAATAGATTTGAAACTGGTGGGATTTTGATGGCAGGAAAAGAATAATATAATGACTGATGTTTGATGCCAAATGTTATATAGTTTGTTGGTACTGTTTTAGATTTTCGCTATGTCATCTCATATTTTGGCTCTGCCTCCTAGTTTTGTGATACTTGGGAATTTGACAAAAATGCCATCACCATCTATTCTTATCCAAATCACCGAAAAAATGTAATAGCATATGACAAAAAACAGATAGCTGGAAGACTTGAAAGGAGATTGCCTTCTAACATCAAACTTGAGTCTCATTATGATAATACTAACTGATGTCCTATGATTTCAAGTCAACAGATATTTATTAAACAGCTTCTTTTCACAGAAAACTCGCAGTTTCCTTTGCTGGATCTACATCAAGGATGGGAGCCCACTAACGATGGATATCCTCCAAAGTTCTCTCATTGGCCCTCTTCTCTTTTCCTTCTATGCTGTTTTACTTGTTGATCTTATCAACTTCCTTGGGTTTAGTTATCATCTCCTTGTGGACATTCTTACATTTATTTATCCAGCACTAACCTTTCTCCTATCTTACATTCCCTAGTGGACATCTTGTAGTGTATGTCTCAAATACAACCTGTCCAAAACAGAATTAATTCATTATCTTCCCTTCCAGCCTCCCAAAACCCCAAAACAAACCCCTTCTTCTGAACTTCCATTCAAGGACATCACCACCAGGTTGTGAACCTAGGTGTCATTTTCAACTTCTCTCTCACACTTACCCCACATATTCAATTTGCCACCAAATCTTGCCATTCCTACCACAACAACATCTCTCAAATACATCCCTTCTTACTGCTCACATAGCTGGTACCATGGTGTAGGTTTTCATTACTTCATTCCTAGATTATTACAGTTGCCTTCTGTTTCATCTCCCTGCCTCTGGTCTCTCCTCATTCTAGTCCAGTCTCTACTCACCTGCCAAAATGGTCTTCCAAAGGCCTGACCGTGTAAATCCCCTGCCCCCAATTCAATAAACTGCAGTGGCTATTCTCTTTAGGATTAAGTGCAAAGTCCTTTGGCTTTTAAAGCCCTTTCTAACTTGAACTCTTCCTGCCTTTCCAGTCTTCTTACACTTAGTCCTTTCTTTATGCTCTATGATCCAGCAATACTCCTTATTGTTCCATTAACATGATATTACATCACCCAGCTGAACATTTTTATTGCCTGCCCCTTATGCTTGTAATTCTCTCTCTCACTTCCACCTCCTGCTTTCCTTGGCTTCCTTCAGGACAGTTCCAATTCTAGATTCTCTAGGAGACTTTCCCCAGTTCTGCCCTACCTCTCACTTGCTAGTACCTTCTCACTGAGGCTACCACCTATTTGTATCTTATGTGTTCATACTTATTTGCATGTCTTCTCCCGTATTATATGAGCTCCTAGAGAGCAGAGACCATGTTTTTGTCTTATTATATCATCAGAACTTAGCACAGTGCCTGGCTTATAGTTAGTACTTAACGAATACTTGTTGTCATTGATGATGATGCTAGATAAAGCACAGGTTCCAGCCCTCATGAAGTTTATGTACTCTGCTCCACTGCCAGTGGGGAGATGGGGCACACAAGGAATCTCAGAGTTGGAAGTGATCTCAGAGACCATCTAATCCTACTCATACATTGCAGAACCCCTTCTTAAAACATATCCAACACATGGTTATCCATCTTTTGCTTGAAAAGACCTTCAGTAAGGGAAAATTCCCTTCCAAAGCAACATATCCAACTTCTTGATGATTTCCTCACAGAGCATAATCTGACCCTCTTCAGCTTCCACCCGTACTGTAGTTCTTCCCCCTGGGATTAACAAGGAAAAATCTAATCTCTCTTTCACATGATAAATCCATCAGGTACTCAAAGATGGCTGATATTCTCTTTCCCTTGACACCCAAGTCTTCTCTTTTCTAGGGTTGCATGACCCAGATTGTGTAGAGCCTTGGATCATATCATATGAACAGCAAATGGAATTGAATGTGTAAAAAAGTCTTACATTTGGCTTTAAAAAATGAAAAAGTATAAGGTAGAAGAGGTGTGCTTAGATAGCAGTTTAACTGGAAAAGGTCTGGTCATTCTATACTATGAGCTCAGTATTGGTCATCATGGTGGTGTAGCATTCATAGAGCTATCTTCTCTCCTAAGCTGTATTGAGAAACATTGTATTCACGACTGTTGTATTCTGACCTGGTCATACTGGACCCAGAGTATTGTTTTCAGTTCATGGTACCATGATGCTGGTCATGCTCCTCAGGGTGCTCCCCAGCCTAACAATGTCCTTCCTAAAATGTGTCATCCAGAATTTAATACATTCTTTGTACAGAAACTGCTTAATAAATATTTGATTACTTGAATTGATAGGATATAAGTCAGCATCATCAAACTGGGCAGCTGAAATTCAGCCAAGTAACAAGAGATTCTACAGACCTGGTTTGCACAACAGGACATAGCTGTTCCAATTACCTGAACAATGACAGCATTCAGGACCAGTCTCATGCTTAGGCTTCTTGAGTGCTTACATGGCTTAGATTAGATAGAGTACAACCAGCCTTTACCATTTGTTCTGTTTTTGTTTTTTGTTTTTATTATTTAAAAATTTTTTTTTAATTAAATTTTTTTACCATTTGTTCTACCTGTGCCCTGCAGTCCCCCACCACAGTCATTTGATCTATTTAACTTTTTTCCTCATAAAAGTATTTTATTATTTTCCAGTTACACGTAAAGATAGTTTTCAACATTTGTTTTCATAAGATTTTTAGTTCCAAATTTTTTTCTTCCTTCCTCCCTTCCCTCCCCCCTCCCCAAGACAGAAAACAATTGATATAGGTTATATATGTACAATCATATTAAACATATTTCTGCATTAGTCATATTGTGAGAGAATAATCCAAACAAAAGGGGAAACCTCAAAAAAAAAGTAGAAACAGTATGGTTCAATCTACATGTAGAGTCCACAGTTCTTTTTTTCTAGATGTGGAGAACATTTTCTATCATGAGTTCTTTTGAATTGTCTTGGATCATTGCCCCACTGAGAAGAGCCAAGTCTATCACAGTTTATCATCATACAGTGTTGTTGTTACTGTGTACAGTGTTCTCCTGGTTCTGCTCATTTCACTCAGCATCAGTCCACTTAAGTCTTTCCAGGTTTTTTATCTGAAATCTGCCTGCTCATTATGTCTTACAGCATAATAGTATTCCATTACATTTAGATACCACAACGTGTTCAGCCCTTCCCCAGTTGATGGGCATCCTTTCAATTTCCAATTCTTTGCCACCACAAAGAGAGCTGCTATAAATATTTTTGTACATGTGGGTCCTTTTCCCTCTTCTGTGATCTCTTTGGGATACGGACCTAGCAGTGGTACCACTGGGTCAAAGGGTATGTAC
Organism: Dromiciops gliroides; assembly: GCF_019393635.1. Taxonomy (NCBI): domain Eukaryota; kingdom Metazoa; phylum Chordata; class Mammalia; order Microbiotheria; family Microbiotheriidae; genus Dromiciops; species Dromiciops gliroides. Next base: position 389,725,303 of record NC_057861.1, on the reverse strand, counting down.
AGTCGCATAGCCCTTTGGGCAGAGTTCCAAATTGCTCTCCAGAATGGTTGGATCAGCTCACAACTCCACCAATAATGCATTAGTGTTCCAATTTTTCCACAGCTTCTCCAACATTTATTATTTTCCTTTTTTGTCATATTCCAATCTGATAGGTGTGAGGTAGTACCTCAGAGTTGTTGTAATTTGTATTTCTCTAATCAGTAGTGATTTAGAGCATTTTTTCATATGGCAATAAATAGCTTTGATTTTTTCATCTGAAAATTGCCTATTGATGTCCTTTGACCATTTCTCAATTGGGGAATGACTTGCATTCTTATAAATTTGATTTTGTTCCCTATATATTTTAGAAATGAGACCTTCTTCAATTTCTTTTTCTAAGATGGGCTTATTTAGGGGTTTTATTTCCTCTTCTATTAATCTGGGAAGTTTATATTTTTGTAAATATTCATCCATTTCATTTAGATTGTCAAATTTATTGGCATATAGTTGAGTAAAATAGCTCCTGATTATTGCATTAATTTCCACTTTATTGGTGGTGAATTGACCCCTTTAATTTTTTTAAATAAAGTATTTTTTTTCCTGTTACATGTAAAGATAGTTCTCAACTTTTGTTTATACAAGCTTTCCAATTTCAGATTTTTCTCCCTCCCTCCCTCCCTCTCCCCTCCCCTAGACAGCAGGTAATCTGATATAGGTTATATATATATATATATATATATATATATATATATATATATATATACACACACACACACATATAATAACATTAAACATATTTCTGCATTAGTCACGCTATAAGAGAAAAATCAGAGCAATGACGAAAAACCTCAAAATAGAAAAACAACAGCACCAAAAACAAAAGAAATAGTATGGTTCATTCAGCATCTTTACTGAATGTATATCTATACCAAATGTGTTTCTTATCAACAAAGTATTGTAGGATTCTGATTTTTAATCCACTCTGCTATTCCGTTTTATGGGAGAGTTCATCCCGTTCCCATTCCCAGTTAAGATTACTAATTCTTTATTTCCCTCTATCCTCTTTTCCTCTTTGTTTGTACTCTTTTTTTCCTCCTTTCACCCTATTCCTCCTCATCCATGTTTTGCTTCTGACAACTGCCTCCCTCAATCAGCCCTCCCTTTTATCAACTGCCCTTCCTTTCCCCCCTTTTTCCCCTGCTTCTGCCCCCCCTTCTTTCAGTACCACTCTATTCCCCTTACCCTTTTAGTTCCTTAAAGAGTAAGCTAAGTTTCTTTATAGATATTGGTGTGTATGTTATTCCCTCCCTGAACCAAATCTGATGAGAGTAAGGTTGAAACTATGCTCACCCCTCCCTTCTTTCCCTCTATTGTAATAGGTTCTTTTTATACTTCTTTATATGATGTAATTAACTCCATTCCGCCTCCCCCTTCCTCTGCTCCCTGTAGTCTCCTTTTATTCTGCTGCTTAAGTTTCTTTATATCATCACATCAAAGTCAATTTAATAATAATACCTTAATTGAGATACAGATCCCAAGAGTTAAAAGTATTATCCTCTCTCATAGGGATGTAGACAGTTTAACCTCATTGGACAACCTTTTTTCCCTCCCTATTTACCTTTATATACTTCTCTTGATTCTTGTATTTGGAGATCATATTTTCTGTCTAGTTCTTGTCTTTTCTTCAGGAGACCTTGGAAGTCCCCTATTTCATTGAATGTCCATCTTTTCCCCTGAAAGATAGTGCTCCTTTTAAGCATTCCTGGACCTTGCCATCCACTTAGCTGATGTCCCTTAGGACTTTTGCACCTTTCCATGTGCCTTGTTGCTAAACCATTATATGTCGTCCATATGTCATCTCCCACCCTTAGAGGAGAGGGGACGTTTTATGATCCTTTTGCCAGGGAATTGTTCACTTTTTCTATTTGTTTCCAAAGCAGTTAGGTGCTTTCACATGGTGGCTACTTAATAAATGCCCATTCATTCCTGGGAAGTTGTTTATATAACGGGGTTTTAGAATGCGAAGAAAATATTCTCCCTCTCCCCAGTTCTCTATTCACTGATGTGTGAAATTCTAGAAATGGGATATTAAACCTCATTCATTCTTTCATTCATTTTATTATTAAGTATATGCTTGATGATTGGTGTGATATAAATCCCATAATGTTGGATATGAAATTGTTCTCTATAAGCTTAAAATCCTACTTAGAAGTTTAGCATAAATTGCAAATATAACCCCCTGATCCACCAGAGGGGACATAATGACTTATGTTCACACTCAGGTAAAATTGACTTAGATAATTTCTTAAAAACAGTTTTGATTAGTGGAAGGGGGAGAAAAGAGCAGAAGGACATTGTTGGGGGAGAAGGCAAAAAAAAAAAAGGATACAAAAAGGAGGGACTGGTTATATGGTTATTTTAGTCTGTAAGGTCCTTCTTGATTTGGGGCATGCACTAAGCAAAACTGTGAAATAGCAGTGGTTTCATTTTGGTCTCCACCCACATTTCCTCTTCAGACCTTTTCCTCTAGTAGCCTTTACTCTGCTCCCTGAAATCTGTCTTGTCCCAGCAGTCAGCCTATGCCTGGCTCTTGGCTAAGAGTTTTTTTGTTGGGAAACCATATGATAAAAGAACCTCTCTGTGCCCCTTCAGTAATATTCTAAAGCAGCCATTTTAAGCCTGCTCAAAAGTATACCTCTAAACCAGGTGATTAAAGGGCTTTTCCACTTTGGGATGGAGCAGTTTCTTTCTGCTTGCCATTTCCTTCTCCAGCTCATTTTACAGATGAGGAACTGAGACAAATGGGGATAAATCACTTGCCCAGAGTCACCCAACTAGTAAGTGTCTGAGGCTAGATTTGAACTTAGGAAGATGAGTTTTCCTGACTTCAGGCCCATTACTCTGTGACACCTAGCTGCCCAAATCCTGGCTCAACTCCAGTTCTGGTGAAAGTGAAAAACACTTTCATCCTCTATAGCAGGGTTTCTTAAACTTTTCCCACTTCCTCCTTTTTGCCTGAGAAATTTTTATGTGACCCCAGGTATATAGATATATAAAATAGGTACACAGAACTACTTATTGTTGCCAAACTTTTCACATCCCCCACATTCATGATCCACAGTTTAAGAAGAGCATGTTTATTATCCAACAACAACAACAACAACAGTTAGTTGATTCAAGTCCAGAAGTGATTGTCATGGTATGAATTGCATTAATTCTATTTGGGAACAAATCCTAAATAAATATTGTTTTAGGTTGTTCAAAAGCAGACTTGGAAAAGGACAAGATATTTTTACTAAAAAACTTCGTACCATTGGTACCATGATTGAAAAATGAATATTCCTCCACCTTCTTCAGAAGTCCAGAAATACTTGTTCATGAAAGGTCCTACTTGTCCTTCTCTTCATAAACTTTTCAGGATTTTTTATGATACATGAAGTACCAAAACTTATAAATGGCAAAGGGACAGAAACTTTCTCTTTATAGATTAAGAATCCCTGGGAAAATATACTTAGGACTGGAAATATCAGGGTGGGAGAGGAGTGGTTCTAACCATTTGCTTCCAGTGAATAGAATATTTTTTAAAAGCTTAAAACCTGAGAGGCCTAATCTTTTTTCTTTAAAACATTTAGATTCAGATTGTTGAAATTTTGTTTCTGGTTGTATAGTATTTGGTGTTATACTAAATTTGGACATATATTTTTTATTGTATTTATCTCTTAGCAAAACAATTTAGTATTTATAAATGTTCTGCACTTTACATAATGTGTTATAACACTGCAAAGGTTCTGTTACTTCCTACAGTAACAATGAATATTTAAATCAATTCATTTTACTGCTAGTTTTTAAATTTTAATTTTAATTGTGTTTTACCTAATGGATACAGTCAGTTTATTTTAGTTATATGTAAAAAGCTGGGTAAAGCTTTATTCTATTTCTCATAAGAATTTGCCCCCCATAAAGCTTAGTATGAAAGAAATCTGCCACACTAGAATCTTTGAGACTTTACTTTCAAATTTATCTCTATAGATGAATTTATTTCCCAGGTTATAGATACACACTGAATCCATATTCAACTTGTGGGTAGATACTTAAGGATCCTCTTTTATACTACTTAAGAGTAATATTCAGATAATAGTTTTTGCAAAGTTCTTTCTAGAACTTTGGAGTTGCTTTTAATTCATTGAAAGTTCTGCTCCATTGGCTGCTTTTTCATTCAAGCTGCTTTTTACAAACAGAAAGCTTGTTTTTACCATAGTAAAGAAAAGTTTCACATAGCTGTTTCTCTCTTTCATTCATTCATTCATTTGATCTTTCTCTCACACACACAATTAATGCATTGTTTTTGTTTTCTGTACCTGTAGGCCCAGTGGACAATTGGAAAACTGAATTGCCCATTTTGTGGGGCCCGTTTGGGGGGCTTTAACTTCATCAGCAGCCCAAAATGTTCCTGTGGTCAATTTGTAACTGTACGTCTTTGCAAGAGCAGGACAGATTACCAGCCTATTCCTGTAATCAGACTAACGAGACCATCAGTAAAATACTCGTCACTTTATAGAGTTCAGTCAGGCCTTGACAAGGAGAATACACTCAAAAGTACAGGTGTTGCCTGGGAGAACAGAAATCAAGGGCTTTTAAACATGGCCCAAAATAATAATGTTCCCGGAAGATTAACTGAAGCTCTTTGCCTGGAGGTGCGATCAACCAATTTTGAGAGGAAGAGTGAAAAACTGCACTTCAAAGCATCTAATCCAAAATACTGTCTTTTTGTGCCCCAGTCTGTGAATGACAGATGCAGTATAAGAGCTTTTCATAGAAAATCACATAGTTTGGATCTGAACATCAGAGAGAAACTGGCCTTATTGCCTACTTTATATGAAACACATGGTAAGATTCCTGCCTGTAACAGGCTAAATGAAACACAGCCTTTTGACCCTCATGGCTTGTATGTAGGTTCTAGTAAAAATAGTCATTCCTCTCCGGATTCATCCAGTTTTGATGGTAATGGGCTACTGCAAAGATTTTCAGTGCCTTCCTGTAATACTCTAAGACAAAGAGAAGAAGAGTTTCAGTGTGGTTTAGAAGCTTCCATTGGACATGCTCACCATAATACTATAGATGAACTGCCTTTCCGGATGGACTTCCCTGTAGCTGTCAGTGGTGTGGATGAGCCTGGTGACCAGGAGGAAGGCATTGCATCTATTGGCTTCTTACAATCTGCTGGCTTCTCCTTGGGTGCCATTAATCAAAGGCTAAGCAAAAGAGAGAGAAACAAGTTAAAGAATCTGAGAAGGAAGCAACGAAGACATCAAAGATGGCTCCAGAAACAGGTAGGAAAATTTACACTACATTGTACTGAGGGTGGTGGTGGTTGTTATTGGGGTAGAGGGAAGCATCTTAAAATGTTTGGATTTTCAAAAGGCTTTATTTAAGTAATACTTTATGAATATAAAGCACTAGGACAACTGATATTTATAGCTTTATTTCCAGGCATAAGTATTGTAGACAAGTGTTTTGAAAAATTACTCATGACTTTACCAAAAAGTACTAGTAATATTTAGGTAGCAATGTTAGGTTTCACAAACTCTTTCTCAAAACCCCCTAATTTCTCCACTATAAGGAGTTCTTAATTTTGGGTCCAAGAACCTTAAAAATATTTTTTAAAATAATTTGATATAATTGGTTTTCCCCATAATCTGAATGTATTTCATTATGTGCATTTAAAACATTATTCGAAGAAGGGAGTCTGTAGGCTTTACAAGACTTCTAGCAGGGTCCATTACATAAGAAAGGTTAAAAACTCTGCTTTCTGTTATTTTGTGATATTTTTCATAATATTGAGGTTGAATTGAAAATGGAAGATATGTTACTTATGACCAAGACATTGGTAATGTCTTTGTGAAAAATTTAAGACTATTTTATTTGTGTTGAGTGCCACTTGTATGTATGCAGTAGCATGAGAAACAACATGTTAAGTATATTAATCTGACTTCCTTTTGTTTTTTTAAAGAAATTTGTATTCTTGTTCCTAATACTTATGTAAAATAGAATGATGATAGTTTGATTTAAATATGCGAGGGGTTATGGACATTCGACAATAAAAATTGGTTTTTATGAACACTACATTGTTTGCTGTGAAAAGAGATGACAATGAAAGTATTTTTGATTTCATAAATTTATATGGCTACTCTTTGCAAATTTTCTTTATAATCGTATCATTTAGAACTACCCCCAAATAAATCAGGCTTCCTTTAGAAGTGCTGAGTGTGAGCAGGGACTGGGGTGGCTACCCTTCACAGATGTCATACTGGGATTCACATTTCGAGTAGTGTTTGTACTAGACCAGTTTTATTGTATTGAAAATGTAAAAACATTCTTAGCTCATGAGCTGTACCAAATGAGATGGCCAACCAGAACCATTCCTAGGCCCCTGGTTGTAAAAAAAAAAAAATAGGCAGCAGCCTGGGTTTTACCTTCAAGTTGTGGTTTTCTAACCCCTGAATTAGACTGTCCCCAAAGTCTCTTCCCAGTCTGATGTACTATTTTTCTGTAGCAATGAATCATTATCCTTATTAATCAACCTGTATTGAATATCAGTAATATCAGAGAATATATTGTTTATAACCAAGACATTGGTAATCGCTTCATAAAAATTCAAGACTATTTCATTTGTGCTTAGTAACATTTGTGTGTATGCAGAAGAATGGTAAACATTATATTAAACTTAAAATTAAATTTAACCAGAAGGGACTTTAAAGATAATTCATACATATTTAAACCTGAGCCCCAGACAGATGAAATACTTTACCTAGCATTATATAGCTAATAAGCTGGGACTTCTGACTCTATGCCTGGTGTTCTTCCTGATCCACATTGCTTTTTTGTTTTATTTCTATAGAACATATTTATGAGATAATGATCTCAATTTAAATAATAATTAATTTTATATAATGCTCACCAAGTGCCAGTCATTGTGCTAAGCACTTTAACATTTTTATTTCATTTGATCCTCTCAGGTAGGTGCTATTACTATCCCCATTTTACAGATGAAGTAATTGAGGCTAATAAAGGTTAAGTAACTTACCCAAGGTCACATAGCTAGTAAGTAAGTGTCTGAGACTGCATTTGAACTCAGGTCTTCCTGACTCCATTCATGGCACTCTATTCACTGTGCCACCTAATTTACTTTTTATATTGTTTCTGATTTACAGGATGCTACAAATAGATTCAGTGAAATAGTCATGTTAGGATCATATATCTTAATTTTCTCTTCATTGATGGTGAAATGAATTGTTCTTCTAAAGTACTTATCTTTTGGGGATTTGGAATAGATGATCCCAAAGTCCTTTCCAACTCTTAACATTCCAGGCTAGGAGGCAGAATCTACTATTTAATTTAGATATAAATAAAAAGTAATTTGATATTTTAAAATAAAAATTGGTTTACATTTGAATAATTATAATTGATTTTAAAAAGCTGCTAGTTCATGAGTCAGTTCTATTTTTAAAATAATTAATTTAGGTAAGCTTTTTTTTTCTTGTTTATTGAATTAATGGATTGTTTATGGATCAGTCAAAATGGTCATACCAGTAATCCTGTGTAGACATTGCCTATGTAATCCCAGAAAGATTACGTAGGCAATATAAAACAGATCTTCAACATCGAGATATGTGAAATGTGAAAGATTTTAAAAGTTAGAGATTATGTCATTCAGAAGTCTGAGACATGGGCGATACTTTCTTTGGAGCCAAGAAAAGTAAAAGAATCTCAAAGCTTATTAACCCAGATGGAGAAAGGAATGCTGGAAAAAAAGTAAAATATCTTCAGAAAGCTGATATTTTAAGAAGTTACCTCAAGCTGTGAATACTTAATAAGGATTGTTAATATTTGCACATTATTAGTAATAATTTTTTTTACTTTGATGGATCTCACTGATATGGATGATTTCTCCAGTGGTGCAGATTACAGCTCTTTATCCTGTGATTTCTGTCCATATTGTCTAATGGCATAATCTATGCAATTTGAGATAAAAAGTACGTATATGTGTGAGTAGTTATTAATATTATCTTAATTGTCTTGTTGAGGTAATCAGTAATGAAAATGAGCACGTATTAATCAACTACTATACACAAGTCACTGTACTGAGCACTATGGGTATAAAGACAAAAAGTAAAAAGAAAAAAAACCAAAAGCCATGATCCTGTAAGGGAGCTTACATTCTGTAAACAGCAGGTAAACAAGAACATAAATACAAAACAATTTGAGAACAGAGGGGAAAAACACACTAACAAGTGTAAGGAATAGGAAAGGATACCTATAAGAGGTATCACTTGAACTTTGAAGGAAGCCAGGGACTTTAAGAGAATGAGGTGAGAAGTCTTTTGCCAGCATAGGTAACAGTCTTACATACAGATGTGGAGATAGAACTTAAAAGGCCAAGTTTAGGGAATAGCTAATAGTAGAGTTTTAATAGAACTTAGAAGGCACGAGTAATGGGGAAATACATCTGGAATAGTAGGTTAGAGATTTCCTTCCAACAATATCATCCCTTCTTTCAAATATTTTGAAACTTATCCCTCAACATTTCCAAAATAGCGTTGCTTCCTTTCTATATAAAAGTCGTTGTCTAATTTAGCTGTTGTCATCTCTGTTGTTTTTAGTGCCATTTCTATTTGTTCATGCAGTACGTAAGGGACTGGAATGTTATAATCCAATTGTGATGATTCCACTATTATTGATGTAGATAGAGTTACTGGTCATAGACATCTTGACAAGTCATTTCATTTTTCATCTTTCCAGTTTCATTTTTAAATAATCTTGGGGTAATTTGGCTTAGTTGAGTCTCTTGTCAAACTTGCTGTAGACTTTTTCTCCACAGCTAATTTTTAGTGTCCTTTTCATGTATGAATGTTTATACTTAACCATCTTCCACCAAAATATTTTATCAGTGAATTTATATTGTAAACCAATGTTGCTCTTGACTACTCTTGGTCAGAATCAAGTGTTTACTGGCTAAGGTGATTTCCACGTTCCTTTGGCCTCCTCACTGTGGTTACAGTTGGTCACAATGTGGTTACATTATTGGTTACACTATCTTAGGATCTGGTGAAAGTCTGTTTCAATGTACATTCTTTCATTCATTTTTCAGCAGCAACAGTTTGTTTCCGCCATATAATAAAATTTTTTGTTTTCTTAATTTGGTAATGCTTTAGAACTTGGCACTCTCAAGTCCATGGTCTGACCCTATGCAGACAGTTAATTCAAAAATGTTTTCCATGCTTTAACAAATCTTTTCAAATATAATACAGTTCTTTTTTGTGAGATGCTTAGTACCTGCCCTAACCTTCTCCCTTGACTAATCTTTCAAAGAAAATTATTCATAGCATATAGACAAAAAGACTCTGTATAATCTGTAAGAACTTCAGTCTGTTTTTTTTAAATTCTGAATCAGTTATTCCAACATATTTTTCACCATTCTACCCTGTACTCACCCTTACCATGAATGGCACTGATTACTTAAAGAATTGTCAGTTTTGACAGACCAGTTAAACACATTGGATTTTTAAAATCATGGAAAATAAGAGAAGCAATATATAGGAGTGGAAAGTAACAAATGCTTTTTTTCCAAGAAAAATAAAGAGAACACAATCTTTAAACTAAATGCCAGTGAATTTGATGTGGATTTATGGGAAAATTATGGAACAGTTCAGTTAAAAGACGATTAGTGAATATCTAGTAAAGAAAGCCATTATTATAAAGATATCTACAATGGATTCAAGAAGAGATCATGATTGACTAACCTTTCCTTTTTTTGATAGGGTTATTACTAAGATTGTAGATAGATCAGGAAAATGCTGTGGAGTGTAGTTTAACTAGATTTTAGCATAGCATAGAGTATCTATTACACTTCTTTTTTTGTTTGTTTGTTTTGTGAGGCACTTGGGGTTAAGTGACTTGCCCAGGGTCACACAGCTAGTACATGTTAAGTTTCTGAGGCTGGATTTGAACTCAGGTCCTCCTGAATCCAGGGCCAGTGCTCTATCCACTGTGCCACCTAGCTACCCCCCCTTTTTTTTTGGTGAGGCAATTGGGGTTAAGTGACTTGCCCAGGGTCACACAGCTTGTAAGTGTCAAGTGTCTGAGACCGGAATTGTACTCAGGTCCTCCTGACTCCAGGGCCGGTGCTCTATCCACTGCACCACCTAGCTGCCCCTCTATGACCCTTCTTGTGAAAAACATGGAAAGATGTTAGTTTTGTTTGACTGGACTCAAAAAGCAGTCATTTATCAATGGTAATGGCAACTTGAAAAGTCTCTAGTAGAGTACCCCATTGGTATCTGTCTCCTTGGTTACATCCTGTTTGACATGTTTATCAGTGACTTGGATAAAGATATAGATGTCATAGTCATCAAATTTGCATAAGATACAAAGGGCAAGAAGGATAACTAAGACATTGGATTATAGAAGCAAGGTCCGAGAAGACTTTGTAGGCTAAAAAATAAGGTTGAATAGAGCTTCATAAATGCTCACTCTGTCTCTCATCTGTTTCTCTCTATCTTATCTTTTTAACCTCCCTGGACCTCAATTTCTTAATGTATAAAATGCAAAAGTTATTTTAAAAATGTCCTCTAGGGTTTCTTCTGGTTCTAAGTTCATGATCTTATGATCCTTTTTATAAAGTAAAATTCATTGATTCCATGATTCTTTCTGTAGCACAAGATTTTCTTTACTAATCTTTTACAATGCTTATACTTTGGGAATATGTATTTATACTTTTAAAAATATTGTTTTGAACACCAGGGGGCACCAAATAATGAAAAATGTTGATTTCCATCAAAGAGCAAAAGACAAGCGGGAAAAGTGTGACAATGTATTTTTAGGCTCTTGATAGATCAAAATAGTAACAGTATTTGTGTCTAATGAGTAAGGGCTTTAAATGATAGTGGTATTTGATGCTGTGTTTGCCAAAAATCTATCAGCATTTTTTTGGGTTTTGTTGCGGGTTTTTTTTTTTTTTCTTATCTATTTTGGAGGGAGAGTTATTATAAACTTGCTGTAAGGGGGAAAATATTTGACTACTACCTTGGGCTAATGGTTCAGATAAATCATTTTTGAGTGAATGTTTTATTTGGTGCTATCAGTTTTACATTTTTGTATCAGAAGTATGGTTCTCTTGAGACTAGAAATAGCCCCTACATTCTGAAAAAAAGAAATGATGAGCTTTCATGTTCTATATACAGTATGACATTTCTAATGATATTGTCATAATACCCATTTATTCCTTTAGTAGAAACTAGATTAGAACAAATCTTAAGGAACCATACCTTCCTCAATTGTCAGTTATAAGGGTGTTGCACACCATGTAAACAGATTATTTCTTTATCACTTGTAGAAATATTTAAGTGTATGCATGTATGTGTACATATATAATATATATTTCCTTTATAAAAATTTGTTATAAACTTGACATTAATCTAATAATTGTAAACTTAATATGAAACATCAATAAGCCAATTAAACTCACTCCATATTTAGTTACGTTAAAAAACTATTTTCAACAAATAAAATGTCATAATTATGTCATTCAAACACATTTCCATCAAGACTTTTTGCCCATCTGTTCCCTTTTGTTTTTCTTATGTGTCCTCTTTTAAAATATTTTAAATTAATTTCAATTAATAAAAATATTGTCTCTTACCAGCCACTAGGAAGAAAAACAACCCTAAGCAAAACACCCATGTTATTCATACATGTATATATCTGTATGTGTGTATTTATCTATATATTTGTGCAGTTATGTGTGTGTATAAATATATATATATATAGTTAATTATATCTATAATTACATATATACTTATAGTAATATAATTAATAGTTACACATATAGTTATACATAGTTACTTAGATATAATAGATTGCTTGCTTGAGGGTATAGGAGTACAAGGATACACACACCCCTTGACTCTATCACCTCCTTCCTTATAAGGAGATGGGTAGCATGTTTGTGTGTTTTTTTTCTCTGATTTTACTAACTTCAATCTGCACCAGTTCATACTATTAAAGTTATTTTGTTTTTTTTAACTTGACATTATTTCATCAAGATCTTTGGATATTTCTTTTTTTTTTCTTTTTTAATGAGACAATTGAGGTTAAGTGACTTGCCCAGGGTCACACAGCTAGTAAGTGTTAAGTGTCTGAGGCCGGATTTGAACTCAGGTCCTCCTGACTCCAGGGCTGGTGCTCTATCCACTGTGCCACCTAGCTGCCCCTGGATATTTCTTAATATTGCTTACACTTGGCTATCCTAATTATATTGTAGTATTATGTCACATCAAAGGACCAATATTTATTTTACCATTTTTATGTTATCAAACATTAAGTTTTTTTCCAGGTTTTGTCATTTATAAAAATTGTTGGTGCTGTAAAATTTTTGAAAAGAAATTCCCCTTAACAAAACAAAACAAATAAACTCTTTTCATAACACATTTGAGTTATATATCTACCTAAAAATGTAATTCTGGGCTGAAAGGGGTGATTTTTTTGTAAGTTTCACTCTGTATTAATAGATTGCTTTTGAGAAAGTTTCTCTTAGTTGACAATTACATTAACAATAAATTAATATATTTGATTCCTCATAATCTTGCCAGCATTGAGTTTTGTTTATTTTAATGGTTTTTTGCCAGCATAACAGTTGTGACATGTCCTGAAATTATTTTAGTTTTCATCTCTGATCATTAGTGAATTTGAAAATGTTTTCAAGACTTTATTAACTATTTGGCTTTCCCCTTTCAAAAAATATTTGTATCCTTTGGCCATTTATCCATGGGGCACTGAGTTACTTTTGTAAATTTAACATTTTCTTATATAGTATAGAAGTCAAGTTATCTCATGTTTACTGTAAAGTTTCCCCAACCTTATTAATTTTCTTTTTATATTTTGTTATATTTTTATTTTAATATTACCAAGAACATAGTTCTTTCCTTAATAAGTTCTTCCATTTGTTTAATAGGAAAAAGTGACATCATAATTTAGATAAAAATATTTCCTTGCTTCCATCTTTTTATAGTCCTTATTTTCATGTATAAATGGATTATCCATTCCAAATGGAATTCTTTAAGGTATATGGTATGAAGAATGAGTCCTAATCCAGTTCCTGCCAAGTTGCCATTCATTTTCTCCATATATATTTGTTCAGTATACCAATATCAAGTAAGACAAAAAAGAGGAACGTACGAACTCCAAAAGTATTTGGCATTGTCATGGAAGATATTCAGTATAGAAAATGGATTTCCTATAGTTGATGAAGTCCTTCGCATGCTCCTAGTTTAGTGGACATTCTGCTCTACTGAATAAGATCCTTAATTACTCAGAAGAGTTTGGCTTAACTTATAGTCACACAATCATCCAATGTGTATTTATTAAACATCTGTTATATGCAGAAGATACAAAGAAGAAAATGGAAATAGCCTTGCCCAAAAGGAGATAATTTGAGGAAACAACTTTTACACAAATAAGTAAATACAAATTATGTATAACATAAAAATAATATGTGTGTATATCAAGAGAAACCTTTTAGATATACTGTCTATAGTTCTAACTATCTGTCTATTGAGTGTGCATATTTATTTCCCCCATTAGAATGTATATTCCTTAAGTGCAGGGCCTGGTTTTTTGTTTTGTTTGTTTGCGGATTTTTGCTTTTCTTTGCATCTCCAGTGCTTAGCACAGTGCCTGGAACATATTATTTGCTTAATAAATACTTGTTGACTGAGTGACTGGCACTTGAGTTGAGCCTTGAATGGAATTAGACACTCCAAGAGACAGAGGTGAAATAGTGGAGAACATTCCATTCATTGGTATAAAAACATGGGGACAGGAGTCAGGATGTTAGTTATGGGGGGAGGGGGATATTATAGTAACTAAGTTTGGCTAGAATTCAGTTTGTGATGGTAATGAGAAGTGTGGAAAGATAGATTTGAGCCATATTGTAAAGAGCTTTAAATGCTTCACAGCATTTTCTCAGCGAGAATATAATGCTGCAAGTCATGAACTACCATGAAGAATTAAAATGCCACCGAAATTCAATTCAATTGAATTCCACAAACATTTATTAAATGCTCACTATGATCAAGGCAATGTGCTGAGTGCTGGGGCATACAAAGACAGAAACAAAGATTAAATGGTAGTGGAAGGGTGGATGATAGGCATAAAGGGGCTGCAACATATTACCATTACAGAATTGCACAGGAGAAGCAGCATAAAATACATTTAAAAAGAAATATCTGAAAGTATAAAGAAGTGAGACTAGCCATGTATTGAAAGAAACAACCACTGAATATTCTGATATTAGTTTTCTTATTTCTTCTTTAACCAATTATAGTTTCATTTATTGTTTTCAATTTTCCATATTGTTTTCAACTTTCCCTGTTGTCATATAACTTCATTCATGTTAACCGTGATTTAATTCTTTTTTTGTGTTATTGCCTGAAAATACAGTATGTACAATTTTAGCTTAAAAAAATTTGTTATGCTTTTCTGTGATCTATGTGTACTTGAAAAATGTGTATTCTTTTTTCCCATTTATTTTTTCCATATATCTCTCCATATATAATAGTCCCAACTTATTAAATGGATGTTATTATTTTTATTTTTAAAATTTTTTGATGATGGAATGTTGAATTCATACTGTTTTTATGTTTTTTCTATTTCTTCATGAATTATTGTTAGTAACTTATTAATTTAATTTCAAAATTGTTTTTATAATTTAACAATAAACATATATTATTCATATTTCCTTTCATTATTGTGTAATGCCCTTGCCTATCTCTTTAATGTTTTCTAGTTTGAATTTTTTCATTATTTTATTTATCAGGACAACCATGTGTCCCTGATTTTCTCTTTCTACCTACATGATAAATTTTGAGAAAGCATGTAGCATGGTATAGTACAGTGGTGTTAAACTCAAATAGAAGCAAGATCTGAGGTCTCATATTGTCTTAGAAAACCACAAATTAACATTATCTATTTCGTGTTGTATTTTTAATTTTTTAAAGCATTTTCCAGTTCATTTTAAGGCTCCACTGGAGATATGCTGCTATTTTGACACCTCTCATATAATTATTGTTGTTTGTCCTTTGTTCTTGAAGAGGATCATGACATTGGGGTGATGTCATGGCTTGCTGTTAATTGGATTTAAGTGAGGGAGGGCTGTGCAAAGTCACCAGCCTCCTCTAGAGCCATCTGAGTCTGGTGGCAAGATATATATCAGGATATCTGGAGATGGTTCTGGATGTATAAGGCAGCTGGGGTTAAGTGATTTGCTCAGTTCACACAGGTAGTAAAGGTCCACATATCTGAAGCCAGATTTGAATTCAGGTCCTCCCACTTCAATGCCAGTGCTCTATGCAGTGTTCTACCTAGCTGCCCCTCTGGTATATTGGATTAGAGAATAGTGAGTCCATGTCTTTTTTTTTTTTTTTTGGTGAGGCAATTGGGGTTAAGTGACTTGCCCAGGGTCACATAGCTAGCAAGTGTCAAGTGTCTGAGGCTAGATTTGAACTGAGGTCCTCCTGACTCCAAGGTCAGTGCTCTGTCCACTGTGCCACCTAGCTGCCCCCTGAGTCCATGTCTTAGATCAAATTTCCCACTTTTTCTTCTAAGCTATATATTCTTCTTTCATTTTTTCCACTAGAACTTTTGTTTCATTTTTTTATTTCTTCATTTCTTTTTAGATAATCTGGTAATCCTTTTGGAAAATCCATCTTTCACTCTAAGTCTATACTTGGAGTTGTTATAGCATTTACTTGCTTTTTCTTTTGGGAGCTTTCTAGTTTTATAATAATTTTTTTTTCAAGAATAAAATAGTCTTTTATTTGGGCACTAGAGAAAGAGACTAAGAGGGAAGTCAAAGACTTCCCTTGAGGGGAGAAAATGATTCAAAGACATGATTCACTGAGACTCATTTCTCCTTCAACATAAGAAAGGCAAAAGCTTTTATAGCCCATAGATGGGGTGACGACCACCACCTGACAATGGAAAGTTCCCTTTGGGGGTGGAGAAAGCTTGAGTGAAGGGTGGTGGTCCTGACTTCTGGAGTTATCTCTGTCCCCTGGCTGGGATCAGGTAGCAGCCATGCCTAATGGACTTCCCTCCCTTACTTGTTAGTTGTGTCTGTCCTGATAGTTTAGCTTCTCAAGGAGAGTTACCCCAGACCCCTGACCCTGGCCAGTTTAAAATTTAATAGTCCCAAATTCCTTGATACATCCCAACCCCATATAATTTCCCACCTCTCTATATGAAAGGGGAAAAGGAGCGAAGATTCTTCTTCCATAATTGCTTCAATCTGAACGGTGTCAAAGAAATCACGGGGGGAGGGACCTGGTCTGGAGGGTGGGAGGAGATGTATATGTGTGGTGTGATTTTAGCCCTCTGTAACCATTTTGGAAATTAAAAGAATCCATCAGACTTAGTCTTTTTGTGGTTTTGCAGCAATTAACCAGACACAGAATCCTGGAGATTGATTGACACACAAATGCACCTAAGATAAGATAGCAAACTAAATAAAGCCCACTGCCAGTGTAGTAGGGGTTGATCTGACTTAAGGCCATGAGGGCTTCCTCTAAAGTGAAATGAGTCCAATTGGTTTGTTTGTTTCTTTTTTTTTTTCTCCCCAGTTTCCATGTTCCAAGGTCAAACTTAGCTCAATTGTTCAGATCATACCCAAAGGGAAATCCCTCAAAATATTCTCTCTCTAAGGCTATTAGTCTAATTAGTGCAGCCAAAGGGGAATCCCTCTGAATATTCTCTTTGCCCCAGAGGAGGGTCCAAACATGGTTTGGAAGGCTGGCTGAAGGAGTCACCAACCTACCCATCACCATCTTGTGGAAAAGCTGACATCCCCCCCCCCTTTCCTCTGGAATTTGGGTGAGGGATAAAGTCAGGCATAAGAGAATATATGAAAAAGAGTTTTTACCTTGGTACTGTGTTGAGAAGTGAGCCTTTACTCAGAGTCATCGATTCTGAAGGTCTGAGTGTGGTTCAAATGTCTGGCTGAGCTTTTCGTGAGGAAGGGAGACGCTGGGCTGCCCGTCTCCATCCTGTGGAAAAGCTGACCTCCACTACCTTTCCACAAGCAGGCAAGGGGTAGGGTTAGGCGGGAGAGAGAATAACTGAAAAGGGGGTTCTTACCTCTGGGTTTTTTGTGTCGAGAGGAAAGAGGAACTTCCTGTCCCCATGTTGGGCGCTAGAAATATGTCACAGGAGAAATAGGTGTTGGGGGTCCTTAGGTATTCCTCCTTAAAGAATTACACCCTTTCACACACAATTCAATTAATTAGAATAAAATAGTCTTTTATTTGGGTGCTAGAGAAAGAAACCAAGAGAGAAGCCAAAGATTCCCTTCGAGGGGAGAAAATGCTTCAGAGACATGATTCTCTGAGACTAATTTCTCCTTTATAATAATTTTTACTAGTGATTGGTGATTTCTTTGATTTATACATCTCTCTAACTTAAATTATAAAATAGGGTCTTTGTACTAGAGCCAAATTCTGCCATTTGCTGGGATTGGGGGTGGGACTTGGTGGGGGGGATCAGCTCAACCAGACCTCACTTGGGTCCCTGAGGTTTTCAAGCTGACCTCACAGCCCTAGGGTTAGACCTTCTTGGACTTTTGCAATTCAGAGTTTCATATCTTCATTGTCATCTCTTGTCCTTGTTGCTGTTGCTGATGCTGCTCTTATTGTTACTGGGCTTTTGTTTTCAAAAATGACCAGTGACATTACATGGATCATGTCTTGACTTGCCTATAAATTGGATTTAAGTGAGGTAGAGTTGTGTGAAGTCAGCAGCCTCACTCTTTTCCTAGCAGCATGAGCAAAGTCAAGAATCTCAGGGAAGAGTTTTAGGAATCTCAGAGCCTCAGGGTCTGAGGAAAGTGTTGCTGTGCTGGTTGCTTCCCTGCTGCAAACCCCTGGGGTTTCCAAAGTCTTTACCCTGGGACTTTCTGATTACCCTGGGGCTTTTTGATGAGCCTTTAAGTTTTCCCCTGGGAGCCCTCAGCTCTTAGTACCCTGACTGCTTTGTAGGCTACACATAGCCTTCATTCCTAGGTATTACCCTGTGGGTTTAGGCGTGACCTCCTTTTCCTAGAATCTACAGTACTCTGTCTGACAGTTTTGTTTGGTTCTGGGATGGAAAGAGTAACTAGTTCCTCAGTGAACTTCTTGATCAGTATTTACTCTTCAAAATTGAGACTTTTTCTGGAAAAGAATCAGAACAGTTAGCTATTCTATAGTCATTGAGGGGTCATCTGTTTCTAGTGTTTTGCTACCACACACACACACAAATGCTGGGATGGATATTTTCTCACAGATGGGACCTTTCAGTCTTTTAACTTTTTAGCATATATGCCTGTCACTGGCATCTTTGAATTAAAAGCTATGGATATTTAGTCACTTTTGAATTGAATTTGAAGTGGAATTCTAAATATTGCTCTCCAGAATAATTGGACCAATTCAGAACTCCACCAGAATTGCTATTAGTATGCCTGACTTTCTTTTACCCTTCCAAAATTGACTATATCCATTTTTTTCATCTTTGCAAATGTGCTAGTCATGAGACAAATTCTGAAAGTGATTTAATTTGTATTTTCTTATTACTGCTGATTTGGAGTACTCTTTAAGTCGATAGTTACTAGGTTTTTAGTTCGTTTAAAAGTGTTTGTTCATATCCTTTGAGTACTTATCCATGGGGAAATGGCTCTTGGTTTTTATGTATTTGCAATTTTCTGTTTATTTTTAGTAGCAAACCTTTATCAAAGTTTTTTAACGCAAAGATCCCCTTTTAGCCCCTTTCGTTACTATGGAGAGTTTCCCTTTTCCTAGCTTCATTGATTTTATTCATGCAAAACCTTTTCTATCTCATGTAGTTGAAACCATTTATCTTTTGTGATTTCTTCTGTTCGTTGTTTATTTTTAAATCTCTCCTATCCATTGTTGCTAGAAGTTACAACTTTGAATTATTAGCTTTTGAACTAGGTTGGTAACCATTTTATGGAATGGGAAATTGTGTCTTGATTCTTGCCTATTAAGTAGTAGTTGACTTCTTTCTGTTCTTTCTGCAGCATCTGGGGCCTTCTGTGCCATACCTAATTTTAGTGCAGTGCAGTGATCTAGCCTAGATGTGACAAATGCATATATTCCTATGACTAAGTCTGCCTCTGGAAGAAAAGAAGGCAATGTCCAAGGCATTGATAGCAGAAAGCATTTTTGGCCAACAAAGTGATCTAGGAGTCCAGGAGCAGTAATTAATTAGACAGAACTCACTGGCTCTGTCCCTTTGATATTCCGGGAAGGTTTTCCTTCAGTTTGAGGAGTCTCTGCATATTAGTCCCTTTCTGTTATTATTATTATTTTTATTAAGATAACAGTGTCAGGGTTCAGGACTTTGGGACTCTGAGGAATGAAAAAAAATATTTAAATACACATCCTTTTCATGACTATCTTTATATTTCAATTTAAAATTGCTAATAAATCAGTTAATAAGAATTTAATTACTTAATATTTTTCAGCAATTTAAAGCTTACTAGGCTCTGGCATTCTAGATTCTGAGCATTTTGATTGAATTGTGATAACAGGAAGTATATTCAAGGAAAAGAAAGTAAGATTTATCTCTTTGTCATGGTTTTCTTTCAGCCTTTAGTGATACTTTTATATTCTGAGATCTTTCTTTCAATAGTGAATTTGGAATAAGGCAAAAGGGATATTTAATATTTCAATATTTAAGTGGGCTTTATTGATGTACCATTAGTAGGGATCATAGCCTCTCTACACCCTTTCCTTCCCTGTGATTGTTTATATCTTTCTATAAATCTTTCACAGGAGATCTACTCAATATACTAGAGGCCTTCCTCTGTTCTTTTCACATTTTATGTCTACCAGTTTTATTTTATTTTATTTTTTGTTTTGTTTGTTTTGTGTGGGGCAATGAGGGTTAAGTGACTTGCCTAGGGTCACACAGCTAGTAAGTGTCAAGTGTCTGAGGCCAGATTTGAATTGAGGTCCTCCTGAATCCAGGGCCGGTGCTTTATCTACTACACCACCTAGCTGCCCCCCTATGTGTACCAGTTTTAAAAAGGCCTTTCATTCCTCATTTTTGCCATGTAACTGATACATCTGCTTTTTGGCTCCTATTTGTCTTTGGTGATTTAAAAAAATTTTTTATCACTTCTTACATTGGTAATATGCTGTTGCCTACTCACATCCACCATACATCATTCCATTGCTCTTCAGTTACCTTAAATTCTGATTCTGAAGCAAAGTTTTTATGGTCTGTGATTTGCAACCTTTTAGCATCACTTTTAGAGTACTTGTGTTAAAAACCAAATCAGCTATTGTGGCAAGGAGCAGCTTTGAATCATTGAAGCACTGCACCCTGGTCCCTTCCTACCTTTCCAGACTACTTACACACTACCCCTTTCAGTGATCCAGTTATACTAGATCCTTTCTCTACGTAGAGGAAGCTTCTGTCTTTGTGCCCTCTTTTTGTGGGTGTCCCATGAGTCTAGAATTCTTTCTCACTAACCCTCTGCCCCCTGCGTGGCAAAGTATGAAGAAGTATATATAGCCAATGCTGAAAAAGGTAGCTGAGAAAGCAGTATCATCAGAAAAGAACCAGGCCTCCATGAGTGCTAGAAAATGGAAGGAGTGAAAAAGGAGTAGAGCCCCAGTGGCTCCCAAGACATAGTACCTCTTCGTCAAGCCCAGCCTCAGGATCCATCATCCAAAGGAGTAACCCTTTTGGAGGGAGGCAGACTGTGCCAGGCAGGTTAAACCACCTTAATTACTCACACCTTGGTTTATATAGCTCAGGTCCCTAAGCCCAAGAACCTTGGAGATTATAGTACCCTTCAGACCTTGCTTATATCCTAGCCCTTGTGGCCATTATAAAGGGGTATGTATAATCCTTATAAGAAAGGAGCCCACTTCCATCCCTAAATGCACAAAGCACTAACCAACTGCCATGAATAAAGAAGTAAGCCTAAGAGCCCTGGGAAGAGCAGTGCCCTTTATGGACCAATGGCCCTATTTCCAGCCTGGTCCCTGAAACCCACAGTCCAGGAAAGTAATCTTTGTGAAGATGTGAACTGGCATCTGCCATGCACGTGCTGCAGACTCCCACCTCCACAGTCATTACAGCTCTTGGAATCCTGGGGAAGATATTCTTGCCACCAAAGTCTTTGGTATAGTCAAATGTTTCAACGTCAGAGACATGGTTTTCTTGATGAAAATGGCATTAAAGGAGATGCATTACCATCTATTTTGCTATTACATACTAAGGACCAATGACTCTTTCCATCTGATTTGCACCTGAAATCTCTTTATGTTTAGTCTCTATTCAAGATTTAGTCCTTTGAGAGCAGGAACTGTCTTGTTTTTCCAACCTTTCCATTTGTGTCCCCAGTGCTTAGCATAGTATTCTGTACTTAGTTCTTAATTGATGTTTTCTTTCATACATTCATTCATTTCTGGAATTCCTCGATTCCATCCTCTGTGGGCCATTTCCAATACTCCAAATTGTTGTACTTCCGCTACAAAGGTTGCTTATATATGATTGGTATATGTCTTAACAGGGTGTCCCAAAAGTCTTAGTAAAGATTTAAGTTATTAAAGCTATTTAAGCTATTAAAACTTAAAACTCTCCTGTGACTTTCATGACACCCCATATGTTCATGTTGTCTCTGTAGTTAGAATGGTAGCTCCTTGAAGGCAAGGACTGTTTATCTTTTATTTTCAGCCTTAGTATAGCATAATAAATATGTATTTGATTATTGTTTCCCAAATGTAATCCAGCTTATTTTTTTTTCTTTTTGTGAGACAGTTAGGGTTAAGTGACTTGCCCAGGGTCACACAGTAGTAAGTGTCAAGTGTCTGAGGTCGAATTTGAACTCAGGTCCTCCTGAATCCAGGGCCAGTGCCCTATCCACTGCGCCACCTAGCTGCCCAATCCAGCTTACTTTCAAGAGAAAGAGTACAAAATTTAGAGTTATACAATGTGTGTTCAAATTCAGGTTTAGGATCTTATTACCTGTGTGACCTTGGGTAATTCATTTCTTTGAACTTCAGTTTCCTCATCTGTAAAAAGAGGGTGTCAGATTATAGGACATCTGAGTTCACGACAAGCTCTAAATCTGTGACCCTATTTAATTCTGTTGTTCATTTGTAGTGCCTAAGATGTGGTTCTTGATGGGCCAACTGGTCAGTAGCATAATCTGATATGTATTTTTTTCCTATTGAATTTTTCATTACTTATTCATAGGTTTATATCTTTTAGAGTAGCCACTGGTTTCATTGAAGAAACCCTTGAATATTCTAGGCATTGTTGACATCTGTGCTATATGATATACAAACAGGAATATTTGGAGAGCCTCATCATCTCTTAGTAATTACTCTTTTATCGAGAATTTGCCAGTAATGCCCTTTTTGACACTGGCAAACACTTTTGGTGAATATGTTTTGTATTGTTTTATTCCTCAGATGATAGAGGATCATTGAATAAAATTTTCAGCCTTTAGTGAGTGAAGCATGTAACGTTCTCTTTTATTTTTTGAAAATGTTATTTTTTCCATTTACATTAAAATTTTTAACATTCTTTTTAAAGAAATTTTGAGAGGGCAGCTAGGTGGCACAGTGGATAGAGCACCGGCCCAGGATTCAGGAAGACCTGAGTTCAAATATGGCCTCAGACACTTGACACTTACTAGCTCTGTGACCTTGGGCAATTAAACCCCCATTTCCCTGGGGGAAAAAAAAAGAAAAGAAATTTTGAGTTCCAAATTCTCAACCTTCCTCTCTCTACTCTCCCCCTCATTCAGAAGGCAAACAGTTTGATATAGGTTATACATGTACAGTTATAGAAAATATTTTCATATTCATTATATGAAAGAAAAAGATCAAGAAAAAAAGAAAGTTTAAAAAATATCGTTTGATCTACATTCAGACTCCATCAGTTTTTTCTCTGGAGGTGGATAGCATTTTTCATCATGAGTCCTTCAGAATTATCTTATATCATTGTATTGTTGAGAATAGATAAGTCATTCACATATCATCTGCAGAGAGTAATAGTTTTGTTCCTTCATTGTCTATTCTAATTCCTTTAATTTCTTTTTCTTCTCTTATTGTTATAGTTAACATTTCTAGTACAATTTTAAATAGTAGAAGTGATAATGGGCACCCTCGCTTCACCCCTGATTGTATTGGGAAGGCTTCTAGCTTATCTCCATTACAGATAATGTTTTCTGATAGTTTTAGATAAATAGTACTTATCATTTTAAGGTAAGCTCCATTTATTCCTGTGCTCTCTCATGTTTTTTAATAAGAATGGGTGCTGTTTTTGAATTGTTTCTTTGTAGCTGCTTGCACTATTTTTTCCTGGACCTGGGAACTCTGGAATTTAGTTGTAGTATTCCTTGGAATTTTCATTTCAGGATCTCTTTCAGGAGATTATCATTGGATTCTTTCAGTTTCTACTTTACCCTCTGGTTCTAGGATATCATCAGGGCAGTTTTCCTTGGTACCTACTTGAAATATATGTAGGTTCTAACTTTTTTTGGGGCGGAGGGGAAGGCAGTGAAGGTTAAGTGACGTGCCCAAGGTCACACAGCTAATAAGTGTTGAGTGTCTGAGGCTGGATTTGAACTCAGGTCCTCCTGAATCCAGGGCTGGTGTTTATCCACTGCACCACCTAGCTGCCTTTCTAGGCTCTATTTTTGATCATGACTTTTAGAAAGTCCAGTAATTCTTAAATTATCTCTCCTCAATCTGTTTTTCAGGTCAGTTGTTTTTCCAGTGAAATATTTCACATCTTATTCTATGTTTTTTCATTCTTTTGATTTTGTTTTATTGTTTCTTATTGTTTTCATGAAGTCATTAGCTTCCACTTGCCCAATCTTAGTTTTTAAGGAATTATTTTCTTCAGTGAGTTTTTGTACCTGTTCCCCCCCCCCCCCCCCATTTGGCCAGTTCTGCTTTTTTAGGAGTCCTTTTCTTCAGTGAATTTTTCTGCCTCTATTACCATTTGGCTGATTCTGTTTTTTAAGGTGTTATTTTCTGGTATACTTTTGTGCCTCTTGTCAAGCTGTTGACTTTTTTTTCCCCACAGTTTTCTTGTATCACTCATTTCATTTTGCATTTTTTCATCTACCTCATTTGATTTTTGAACCCCTTTTGAGCTCTTTTAGGGATTTTCATACTGCTGTTTTCAGAACTAATTCTGTGGGTTTGTAAGTTTCCAGTTCTTCCAAGGTTGTATGATCTAGGGAGAGGTGTGGTCTCTGCTCGCCTGGCTTATGAACAATCATAAGTACTCTTTTTACTCTGGAACGGTGACCAGGGTCCCTGTTTTTGTTACTGCTCCTCCTGGCCCTGGGACTGCACCCTAGAACTGCATATGGGCAATACAACAGAGTCTTGCTCTCAGTACCAACAAAGAGTCCCCTGTGATCTTGTGATTAGTCTGACCATCTTTCTATCTGTGGGCTGAAAGCTCTGGAAACAGCTAATTAATGTACATATCCTTAAGGCCTGCCACTGACTTGCTTGCCCTGCCTGCTACACTCTCACCCCAGTGATACAGACCTTTCCTGCCTACCTTCTAAGATTTTTGGGGCTGGAAAATTTCTTTACCCCATTCTTTTGTTGGTTCTGCAGATTCAGAATTCATTTTGAAGCATTATTTTAACATTATTTAGAGAGGAATTTTGTAGAGCTCAAATGAGGCCCTTCATTTACTTTGCCATTTTAGTTCTGCTCTTAGCATATAAATTTCTAATGCTTTCTTCCTTTAGTGGATTAGATTTAAGACAAAAGATAGTAATCTTTTAAAATAATATCTGACAGGCTATTTAAAAATTTATAGGCACAGCACATAGGCCAGCTACAGGTAGAGATTCAGAAAGTAAATGTTGAGTATTACAGTGAATGAATTGAGTAGATGGGCAACTAAGATGCTGTTTATAAGATTTTCACTTTTCATGCTTTACTCATGCCCCTTCCTCTGCCTTGGAATGCCATTAGTTTTTTTAGGCCCTTAGGAGCAATCAGATCCTGCAGTTCCAAAAATAAAATATCAAGATAGTATAGATGTCATAGTAAACAGAAGACTATTGGTATCTTTGTTATTTTAGTTTTGGATGAATAAATTAGGACACGCCACTGGGAATGGGAAACCACCCCAGTGTACAGGTCTTCCAGCTTTTAACTACACCTATATCGTTCCAACTGCAGCTATTAGTGGTGGTGTTTTGGTATGCAAGATACTTCCTTCCCTCCTTATTCTCTACTTGATATGGAAGCAGCCTAGAACAATGAAACATTGTACCTTGAGCTGAGTTCTTCTGAGAACATTGGGTGAAAATGAGAATAAGACTTAAAATTTTAACAGAATTGCAGTAGTGGAAGGTTTAGTTCTATATTAGGTATTGTGATTTCATTAGTATAGAAAACTCCCAATTGAGGAAGGTTCCCTTACCTATTCAGGTCAGCACCTTTTCCACAACATATAGTCAAGGGTTACTCAGTGCACTGAATGGTTAAGTGACTTGCCCAAGGTCACACTGCCATATGTGAGAAAAGTAGGACTTGAATCCAAGTCCTCTTGATTTCTAGGATGGCCCTCTATCCATTACTCCAAGTTGCCTTTGTTCTAGCTCACCCTAGAAGTGATAGAGGGGGGCATATAGGGCATAAAGGCTTTATTCAAAATCAGTCAAAGTCAGTTATTAACATAAAAAAATGATTTTCTGTCATGGTATCCCAACTTCCGTCTTTGAAAATCCTCTCTTTCAAGACTCAGTTCAATTGTTACATCTTTTATGAAACCACCTTCTCCAGTTCCATCAATTAAAATACTTTCTTTTGTATCTAAACTTCCATAGTGGTTTTTTTTTTCTTTGGTTTTTTGGGTTTTTTGGGTTTTTTGCGGGGCAATGGGGGTCAATTGACTTGCCCAGGGTCACACAGCTAGTAAGTGTCAAGTGGCTGAGGCCGGATTTGAACTCAGGTACTCCTGAATCCAGGGCTGGTGCTTTATCTACTGTGCCACCTAGCTGCCCCCCATAGTGTTTTATTTAATCACATATTATAGAATTTATCACATCCTACTTCCTATCATATTTGTCTACAAGATTGGAAAATCCATTATAGGAGGGACTCATGTTTTATCATCCATAGCATATAACATAAGGCTTTTTATGTTGTATGTGTTCAGAAAATACTTGTTCAATGGAAGAATTAGATTAATGAATATAAGGAAATCACAGATAGGCCCAAAATGCCATTGCAAATAATGCAGACTTTTTTGTTAAGTTTTCTGGATCAATCCCAATAACACTGGATTTTTAGAGTAATCATTAGTGTTTATTAAATATGCCAGCTTTTCCACTGGCAAGTGGGAAGACAAAATTTCAGGACACTGTAAAAATCTAATAAATCTAGGTAGGTTTGATACATTTGTTTCAGATTTATTAAGAACTTGTTAAAATGGTAGCATAAAATATTTAAATTGTAGATTATTAAATACATTCAAAGACTCACTTATATTTTTGTATGAAAATCTACTACTAAATGATCATATGCACAAGAAATACACTGAATATTTGTAGAAATTTAAATATTATTTCAATTTGTGTCATAGGACATTTATCCTTTATAAACAAAAAAGATTCACAGGCTCAGGATGTTAGAATTGGAAAGAAGTTCAGCACTCATCTAGTTCAGTCCCCTAATTTTGTTAATGAGGAAACTTAATCATAGAGTGATAAAGTGACTTAATTATAAACCAGTGCCAGTGCCAGAATTAAAATTCAGGTTACCTGACTTAATGGCTGAATGTTCTTTCTATCATATGTCTCATCCCTACATTATTTTTGTGAAATGAAGAGAGACATATAGTGTTCCCTTTAAATAGAATTCTACCAGATCATTCATCAAGAATTTATTAAATACTTGCTATGTGCTAGTTCCCAAACTAGGTACTGGGCATACAAAGTTAAAAATTTTAAAATATCTGCTCACAAAATCTTTGTATTTTCTTTGGGATAAATAATATGGCAAAGACAAATAAGTACAAAATACATAGAAAATAAATATGAAATAATTTAAACACCTCTAACATCTTTCTCTTTCTCTCTAGTCATAGCCCTCAATCTTGTTTTAGGCCCTTAACTTTTCTCAATTGGACGATTGTAGTAGCTTACTGATTGACCTACCTTCCCCAGCTATCCTCCATGGTGTTGGAGGGTGATATTACTAAAGCACAAGTCTGACCATGTCATTCCCCTGTTCAAAAAGCTCTACTGGTCCCTATTGCCTCTGGATTCAAATACGAACTTCTCTATTTGATATTTTAAAACCCTTTACAGTCTCCTTTCAGTCTACACTTCCAGGCTGCCTAGTTATTTCTCATTCATGACATTCCACCTTCTATCTCCATGCCTTTGCACAGCACCGGCTTTCCATCATGCTTTCTTTCAGGTCTCAGCTCAAGTACTTCCCCCCAGCTCCTAGTGCTCCCCTGCTTCTGAAATTACCTTATATTTACTTGGCAAAGATTCTGGAATGGTTTGTCATTTCCTTCTCCAGCTCATTTGTAAAAAGGGTTAAATGTTTTGCCCAGGGTCACAAAGCTTGTGAGTGTCTGAGGCTGGATTTCAGCTCAGAAAGATGAGTCTTTCTAACTCAAGGCGTGGGGGTGGGGGTGTTTTATTATGATTCCGTGATTAAGCTGATGAAATTTTTTAAAAAGGCAAAGCTTCTGTTTTTAAGGAAATGTGCAATTAGATTCAGAGACTCAGTTACAATGATTTTTTAAAATGCCATATAATTTGAGATCATTTAAAACTTACATTATGTGTAGAATCAGTTGTTATTATCACATCAAATGATTACTTCAAACTTCAGAATATGTTAGAGAGCTATCAACTTGCCTTTGCTCTATAGGCT
Organism: Dromiciops gliroides; assembly: GCF_019393635.1. Taxonomy (NCBI): domain Eukaryota; kingdom Metazoa; phylum Chordata; class Mammalia; order Microbiotheria; family Microbiotheriidae; genus Dromiciops; species Dromiciops gliroides. Next base: position 389,697,329 of record NC_057861.1, on the reverse strand, counting down.
CATTGAAAAGCTCTGTGGGGGGCAACTAGGTGGCATGGTAGATAGGGCACTGGCCCTGGATTCAGGAGGACCTGAGTTTAAATCTGGCCTCAAACACTTGACACTACCTTTGTGACCCTGGGCAAGTCACTTAATCCTCACTGCCTTGCCAAAAGAAAAAGAGCTCGTGGTATTTTCTATTATTGAAGTCTTTGGCATATGATGCTTTTGTTTAGGTGGCCCCAACTACTGAAATTAGGACTTCTTCTCTTTAAGGTCTGTAATCAAAACTATTATTTAGTGTATTTCCTGATTTCTTTAAAAAACAGAGGGGCAACATTTGTGATAATAAGTCAGGCATTTTATGAAATAATTTTTAAAGAACATTTTTGTTTTCTTCATTGATTTTTTTAAAAAAACCATTATACTTTTAATATATAGTCTAGAGTTATACTATTAAATAAGCAACCATTATGAGCACTTCTTTAGTTAGCCGGTACTGAAAGAAATAAAACATTAATTAATGTAATGAGAAATTAATAATGATTACATTTGAGATGTAGAATAAATATACATGAAACTGTGCACCAAGTTCAACTTATAGACACTTGAATGTAGTCTCCATTAATTGAAGTGGAAATTATCTGAAGACAGACCCAATGAATAATCCATACTGGAATCTGTAAAGCAAAAACTTAGATTGTATTGAAAAATAGTAATGTGGAGAATAAAAATATCAATCCTAGTAAATGTTACATTTTCTCAAAGTTAGAACATTTTTTATTAGAAAAGGAGAATTTTATAAACAAATAAGAAGGATTCTAAGACTGTGTGTGTGTGAACTTAAATTTCTCACTGCTAAGATACTCAACCCTGATAAGTAATTTTATAATGATAAGTAGGGGAATAGTTCAATAAAATATTGCTTTAACAGCCTAAAAAGTTATCTTGCTTCTCAGGCCAATTGAATTCATTTTATTCAGTTGAATGAATAATATAGTCCCAGAGAATATTTTTAGCACTTCCCTTAGATTTTGAGTAGTTTCGTGTCCATTATTATTATTTCTGACTAACATATATTAGATTACTGTTATACTTTCTACTTAAGGTACTATAAGAAGAAAATAGTTCATTTCTAAACTGATATGAAGGTGGAAAAGAACATTTTTCTCACTTTATGAATAGAGGTAAAGGAATATGTTAGGTCTATAATTTACTAGTGAACAATGGCAAATCGAAACCTTAGACCACATAACTCAGTCCTTTGAGCATTCTTTGATGTGATACTTTGTTCTTTCCACTTTTTATAAATGTGGCATTCTTACTATCTAAGACTTTTATTAAAATGAATATTTAACTTAAACTGTTGCTTTTGATCACACTAAGTATATCTTTTTTACAAAAAAAGCACCCCCTTCATGACAGTATTCCTAAGTCACATGAAATTCCACAATTCTCTAAGTTGTGAATCTAGCTAGTTGTAGCAACTATACCTCTGAAGGTCTGGAAAATTTTTAGAGCTCCGCTTTGTGTTTTATGATTCTGTGATTAAGCTGATGAAATTTTTTAAAAAGGCAAAGCTTCTGTTTTTAAGGAAATGTGCAATTAGATTCAGAGACTCAGTAACAATGATTTTTTAAAATGCCATATAATTTGAGATCATTAATATAAGAACCAAAGCCAATATTAAGATTTAGAAAATTAAATTATGCATCTCTGAGAAAGTATTAGTTTTATAAATGGTGAATCAGAAAATTAAAATATATTCATAAGTAGAAAGTTATGAGAAAAGATTAAAAAATGAAGTATTTCAGAGTTGTTTTTTAATCAATAAACATATGCAAGAGAGAACAAAGTTTTATTAACACTG